>NC_138215.1:16737537-16767537 GCF_964194415.1 Vipera berus | reverse complement strand
AGGCCAGCCCCCTCCGCATTACACCCAATCAACCATACTTCGTCTTAGTACACTGTGTGGCTGCATTCACACAGGACACCATGGCTTGTTCAACTGTGGTTTACACGTGAACCCAACCCATCAGTTGGTATGGCAGCAATACTTTGCTGTGACTTTCCCTCAGCCAAACTCAGCTCCATTCAGGAGGGAGGGTGGGGGTGGGGGATTCAATTTGCAACCCAAGTTCAAAAGGAGCCAATTGCTGTCATTTCCTCCCCCCCCTTCCCCATTTCTGATTCAACATCCCATATTTGAGGGAAAGTTCTATTTATACGCCTCAGGAAAAACAAAACTGGCCTTTCTCACAGGGGCTGGTCTGCTGGTTAATTGTTGCTAGAGGAAGCTGGAATGTGTTTTATATTATTTTTAGGATTCACATGGGAAAAAGATGAGGAGAAGAGGATTGCCTCACTTCCAATGCTATGGAATATTATCAGGCCAGATTTCTTTTTCCTTTTTTTTTTAAATTCCAGTTGATCTCATGTTTTGCAGGGGGCCTATTTGAGAGATACACAGCAGCCAGAGAAAGAGGAATAGAGTTAGTCCTCAAGTTATAGCAGTTCATTTAGCGACCGTTCAAAATTACAAGGGCACTGAAGAAAGTGGCTTACGATCGTTTTTCACCCTTAGGGCCTTGGCAGCCTCCCCCACGGATACGTGATTCACGTTCAAATGCTTGGCAACTGACTCATATTTATGACGATCGCAGTGTCCCGGGGTCATGTGATCCCCTTTGCGACAAGCAAAGTCAATGGGGGAAGCCAGGTTCATTTAAAAACTGCAGCGATTCGCTTAACAAATGTGGCAAGAAAAGCCGTAAAATGGGGCAAAACTCACTTAACACATTTCTCACTTAGCAACATTAATTTTGGCGTCAGTTGTGGTCATAAGTTGAGGACTACCTGCAATTGCAAGAAGTCAGCTGCAGGTAGTCCACAGGTAGCCACAGAGATGAGGGCCTGGGCCTGGATCTCACCCAGCCCTTCTGAATAGAATAGAATAGAATAGAATAGAATAGAATAGAATAGAATAGAATAGAATAGAATAGAATAGAATAGAATAGAATAGAATAGAATAGAATAGAATAGAAAATATGGAGTGGAATGGAATAGAATAGAAAATATGGAATGGAATGGAATAGAATAGAACAATAGAAAATATGGAGTGGAGTGGAGTGGAGTGGAGTGGAGTGGAGTGGAGTGGAGTGGAATGGAATGGAATAGAATAGAATAGAATAGAATAGAATAGAATAGAATAGAATAGAATAGAATAGAATAGAATAGAATCTCTACTGTGAATAGAATAGAATAGAATAGAATAGAATAGAATAGAATAGAATAGAATATAGAATAGAATAGAATATAGAATAGAATAGAATAGAATAGAATAGAATAGAATAGAATAGAATAGAATAGAATAGAATAGAATAGAGCTGGAAGGGACCTTGGAGGTCTTCTAGTCCAGCCCTCTGCTCGAGCAGGAGAACCTATATACCATCTCAGACAAGTGACTGTCCAGCCTCTTCTTAAAAACCTCCAGAGATGGAGCGCCCAGGATTTCCGGTGGCAAGCTGTTCCACTGGTTGATTGTCCTCCCTGTTAGGAAGCTTCTCCTTAATTCCAGGTTGCTTCTCTCCTTGATCAGCTTCCAACCATTGTTTCTCTTCCTTCCCTCTGGTGCTCTGGTGAACAACGTGACCTTCTCTGCCGTCTCCTGCCTCTTCCCCAGAGTGGAAGGGAAGGGAGAAAAGATAGTCAGGCATGAACTCTTGGGAACCTTCAGCTGCAGTCGGGCAAGACCAGGGATTGTCCAGTCGCTGAGGAAGAGATGCTGGCACAAGTGGAAAGCTGTCTTGAGGATGTTGTTCCAGCACAAGTGCCCCGGCCTCCCACCATTTCCAAACCTCTTCGAATGGACGCCTGGCCTGGCTCCAAGAGCAGCAGAAACAGGAAGGACAGGAGGCCGTGGGAACTGGTTTTCGGCGACAGCTCCCTGCCGGCGCTCAAGGCAGCTGCTTCCCCTCCCCAGCTGTGTTTGGCACGGACGTTGGGGACAATGTGCCAGTCCCCAGCCAAATGCCGGCAGCCCAAACAGGCACAAATAATGGGTGTGTGGTACACCCGAGGTGTCACGCACAAACAGGCTACCTTCCCCCCCCCGCCCAGCCCGTCTGCTGCTCTGATGGGACAGCCCCAGGGAAGCCAATAGGTGAGTTTCATTCAGATTGGAGAGTTGGGGTAGCCCTACACGGATTCCCTGAGATCCAAATGGGCTAAGTTAGACTGCTGTTTTTGGATTACCATGTGCTCCATTTTTTTTTCTCCGTTGGGGGGGTGTTTCTGGCTTTCTGCCCCCAAATGAGGAAGGGGTTGGAAAAAAAGCAAGGGTGCCCCATTTATCAACCCTCTTCCCCTTTAGCCTAGAACAGATCAACGATGTACAGCCTCAGCCACTTTAAGCCCTGTGGACCTCGACTCCCAGAATTCCTCCGCCAACATGCTTGCCAAGGAATCCTGGGAATTTATGACAGTCGCTGTATCCCCTGGTGGGGGTGTCACACGTCCCCTTCTGCAACCTTCTTACAAGCAAAGTCAAGGGGCAAGCCAGATTCACTTAACAGCCTTCTTACTAACTTAACAACTGCAAGGATTCACATAACAAATGTGGCAAGGAAAGCTGTAAAATAGAGGCACAAGCCTCTTAACAAAGTTCTCCCTTTGCAGTATCCATTTTGGGCTCTGTTGTCGTGGTAAGCCGAGGACGACTTGTAGCTTAATTCAGCAGCCTACGCTTAAGCAAGCCAAAGAGGAGCCTGCTGTGCAAACACAACCACTAAGCCAGGAGTGTGACAGATACAGCCCACGCAGTGGACTGGGCCTCCCAGCCTCCCCTGTGCAGCCCTGCAGGGGGAGGGAAAGGAAATGGATTTGGCAACGATTCAAGGTCTGCTTTGGGAATGGAATCTCAGCAGTCCTTGAGCTAATAGAAGTGGCGCATCTCTGCACTAAATCAAAAGTAAACAGATCACGTGATGGCTGAGCCTGAGGCACAGATGCAAACGTGGCTTGATCCCCCCCCCACCTTTGTGCTCAGGCTTGGAATTCTACGAAAGTCCCAGAATTGGTTGCAAAATTGCTTTTTCATCAGGGTTGCAGCTACAAACAGTTGCTAAACAAGGCAGTTGCTACATGAGGACGATCTGTATTAATGCAGGGCTAGGCAACCTTGCCTCTTTTAATCACTTGTGGACTTCAACTCCCAGAATTCCTGAGTCAGCAGGGGTGGTTCAGGAATTCTGGGTAATGAAGTCCACAAGTCATAAAAGAGCCAAGGTTGCCTACCCCTGGTATAATGCAATGGTGCATTGACACCTTTTAACGTTTTTTAAGCTTTTTCCGTACTAGCATACAGTAATACACAAATCCCACAAAAAGATACCTTATTGTAGGCCGTGATGATAGCAGGTTTATTCAAGCAAGTAAGAAGATTGGCAGCCTTCCATTTGTTCAGCCAATAATGCTCCTGACCAGGTCTGATATTTTATTTTACCCCACTGCCAGATAAAACAAGTACTGTCCCTGATCTGAGTAAACATTGTGGGCTTCTGTTAAAAGGAAGTCAGGATTCAAGTACACTAAAGTCTTTGCCATATCCTCCAAGTTGGGAACTTTTGCAGTCCATTCTTCTATAATCGGCAGTTCTTCCTTCCTCCAATATTGCCCTACTAAAAGTCTTGCTGCCTAATTCAACATCCGCTTGATATCCACAACAATAGTGTCAATAAAAATACCCAATAAAAACAATTACAGACAAAACAAATTTAGCCTCCTCAACCAGTAGATGGCAGTGTAGCCTTTAAAAGAGAGGAACCTCAATAGAATTTGCAGCTAGAATTGAAGGACTGAAAGGAAAAGCGGGTCCCTTGCGCCTACCATTTTGTTGCTGAAGACGGCACAATTTCCCCCCTTTGTCCAGAGGATGGATAGTCTCTCATTTACAGCCCTCTCCCTTTCCCACTGCTCCTTTCCTCTTTTCCTCCTTTAGATGCATCTATCAACCTCATGACTTCAGATTGTGATGGGTTGCCAGGACTTCTCAGCCAGAGTGGCAGCTGGAATTCCAGCACATCTGGAGTCCAAGGTGGGGAAGGCAGTTTTAATCTAATGTAACTTTGGCCTCTGTGCCTCGTGTCCCCTCGAACCTAACAGTTGTTCCATTAGGCTGGCTGAGGAATTCTGGGAGCTGAAGTCCACAAGTCGTAAAGTTGTCAAGGTTGCAGACCCATGCTCTAAAACAGGGGTCTTCAAACTTGGCAACTTTAAGACTTGTGGACTTCAACTCCTAGAATTCCTCAGCCAGGCACGCTGGCTGAGGAATTCTGGGAGTTGAAGTCCACAAGCCATAAAAGGGCCAAGTTTGAAGACCCCTGCTCTAAAAGCATAACAACTAACAAATGCATTGACTCATCTGCATTATTTAAAAACAAAAACATTAAGATTGAGTCTTGTTCATACTTGGAGAGGAGACACACACCCCCCAGGAAATTTTGAGGTCACACTAAGGACTGGAAAGTTGAAGCGGTGAATCAAAATTGTATTTAATCCCATAAAAGTTTCAATCAGCAATAACTTAGAACTTTCATAGATCCTATTGTCGCACTTTATATTTGGGGTATGCATATTTTACAACTGAGTGTCTTAACTTTTTCTTCTTAAAGCTCCAGAGGCTCCATTCTTCAACTAACCTCCCCATTCTAAATATCAGGCATTTTTGTGTTGCATTTTTGTGAATCAAGTGTAATCAGGTATAGTTGGAGACAAATGCACCATTTTTTTTCCAGTGGAACCCACTTTCAGATTAGAATGCTCGGCTTTGTAGTTCTGAAGTGTAAAACCGACTGGAGCTTATTGTGAATAAAAAGTGGAACATGTTGGGCTCAACGGCACTTCTGTCTAAAAAAGCAGGAATGTGTTTGTTTTTAACTGTGTAATGCCCTTTGCTGCCATCTTTCTGACCTGGCACGGAAGCTGAGTTTGGGATTTTTTGCGTTGTGTGGCCCCAACCCCTACAAGTATGGTAGTTTAACCCAAGCCCATCCCACTCTGGTTTATTCTCCCTGCATGATTTTGTGAACTCGGGATTCAGGCTTTCGGACTCAGAAGATTAAAGAAAGAATAACTCTGAGAAGTCATGAAAAGTGGACAGGGCAAATCCACCAACAGTTCACCAAATTATTTTCTGCCTCTTGTAACATGATGGGCTTCAGTCAGCTATGAAGAAGATTGTCCAAGCTTGTTAGCATTTGAGCAATGTTTATACTTTTGGCACTACTTCCCGGGCCAGCTCCACTCTTAGGAAGCGGTGGTCCTTTCCAGCAACAGGTGCAAGGAGAGGAGATGGTGAATTTTTTTTTAATCCCATTTATATCCCGCCCTTCTCCGAAGACTCAGGGCGGCTTACAATCTAAGAAGCACAAATCAATGTGCTTAGCAATAGCCTTCATTCTATGTATATGCCTGCTTATTAGGGTTTTCGCCCCCCCCCCAAGCGGCAATTTTACAAAGTCAGCTTATTGCCCCCAACAATCTGGGTCCTCATTTTACCTACCTCGGAAGGATGGAAGGCTGAGTCAACCTTGAGCCTGGTGGGACTCAAACCTGCACTAATTGTAGGCAGCTGGTGTTACTTAAGGAGGCATTAGCCCACTGCTCCACCAAGGATGAAATCCCATCATCCCACTGTTGACATCTTCCCCAGTTGGTACCCTGGGCAGTAAGTGCTGAGACAATTTCTCCATCCGTCTGGTTTAATCCCCTTTACCACATTATATCATGGAGAGGACAACTGGGGCAGGCCCTGAATAAGTGAGCAGCAAAGCAGCAACCCAACTTCTGGAGATGTTCTAAAGGACCTCACCGTGTGGATCACTCGTCCACCATACTGTTCTCAGGCCAGGAGAGGACACATCACCCATGTTGGTCACTTTGGTTGCCTGTCCAGATGGCTTGCGTTTGCAGAACGCTTCTCTGTTCCAGATGCCACCTTACGTTCGGCCCACCCTTCGTTCTCCATGGCTGGATCACAGCTCCTCCAAGAAAGGCCGACATCTCCAAGACCAAAAGCTGCTTTAGAGGATTTCTTTGGAAGAGCAGCAAAGCAGCAAACCTTCGCATCCTCCTCTCTCCCGCCTCATCACCCACCCACCCACCTCCTTTGCACAGTGCGTCAGCTCCTATCATCTCAACTTGCGCAGAGAGTGGAGATGTTGCTCAATATTTTATCATGGTTGTCCCCTGGTGGCTTGCAGACACCACCACTCTGCCTGGCTTGCTTTGGCGTGCCTTAGCAGGAGAAGAATAGAAGCCCCAACAGATGCAGTGGAAAGAGGGGGATGTCTCTCTAAATCAGTGTTTTGCAAACTTGGGGACTTTAAGATAGGGGGACTTCAGCTTCCACTGGCTGGGGAATTCTGGGTGGGAGTTGAAGTCCCCCTGTCTTAAAGTCTCTAAGGCTGATAAAACACTGCTCTAAGTACTAGGACAGGGGTCGGCAACCTTAAACACTCAAAGAGCCCACTTGAACCTTTTTCCCAGAGGAAAAAAAATAGTGGGAGCTGCAAAATGTGCACGTGTGTGCACACACACAAGGAAGGGAACTTGATTGAAGAGTTTAATTAAAAAGAAATAGAGGCTGCTATGCATGAGTTCTCTCTCTCTCTCTCTCTCTCTCTCTCTCTCTCTCTCTCTCTCTCTCTCTCCCCGCCCAATAAGATTGTCAGCTTCTTACTCACACACACACACACACACACACACACACAAACACACACACAGAGAGAGAAGGGAAGCACAAGTGCCTCTCTCTGTCTCACTGCGAACTGGGAGCCGCAGGAGAAGGCTGAAAGAGCCGCATGCGGCTCCAGTGCCACGGGTTGCCAACCCGTGTACTAGGAGAAGGACCTCTTTTTCGTGCTGGCTGGGGAATTCTGGGAGTTGAAGTCCCCCTCTCTTAAAGTACCTAAGGCTGAGAAACACTGCTCTCACTACTAGGACAGGGATCTTCAAACTTGGCCCTTTTATGACTTGTGGACTTCAACTCCCAGAATTCTTCAGCCAGCGTGCCCGGCTAAGGAATTCTGGGAGTTGAAGTCCACAAGTCATAAAAGGGCCAAGTTTGAAGATCCCTGTACTAGGAGAAGGACCTCTTCTTTGTGCTGGCTAGGGAATTCTGGGAGTTGAAGTCCACCGGTTTTAAAGTCCCTAAGGAGAGAAGCAACCTGGCATTAAGGAGAAACTTCCTAACAGTGAGAACAATTAACCAGAGGAACATTTTGCCTTCAGAAGTTATGGGTGCTGCATCACTGAAGATTATTAAGAAGAAATTGGACGGCCACTTGTCTGAAATGGTCTAGGGCAGGGGTCCCCAACCCCCGGTCCCTGGACCGGCACCAGGCCACAGCATGCCAGCAACCGGGCCGCACAAGCAAGCGAAGCCCCATCCACGCGATGCAGGCAGCACACGAAACCATGCCCCCTCCAGTCCGCAGAAAAATCTTTCTCCATAGAACCGGTCCCTGGTGCCCAAAATATTGGGGCCCTCTGGCCTAGGGCCTCCTGCTTGAGCGAGGGATTGGTCTAGAAGACCCCCGAGGTCTCTTCCAGGTCTATTCTGAATTGAATAGGGGGGAAAAAAGAGAGGAGAAGGTCAAAGAACAGGAGGCAGACCCAGAAGAAGACGGAGAGAGAACATCAAAGACACACCACAAAAGCATCCGTTAACAATGATGGAGGCTGCCAGAAGAGTAAGAACCAGCAATTGGCATCTCCCTCAACTCCCAAAGCAGAAGGAGGAGGAGGAGGAGGAAGAGGAAGAGAAGGAAGCTTCCATCACAACCAACTTAGTTGCCATCTTGACCACATCTTGATGGGTTATTTGGACCACATCCCGGGGACGACCCTGCCAGGCTTTACAGGGGCGAAAAGTTTTGGAGCTGGCAGGCCGGAACAGAAACATATGCCTGGGGGAAAAAAATAATAATAATCTGTTAGTGAGCTCTGTTTCTTTAACTGTACCAGCTGGAGAAAATTCCAGACTCTAGGAATGCAGCCTTTGCTCACTCAGGCGGAGGGAGCCCCATCTAAGTGCTTTGTGGCTGCTGGATATTGATCGAATGTGATGGCTTCAGCCAGGCGTGCAGGTGGAGACTCCACTCAGCTGCTGCCTTGGGGATGGGGTGGGGGAGAGGTGACCCTCCCAAACTGTAGAAGGTGGGGTCTCCGGCACAATCCTGCAGGCACCTGCTCTGCTTTTTCTTCCTTGAGGATGGATGCAGTTGCCACCAGCTGCCTGTGCTGTTTGCTGAGCCCGTTCTAGGATGGGATTCCCACCACACCCCAAACGCAGCAATTGGTGTCTTGTGTGAAGCCTGCCCTGGCAGGGACTGGGTATTTGTAGCTTAGGCTGGGGATGGTCTCAACCAGTTGGGGCTGAGGTTGCCAGTGATGGTGTGAGGGTTGTGTAAATGCAACCCAGATCATTTTGCAGGATGGACATCTCGGGAAGAGGTCTCTAGGGCAGAGGGTCTCCAACCTTGGCAATTTTAAGACTTGTGGACGTCAACTTCCAGAATTCCTCAGCTAGACAGGAATTCTGGGCCTTGAAGTTCACCAGTCTTAAAGTTGCCAAGGTTGGAGACCCCCTGCTCTAGAAGATGGATGGAGCGCCCTCGTTCAGCCTTCAAGGCCCAGAATTCCCTGCCTACCTGAGAATCGCTGAGCATTCTGGGAGATGAAGGCACCTCTCTGGAAAGCATCCAGGTTGCAGAAAGTGGACAGGACAGAGGCAGCAAGCTGAGATAAGCCGGATCCCATGTCATGGACCAGACATTTCACAGCAGGCGTCTTCAGCTCCAGTTTACCGCCCCCCCAAAAAATCACACCACTGATTAGGCGGAGCTGGCAGCAGCAGCAGCAGCCTTCACCCCCTTGTACTGCCTTGTCCCCTCCTCACGGCTGCCCCTTCCCCCTGGATAAGCCTCTGGGGAGGAAGTGGGGAGGGACAAGGGATCCAGAGCCACCAGCACTGTTGAGGGGAGGGGGAGTTCCCCACACACACATTGGGGGAGGGAGCTGAGACAACCCAGGCCTGGATGATGTGACAGGCCAAGCCTTTTATGGAAGTGAGGGCCCTGCAAGTGTCTTTATCTCTCCCACCCACTTTCCTCCAGGGAGCACAACCGCAGCTGTGCTTTTGGGCTGTGAGTTCCGCTCCTCTTGGCTCCCTCCTTAGGCAAAGAGGCAAAGCCCAGCGGGAGACACAACCTGAGCAGGTTTCCCATGGATGGAGCGCCAGGCCAGGTCTGAGGGGCTGCAGCTAGGAGAGCCCACCAAAGCATCATTCTACATCTTTATTTGAAAACCCAGTTGAGGTCCTCTCAGTTCAATAGATCAATATCTTGGTAGATCAATCTATTTCTCCTCCACCTGCACCTTCTTCCTCCTCCTCCTCCTCCTCCTCATACCTCCCCTTCCTCTTCCCCCTTCTCCTCATCCTCTTTCCTCCTCCTCCTTCTCCCTCCTCCTCCTCCTCCTCCCTCCTCCACTTTCACCTCCTCCTCCTTTCTCCTCCGTCTCCTCCGCCTCTTCCTCATACCTCCTCTTCCTCTTCACCCTCCTCCTCCACTTTCACCTCCTCCTCTGTCTCCTCCGCCTCTTCCTCAGACCTCCTCTTCCTCTTCACCCTCCTCCTCCTTATCCCTCTTCCTCTTTCTCCTCCTCCTCTTCCCTCCTTCTCTCGTCCTCCTCCATTCAATAAGAATCAATCAAAAACTATTGGCTCCTCTGATGTGTCATGCTGAGACACACTTCCAGTCAAAAAGCAAAAACACAGATTTTCAATGGTACTTACTACCTAAAACAAACCCCAGTTCATTCACTAACCCTCCTCGACATCACACGATGGCAAATCGGCCACGTGGCTCAGTTTAAGTCCGTGAATGCATCATCTACTGCAGGGGGGTCAAACTCAATTTCATTGAGGGCCGCATCAGCATTGCGGTTGCCCTCAAGGGGCCGGGTGGGTGTGGCCTACTGGGTGGGCGTGGCCTACTGGGTGGGCATGGCTAGTGTGTATGGCCTACTGGTGGGCGTGGCCAGGTCTATCTCGTTCGCATCAAGGGTGCCTATGGGGGCCTGGGCAAGAGTGGGACAGATCTGAGGGTCTCTGGCAGAAGGAGGGTCTCTGGGCCAGGGCCAAGGCAGTGGGGGCCATTCCCTCACTGTTTCCAGGATGGCTTCGCGGGCCGGATCCGGGCCCCGGGCCTTGTGTTTGACATGTCTGATCTACTGGGTGGGTTGCCCACCCAGCTACAGAAGCTACAGCACAATTTATTGCTGTTTACTTACACTAAGCAAAGCGAGGCAATTGCTGTTGAGCCACTAAACCTGTTTAACTAACTGCAGCTCAGGGCAACATGTGAACCCAGCCTCAGGCTTGCATGGGAAAGTCTGCTCAGTTTTAGAGGCTTGAATCTTTGGCTTCTTTTCAGAGAAAGAAGGCCTCCCAAATTGGCAGTGGGCCCCTTGTTTATTTTTTAGGAAGGTACACGGGAGGAAAATCTCTCGGCATGTTTTGCCCAGTCCCTGCAATGGAAAATCAAGATCTTATAAAAAAAATTAAAATTGCCCTCTGGGCAACCTTAAAGGTGCAGATGCTCTCTGAAAATCACCATCTCCACCCACTGACCAGGTTTGACAACAACGCTCTCCTTACCTGATTTCCTTTGCTGGTTTTGCACGCAAACAGAATCTCGGGAATATTTCTCAGGCAGCTAACTCTGGCAGGAAAAGCTGCTCAGTCAGATAAAATGAAATTTAGTTGCTCTCAAAGTGTACACGTACATAACACACATTGAAACATACTATATGCAACACATGTATAGACCTACACCCTTTCATATAAGTAACATATAAATATTCATCACTGCCCATATTGAACATATAATGGAAGGAGGAAGCTTTAGAGTTTAGTAACTTCCACCATTCTTATTTAAATCAGACCTTTAACCAGAACCATGAGGACTAGAATTTTGCTTTATTTTAGATGCGACCTTTACTCAGTAGTAGTTCACTTACAGGAAAGTGAAGTTCTATCCCAGGGGGTCTTCAAACTTGGCCCTTTTATGACTCGTGGGCTTCAACTCCCAGAATTCGCGTGCCTGGCTGAGGAATTCTGGGAGTTGAAGTCCACGAGTCATAAAAGGGCCAAGTTTGAAGACCCCTGTTCTATCCTGTTGTCAGTCAATGTAGCCAATGCCATGCGAGCGGGATCTCAGTTCCAACTTGGGAGAGGAGATCCTTTGCAAATCTTTGCAGAACGGTGGGATCTAACCAGACGTGGCTGGCTCCCTAATTTTGTGCCTCGTGAGTGACTCCAGGCATTGGGCTCATTCAATAGAACAAGCCGGTTGTGTGAATCAAACTCCCAAGGTCCAGGAGAGTGTTTGGGGCAGGAAGCTGCCTGGTTGCCAGAATTGAAGTTAAATTCATCATTAAGGCCTTCAATAAAATAAGTGAAGCAGCCTGGTTACCTCTTCAAGCAGAATGCCCTGCAATCTTCCCAACCCAATCCTAAAGGGTTAAACTGGATTAAATCTCTTCCCAAACCAGCAGGGAGCTGGTGTGGTCTGCGAGCCCCCTCTGCAGTCTCCCCCCCCTTCCTCTGGGCTGCTCCCTCTTGCTTTGACTATTTAAGGCAAATCTTGCTCCAAACACTCAACCCACCTCTGCCTGCTTTTTAAAATAACTTGCTGGGAACAAACCGAGAAAGCAGAAGTCCATAAATCAGGTGGTAGCCTGCCAGGGTCTTCCAAATCATACTTCTTTGGACCTCTCCCCGAAAGCTGTTATGAAACAAGGAAAGCCATCCCGACAGTTCTATATCTGGATGCTGGGAAAAGCACCACCTGTTGAATTCTGCCTGTGACTTGGCCATTAGAGGGTAGATAGGCAAACTTAACTGACAAAGACAAAATTAAAAATACGACATCATGAACTGGGGGGGGTGTAAAAAAAATTGAATGTAAGAACATAAGATGGGTTTTGCCAAAAAAAAGTTCTAATCATTCTCGCCCTTGGCTGAGTCCAGGTGAGACGAAGCACCTGATTGACTGAACAAGCTGTAGGCTAAATGTTAACGAGCTTTACACTGAGAACTTTCTTAATTTTATCTCCGGTGGAGTATTTTATTTTTATTTTAATCCCATTTATATCCCGCCCTTCTCCGAAGACTCAGGGCGGCTTACAATCTAAAGCACAAATCAATGTGCTTAGCAATATGTATATGCCTGCTTATTAGGGCTTTCATACACCCCCCAAGCGGCATTATTACACAGTCAGCTTATTGCCCCCAACAATCTGGGTCCTCATTTTACCTACCTCGGAAGGATGGAAGGCTGAGTCAACCTTGAGTACAGGTTGTCTCTTGACTTAAAACTGGTCACTTAGCAACTGTTCAAAATTACGGTGCACGCGCACACGCACACACACACACACACTCCCGAAAAGATACCTACAACCCAGTTCCAAAGTTCTGATGACCACTCCCCTTGTTTCTCCCAGGGTCACGCGGGAGATCAGGGTTCAAAAGGATAACCCAGCTGCTGTTCTATTTTCTTTTCTTTTTCCCCCTATTCTATTCTATTCTATTCTATTCTATTCTATTCTATTCTATTCTATTCTATTCTATTCTATTCTAAATTCTCTATTCTAAATTCTCTATTCTATTCTGTTTTCTATTCTATTTTAAATTCTATTCTATTCTATTCTATTCCATATTTCTATTCTATTTTCTATTCTATTCTGTATTCTATTCTATTTTAAATTCAATTCTAAATTCAATTCTAAATTCTCTATTCTATTTTCTATTCTGTTCTAAATTCAATTTAAATTCTATTCTAAATTATTCTATTCTATTCTATTTTCTATTCTATTCTAAATTCATTTCTAAATTCTCTATTCTCTTTTCTATTCTATTCTAAATTCTATTCTATTCTATTCCATATTTCTATTCTATTCTATTCTAAATTCAATTTAAATTCTATTCTAAATTATTCTATTCTATTCTATTTTCTATTCTATTTTAAATTCTATTCTATTCATTGCAGATCAAGTTTGCAATCATGGGAGAGGGCTATCTCTGCTCTTGTCCAGAGCCTCCAAAACTTGTGCAAGAACTGGGTGTGCTTTTGCACAGTTGTTGGAGGCTGTAGAAGAGCATTCCCCGAAGCCGCTTCAAGAATGAAGGAATTGTACAACTTGGAGCTGACTCGATTTGTATTATTTAAACATAGATGAATAAGTAAAGAATTGTTTCTTGTTTGCAGTGTACAAGGGTGAGAGAGGGAGAGAGAGACCAGCAGAACCAAAGTAGACGTTTTCAGAATTTTTGACACACTGAGGGCTTAAGGTTCATCATTACTGCTAAGAGGCTAGGCTGGCATATCTGGACCAAGATTGCAATCTATGTCTGCATTGACTTTTGCCTGGGAAGTGGCAGTAAAGTGTAAAACCTCTAGTATTAGGAATGCTTGGTTGATAATTTCTGAGTTTGGAGTCTAAGCAACCTTGTTAGTAAAAAAAGATAGGAGACTAGAGACAACAGTTCAAATAGAATAGAGAATAGAATAGAATAGAATAGAATAGAATAGAATAGAATAGAATAGAATAGAATAGAATAGAATAGAATAGAATAGAATAGAATAGAATAGAATAGAATAATAGAAAATAGAAAATAGAAGAGAATAAAAATAGAATAGGAATAGATTAGAAATAGAATATAGAATAGAATAGAAGATAGAACAGAATATAGAATAGGAATAGAATAGAATATAGAATAGAATAGCTTTATTGTATCTGTGTAACTCGCAACGAAATTAAGTGCTGTCCACAGTGCACATTACACACAAGTAAAAACCACAAGCATATATACACACATCCTTCACATTCTATTCACCATTGTGCTGCCCCTAATATTGCACTTCAATGTTGCTCTATACAGTTGTATTTAATATGGTTAGAGCACTGGGATAAAAACTATTTTTCAGCCTGTTTGTCTTGGTTTTAGCGACTCTTTGAAGTTACAACTGATCTGAAAACAGTGACACAACCATTTTCTCACACTCGTGACCGTTGCAGCACCCCCACCTGATTTATATTTGGAGGCTTGGCAACTGCTTCATATTTATGACCGTTGCTTTTGTCCCAAGGTCACACGATCCCCTTTTGAGACTTTCTGACAAGCCAAGCCAATGGGGAAGCTGGATTCCCTTAACAACCGTGTTGCTGATTCAACAACCGCCGTGATTCATTTGACAAATGTGGGCAGAAAAGTCGCAAAATGGGGCAAAACGCACTTAACAAAGGTCTCAGCAATGTAAAATCAGTGCTCAATTGCGGCCATAAACCGAGGACTACCTGTACTGAAAAGACGGAAAATACAATGGCAATTTAAAAATAAATCAATAAATAAATCCCCAAAGAAGGGATTTGTTTATTTTTAATGACTTCCCGTAGTGTTGCCAAGAAAAACAGCCTGGGTGACTCTCTCAAGGCCCTAATAGAGGGGTCCACAAACCTGGCCCCTTTAAGACTTGTGGACTTCAACTCCCAGAATTCCCCAGCCAATGGCTGCCTGGGGAATTCTGGGAGTTGAAGTCCACAAGTCTTAAAGGGGCCAGGTTTGTGGACCCCTGCCCTAAGAAATGAACCCTACACACTGGAGATTTCACCTTTAATGAGGCCGCAAGGAAAAGAGACAGATATAACCGTTTGCTAGAAATGTTGCTGGCTAAAATAAGTCTTTGAGAGGGTCTGGAGACCATCAGCTTCACGCTGTCACAACAAAGTGCTCTGTGCTGAAGTGGGTTTGCTTTATCAGATGGCCGCCACAAATACTTTCTGGGCAGGAAGGAATGCAACATCACAACACCATGACCAAGCACAGCCCCTGTGCCATTTATAGGGACGGCCGAGTTTCCGATGTGAAAAGCCTCTTTCCTGGATTTTTTCTTCTCTTTAAATGGCCTGAGAAACTAATCCTAATTTGTGGGACGGACAGGGAAGCCCGGAACTCTTGCAATCTTAGCAGCAGCAGCAGCATCCCATTTACAGGCATTCTTTTGCATTTTAAGACGATCCCTTGGCTTCTGGAAAGAAGAATCTGCTTTTAAAATAATAAAATGAGCGTCGCTGTGTTCTACAGCACCAGGCAAATTTGCACATCATCTCCAAAAGGCGCTTTCTTTGCAAAGGCAGCAACTGTCTGCCACAGATGAAAGCAACAGACGCTGTGTTTTGGGTCCCGGATGTTCCCAAGCCCTACACAGTCCTAGTCCCGGCCCATGTTTATTACAGCCAAAGACCAGAGTGTGTTAAAAAACCCTCAAGGAATATCCAGCGTTAAACTCTAGAATGAAATAATAAATAAATAAAATTCCAATTGAAACCATCGTTTGGCATCCAACCTGTCAGTTGCACGAGAACAAAACACAGCTTGGCCTAACTATCGTATAACATCAGTCCTCAAACCTTAGTCACGAAATACTAAAATACATGCAAGATGGTGGTAATGCAAAAGGGTTTGCTGCATTAATTGGGTAAAATAACGATGATGGATTAATCACCTCTTTCCAACAAACCCTCAGTGCTGATGTTGTTAAGTATCGTGATCACAGTCTGTTCGTCCTTAAGCATCCTCTGGAAATAAGCAGTGTCAGAACGGCCAGGATACCTATTGATTGTTGGGAACAGCGTAGTCCTAGTAAAGGTCCATTTATACAGCTCTGTGCGCCCCTCCCCCCCAGTATATTTACAGCAAAAAATAAATAAATAGTAAATCAGAAAGCAAGGATGTTTCCTTGCTTGAGCAGGGGGCTGGACTAGAAGACCTCCAAGGTCCCTCCCAGCTCTATTCTATTCCTCAGGCTTGTGATGCGCCTACATTACATATAATTCTCAATTTACAACCATTTGTTTAGTGTCCACTTGAAGTTACAGAAGGACTAAAACATTGACTTATGACCGGTCTTCACAACTTCTGGAGGCAAACTGTTCCACTGATTAATTCAGGAGTCCCCAATCCCCGGTCCGTGGTCCAATACCCGGCCTTGGCATGCCAGCAACCGGTCCGCACAAACAAGCAAAGCCCCATCTGTGGGATGCAGGCAGCACACAAAACCACGCACTTTCTGGTCTGCGGAAAAACCTTTCTCCACAGAACCAGTGATTCCCTTAACTGTGGCAAAAAACGGGGCATCTAGCAACATAAACTTGGGGGGGGGCAATTGTAATTTTAAGTTGAGGACTAGCTGGAGTGGGAAGTGGCTACATTTGGCCTGGAGGCTGTCAAATCAGCTCAAGATGCTGCCTCAGTTCCAACCCAGTCAGAACACTAAATCTTCCCCTGGGCCAAATGTAGCCACTTCCCACTCCAATATTTGCAAGTAAGTTGTCCCAGGGCACAGAATAATGGCTGCAACGTTTATTTAAGGGAAGATTAAAATACAATCATGGCAGAATCTTGTTCTTACAAGAAGAAACAGTCTTTGAGATAAGGGCTAGAGCTCTTTGTATGATGTTTATATAAGGACAATTATCTACTCAAAGTCAAGTTTCCAGTATCTTTATTGGTCTTTTCCGGGGGAGAAAAGAGAGAGGGGGGGGGGAGAAAGGTGAAAAGAATGTGGAAAAAGAGAAGGGATAACTCTTTCCCCTCCCCTCATTCCCAGACACTCATAGTTGTAAGATTTCTTGTGAGAAATGCAAAATTTCCTGGTGGGAAAAATGTAAAGGGAAGTCACCACTCCCACTCAAAAATTTTTGGTGAGAAGTTCTTTTTCCTTCTCACCCTAGAGCAGGACTTAAGATGCCTTTTCCTCTTTTGCTGGAGAGAATAAAGCAGAATTTTTTTATTTTATTTTTTTTAATCCCATTTATATCCCGCCCTTCTCCGAAGACTCAGGGCGGCTTACAATTTAAAGCACAAATCAATGTGCTTAGCAATAGTCAATCTAAGGTGAGGAGCTACAAATTGCTCCGGAGGAATAAGAGGAGGCTTCTGTGGCTGAAGCTCAAGAAATTCTTGCCGGATATTTTAAATATAAAATGCATTTTACATTGTATAAAAATGTGAATGGCATAGATTATATATAATTGCTATTGCCAAAGAATTCTTACAACCAAAGGTTCTTTGCCAGGAATCTACCTATAAAGATACTCTGAAACTCGATTCTTAGCAAATAATCTGACTGTGAAAGAGTTAGGGGTTATTCCTAAGAGCAGTCCTTGGCTTAAACGATCACTAGCTGATCCCATTTGATTTTAGCCAAAGTGACAGTTGCTACTTGAACTGCAGGGGAAGAAGTACCTGACTTTTTCCAAAATTAAATGGAACGAATTAAATAAAGTTGCTTAATCAGGGGAGGTTTAGTAGGGCAGTCTACCCCAGTCTGGTGCCTTCCACCCGCTGATCCCTTTTAGTACAGAATTTGCTTTATTTTAATTTATTAGATTTTTTTTTTAAAAAATCCTGCCTATATTACTTGATGGGTAACTCCAGGCAGCAAACATACATAAAAAAATATCTTCCTATTGTTTTGCCACAAACAACCAAGCTGTAAAAGTGAGTTGGCTGAGAGGGAAATACCCAAAGACACCCAGCTGACTTTCAAGCCTAAGGCAGGACTAGAACTCACAGTCTCCTGGTTTCTAGGCCAGCACCTTAACAGCTACATCAAAGGAATCCCTTACTTTCTGCTGATGAAAGTAACACACACACACACACACAAGGAACAAGGGGCATTTTTGCTGGATTAAGAGTCTCTAGAATTCCCAGCACCTGGAGGGCGTCGAGTTGGAGGAAGATAAGATCCAGCGTTTGTTTTCTCCACAAAATAATCTCCGTATCCAGAGAAAATGAAATGTAGCAAGCGAGGGAGGAGGAGGAGGAGGAGGAGGAGAAGGAGGACTGTAAGTGTGTTCCTTGTGTTTGCTGTACGTCGGAAGGCGAGAGCTAATCCGAACAAACGGAAGAAGAGAAGCCGCGGCGGCGCCCTCAACTCCGGCCAACTCGGCTTGGAGAATAGCCGATTCTGCCCTCCACCCCACCCCCGCCAGTCGCCTTCAGACGAGTATCCTTACACGGGTTTGGAGAAGGGAGACCTTCAAAATGCAGGCAGAAGGGCTGAGGTTTTGTCCCTTCTCGCCTCCCTTCAGACGGCCGCGATGCAGAGAGATTCTGCCCTGCCTTCCTGCCTTGGAGAGAGGGGCACCCGGACCGCGAAAGGGAAAGAGATTTTTTATTATTATTTGCTTGTCACTTTCTCCCCTCAGAAGAGCGAAGGGAGCTTTTAACACCCCCGCGATCCTTCGCGTCGCTTTCGCCTGGTTGCCTTTCCGAGATAAAACGGGTCTTCCGATCGACGAAAAACGCGGACCGTAAAGAATCGAGCGGATACATTTGGACACGGTTTTCTTCTCTCTTTTTTTTCCCTTTTAAAAAAAATGTAAATAAGGAAATCAGAGGTCTCCTATACACACGCAAACACGCACAAGAAAGCCCTGGGCTTCCCAGCGAACGTGTGTATCGGGACCGCCTCGTCGCCGTCAAATTCTTTGCAGCGGGACCCAAACGAACAAACCCAGATACAAAACGACACTTTGAAATAATAGGAAATAACGCTCTCCCCTTTCCAAAAAAAAAAATCGGGGTTCTTCCTTAGCCCCGCGCCCCCCCCCTCCCCGCGCAGGCGAGGTCTGGCTTGGCAAAGGCATCGCTTGCCTTCAGATCAGGTTTCTCCCCGCAATCTCTGCCAGGGCGGCCGTGCTCCTGAGCATGTGCGGAGAGCCTTTTTTCTTCCCACGAGGACGCCCTCCGCCCCGCTCCGAAATTAACTATAAAGAAGGGGATTGCGAAAAGGCAGCGGCCCCCACTGTCCCCGGCTGCGGGGACCACTTTTGCGGGGGGGGGGGGCGCGCGGCGGCAACAGGGTTACAGAGTGTGGGGTGGGGGGAGAGGAGCGATGCCCCGCACATTGGCCGAGCTTTTAAGGGGCAGGAGAGCCTTTTGGGTTTTCCTGCAACGGATGGTCCCCGCAATCTCTCTTGAGAACCGTGGCGGATCGGCTTTCGCGCGGAGAAGCGTTCCGACGTGCAAGTCTCGCTTCCCCTCGCAGGTTTACACGCTACAGTCCCGCCGCCCTCTCGGCTCCTGGGCGGGTCATGTCCTATTTGAGGGAACACAGTTCCTTCGTTGAAGCTCCAAAGGAGGGTCAGCCTTTGGCCCTTTTCGGGTACCCGGAATTCTTCCTCCCCCCTGCCCCGTCGGTGCTTCTGGTGCCCCACTCTCCAGCTCCCCCGATAAACCGGGGTTCGTTACGTGCCTGAGTTCAGAACTGAACTGTACTGAATATTTTATTTGGCCGAGTCTGATTAGACACACAAGGAAATCGTCGCGCTAAGGTACAGTTAAACCACAACTGGCAAGAGTTCGCCCCGTGCCTTAAACCCAAACCTGTATAATTTACAAACTACAGTTGAGTTAGTCTCGCCATAACCTACAGTGGAAACCAAACAACGCTTTGTTGTGTGAACCCAGCCGTCAAAAATCAACCGCGTGATGCTTTTCCGCCCCAAAGGTGGCTGGCATCCGTACAGCAAAAGAATAAACGGAATAAAATCGACAACCCTACGAGGAGATTCTAGGAACAGCTTTCATCAAAGTGACTGTGGCTTATTTGAAGGGGAAAAAAAGAGAGAGAGAAGCAAAGGCAGAGCTGGTTAACCCCCCTGGATGGGACACCACGAGGAAACCCCAGGGCCATAGGACTCGCTAAGAAGCCGGAAAAAAATATTTAGAAAGTAGTCAACGGCGAAGGACTTTTATTGCTCCCAGGAAAAAAGAAAGAAAGATGCGGACCCTTCATGAAAGCAACGGGAATCGAGCCAGATCAGAGGGAGCCCCCCGACGTGGGACGGAAGAAGGAGCCAACCCGAGTCCCGGGTCTGAGCAGGCCGCGGCGAGGGCGTCATTTCACGGCTTCCCGTAAGGGAAAACGGAGGCGAGTTGGGCACCTCCAAAGAGATTAAAGCGCATTTCAGGACAAGGAACAATTTCGTCCAACAAGCGAATTCCTAACGAAATATATATATTTCCTATTGTCTCCCCGATCGCAAGCTGCTTTTGCTAACGCTCGTTCTTCTTTAATTCAGCTGCTACACGCAAGTCAGGACCCTTCAACTAATAATTGAAGCAAATGCAGAACTGGAGAGGGGACGCGTGATGGCTTCCATCTCGCCAATGGCCGCATTCCCACGACGTCCTTTCCCCCGCCAATTGCGTTTCTCCAGTTCTCTGACTTTACCCCACTCAAAATGACCCAAACCACCCAGGGGGCGCATTCGCACGCGGCCAGGCCGGCTAAAATGGGGTCAATGGTTCTGCGTGTCGTGCGAACGCTCGTTCAGAAGACCCATTAAGGAGAAATTTCCTCACCCTGAGGACAATTAACCCGTGGAACGGTTTGCCGCCAGAAATGGTGGGCGCTCCATCCCTGGAGATTTTTAAGAAGAGGCTAGCCCATGGGTAGGCAACCTCGGTTCTTTTATGACTCATGGACTTCAACTCCCAGAATTCCTGAGCCAGCTGACTCAAGAATTCTGGGAGTTGAAGTCCATGAGTCATAAAAGAGCCGAGGTTGCCTACCCCTGGGCTAGACAGTCACTTGTCTGGTTCTCCTGCTTGAGCAGGGGGGGGGCTGGACTAGAAGACCTCCAAGGTCCCTTCCAGCTCTATTCTATTCATTCCTTCCACCTGGGAGGAAAAGTCAGTCAGCGCCCCCACCCATCCCCGGGCGCCCCAACCAGGACTTTCCTTCTTCCCCAAAAGGGTCCCTTTGCTACTTTGCCAAACGACAAAAAAAGGGGTGGGGGGTGGGGGCAACCCTTCCTTCTCACCCTCCCCGGGAGCTCGTGGCCGAGGACCGAGAGAGGCGGGTTCCCCCCCCACAGACAGACACACACACACACACACACACACACACAGTCGGGGACGCGCCTGGCCGAGCCAGGGGAGAAAAAAAAAAGGCAAAAAAGCGCGCGAGCCCTTTAAAGGAAGTTCATCCAAGTTGAAAAAGTTCGCCGTCGAAAGTAGTCGGGCCGGCGGAGGCGGGGATTGGCTGGCGGGTTGCCCCTGGAGACCGAGAGGGGCCCGCCCCCGCCGCCTGGGCCCCACCCCGGGCGCGCGGCCCGGAGGCGGCGAGAGTAGGGGGGAGGGGTGGCGTGCACGCGCGCGCGGGGGAAGGAGGGGGGGGACTGGACGGGTCCGGCGGCGGCGGCGGAGGCAGCTGCAGCTCGTTTGGCCCCTCGGCCGCTCATTGGCCGGCAGCGGCGTCCAGCTGGCGGCGAGCCCGGGGCGCGTCCAATAAGCCGCGCTGCCTCCCCTCCCCGCCCCACCTGCCCCGCACTCGCGCACCTCGGGGTCCCGCAGCCCGGCCACCCCCGCCCCGCCACCTGCCTCACCTCGCCTCGCCTCGCCTCGCCTCGCCCCGCCGCCGCGGCACCCCCGACAGCAGCAGCAGCAGCAGCAGCAGCGCCGTCCAGGAGGATCCCCGCCGCCCCGCCGCTCTCCTCAGGAAGCCCGCCAGCCCGGAGGGGACGCCGCCGCCGCCGCAGCCGCCGCCGCCGCCGTCGGTCGGGCGAAGCAGCCACTTCGGAGCGGCGCCCGCCAGCCTCACCCTCCCCCCCCCCCGCCCCTCCAGCCCTCTCCGCGCCCACCACCATGAGCAACCTGGCCAAGGAGAGCGAGCACAGCAGCAGCAGCCTGGAGGAGGAGGTAGGCGCGGGCGGACGGGCGCCCCCTCGGGGAAGGGGGACGGGGCTGGGCCGGGGGCACCGCGCGACGGGGGGGGTCCCGGGAGCTCCAGGGCCCGGCTGGCCGCTTCTCCTGGCCGCCGCCGCCTGGGGCTTCTCCGCGGGGCCTGAGCGGGACGGCGCGGCTCCTCTGGCGGACGAGGCTTTGGGACCTCCGGATCCCCCGCCTTCCTCCTCCTCTTCAGGCGCCCCTTTGGGGCTGGTTTCCTCGTGGGGGGGGTGTTTGGTGAGGTAAGAAGTGGCCAATATGGAGGCTGCGCTTTGCCCTCCAGATGTGTCACCCCTGCAGCCTCTTTGCGTGTAGGCGGATGGCTGGGTTTCCCCCCCCCCATCCTCCTCCTAGAGCGGAGGTGGCTTTCTTCAGACGTGCTCCCCACCCCCCACCCCACCTCGCAACTTGCATCCCCCCCTTCTGCCTGTCTAGCCAGCATTGCCTGCCAAGGCGAAATCTTGGACCTATTTCTGGGGTGGTTAGAAGGTGGTAGAGTTGCTGGGAAAAGACGTGGTGGTGGGGGGAGAAGGCGGTGGGGGTCCCCGCTTCCTATTTGGGGAAAGCTGGAGGCTTCTTGGTTTCTCTTAGAAAGCCACAACCCATAGCCGCTGGTCAGAAATGGAGGTGGCTTGACTGGAGAGGGTTGACTAGCCCCTTTGTGGCTGGTAGACCAGCTTCGGAGTGATGGATGGTGGATGATTCCCCCCCCCCCCCACAATCCATCCAGGATCTCTCCTGTATGACATAAATGGTTTCAGTTGTATCAGCCACCCTCTATAAAGAGGGTTGCAGCCGTCTGCTTTCTCTCCATAGATGCTGTGGGCTTGCTAAACCTGATCACAACTTAGGTTATTATCCCTAATTAGTGCTTGAATGAAAACCAGCTCCTGTTCCTAAGGCTGAGCTGACCTCTGTTTAGGAAAGCACCGGCCTTCCGTTCCTTCCCAACCCTCTGAAAAACAGGCGCAGAGCTTTGTTGGTGCAGAATGGCGACCCATTCTGATCCAGCTCCATTAACCAATGGTGGATTCCTACCAGGCGTATTGCCGTAATGGAATTAACCTCTGGGAATGCTTAGCATGGACTTCACAGCCTTTTGTTATGTATGGGGGGGGAAAACCGCTCTTAAAATACAATTTTCTGATGTAGCTAGCCGTGGAGGTGGGATTCTTGGGCTTTGGTAATTGCACCTCAGCCTTGCTCTTGCTGCAATGACAACTGGATACTAGAACCGTTTATATTTGCACTTGTGAGTGTGAAGCGAGAGTCCCAAGGCTGATGCTTTCGGCTAGGCAACCATGCGCCTTTCGTTCAGACTCTTCCGTGTGCTGGTTTTGTGTGTTTATGCTAGGAGGAAGACGCAGTTCCTCCTTTGGTCCGTCAACAGGCCAAAATCAACCTGTCTGCAGTAAAAACCCACAGTAAATATCTTGCAATCGTGCAGTGAATCTTCTGTTTAAATGTACAGATGTTCTAAATAACTTTCACTGTGTGCTTCAAGGTTTTTTTTTTTTAAAATGCTGGTAGAATGCTACCTGAACCTGGGTTTGTGGTCAGTGTAATGTCAATGCTGCATCTAATTTAGAGAATTCATTTGCATGTAAGGGCAGGACTGGCACAAGGAACAGTTTGCTGGTCTGTTTCTTTGGCCTGGCTGGGGTGGGGGGGGGGAAGAGAGAGAACTCGTGACTTTCATCTTCATCTGAAAGTACCTTCAGCTCGTTTAGGTATGCTTTAATTTCTGTGTGGTTCTGGGGACTCATAATGTCTATGAGATTCCATTTCCACAATTTGCAAATGGAAAATTCAGCATTTTGGTAAACAATCCTGACATTAAAGGAGCCCACTTCCAAGAGTGGCTACCTTGCATGCTTTTTTTTTTAAGAGAAAGTAAAGATAAAGCAAGCTTGCTTTCAGAGGAAAAAAAATCCCCTCCTTAAATAAATTCCCCTACAGGACGCAGGTTCACAAAATAGTTACACAGTAAAATGTTTAACAACAATATGTTTCCATTTGCAGTAATGGAAGCGGAGTGGGGTTTCCCTTTGGCTGCAAAATAATCTTTCTGTGGGCAGTTCTAATCCTTTTGATAGTTGCTGTGATTAGCTGAGAGGCTTCCCTTAAAGAATACCCAAAGTAGACAAATGAAAAGGGAACGTAAATGATGTCACATTTGCTTCTTCAAAATTTCAAGCTAGATTTTTGTTTATCCCTACCTGGAGATTGCTAGGATTGAACCTGCAAGATTAAAACCACCTGAGCAGTATATTAATCCATCACACACTGATTAAAATAGCCCTCAAAATAAAAAGCAGCAGAGCTCACCTAACCTTCTAACTCAAAGGTCTGGGGTGGGGTTGGGTGGGGGGCTGTGCCAGATTTTCAGAGCTTTACAAAAGGCTAACAAGGTTGAAGGCCATCTGGGAGATTCTTGCTAACTTCTAGGAGTTCAAGTTGGCCTGCATCAGGGGTCTCCAACCTTGGCAATTTTATGACTTGTGACTTCAACTCCCAGAATTCTTCAGCCAGTCATGCTGTAACTCCATTCTTCTATCCATGCTGGCTGATAAATTCTGAGAGCTGAAGTCCACAAGTCAATAAAGTTGCCAAGAGACCTTTCTCCAAATTTTGGTGACGGATGAGAAATAATGTTGTTGGGATGCTATGTGTATTTTGAGTTCCGAGAGACCACCTGTTGAAAATGAAGGCCTGAGTGCTGACCTTTGTACTAATTGAAGCATCAAATAAGATCAGACACAAGGAGATACAGACCCTCCTTCTCAGTATTGTTGGATCACAACCATCCCACTAATCATCATGGTCTATGTTGACCTTCAAGTTCATCTTTAGTTACCTAAGTCCAGGATAAAAGGTAAAGGTAAAGGTTCCCCCGCACATGCGTGCTAGTCGTTTCCGACTCTAGGGGCCAGTGCTCATTTCCGTTTCAAAGCCGAAGAGCCAGCGCTTGTCCAAGGACGTCTCCGTGGTCATGTGGCCAGCATGACTAGATGCCAAAGGCGCACGGAACGCTGTTACCTTCCCACCGTAGTGGTCCCTATTTTTCTACTTGCATTTTTACATGCTTTCGAACTGCTAGGTTGGCAGAAGCTGGGACGAGTAAGGTGTTCAAAATTCTGTTAAGATTTCTCCCAAGTGGTCCTCTCCAGATGTGCTACATTTGAGTCGCCATTGTAGTATTATATCATATTGGCTGAGAGTTATGAGAACAGGAGTCCAACCTATTTAGAATGGTTAAATGGGTCCTTTCAGTATAGTGATTTATAACGTGTGAACCCAGTTGCTACCTGTTTAATCATGGCTTATTGGAGTTGCAGCACCAAGTTAAATACCCTATTAGTTTGTGGGTTGGCAGTTCCCAAGGGTAGGTGTTGAACAACCTTATAAGCCATAGCTTGTTTAGTCACTGTTTGACTCAATTCACACAGCACACTAAGCCAAACATTGAGTCACGAACCACAATATCATGTTTTGAAAAGTGACACTCTGCCCAAAATAAACATGTGCAATGTTTTAGTACCATGTATGACACTCAACTGCTTTGTGGCTTAGCAACATGTGTGAATCCAGCCAAAGTAGGATGTTTCTTGTCTAAATAGACCGGCTCTGTTCTCTCTATCTATATATGGCTGCATCAAATGTGTTTACATCTCCCAGAGACGAGAAGCAGAGCTCTTAGTTACAAGGGGGAATAAAGACACACTCCGTAGCCTTCCAAGGTCTGGGTGCTCTGCCTGTGTGATTAACTTGGGGCTTATCTGGTTTGGCACAGCCCCTCCCTTCTCCCAATAATCTAACCAGCACTTTTCCCGAGGGGTGCAGAGTATCAAACTTGCCCATAAAAAAGTTTATTGACCAAAGAACACATTCTTGGTGTCTTGTAGTTGCCCCTGTGGGTTATTTATATCTAAGTAACTTGGCCCATTAAATGATTTTCCCCCCACTATCCCAGGAACTACAGGAATTGACGGCAGAACAATCCAGGGGAGAGGGTTGGGGAAGGTGATAACCTCACTGTAAAAAAAGTATCTTCTCAAATGAATATTGGGATCCTGTATTTATTTAGCTGGCTGTAGAACAGGGCTGTCCAACCTAAGCGACTTTAAGACTTGTGGACTTCAACTCCCAGAATTCCCCAGCCAGCCATGGAATTCTGGGAATTGAAGTCCACAGGTCTGAAAGTCGCCAAGGTTGGAGAGCCCTGCTATGGAATGAGATTTGTGGCACAAGCTTCTACATGGATGGTTTGGAACAGATGAAGTGTAGGCCAGGCTGTGTTCTTAGGATGATTGTTTATCTAGGAATACGTTTAATTGGGCATCTCAATTCTGTCCTGGGGATAAAAATTGAGGACTGCCTGGACCACACTATCACTAAAACCTCTGTTGCAGCCTTCAGACCTGCCAGAGTAGGTAGGATCAAAACTTTTGACTGATTTTGCATTTTTGGGTGAGTCAAATGGATATTTTTAAAGGCATATCCTTTGAAAACCTTGAAACGTAAAATTGGGCACTATATTCCCTTTTGGAATTCAGCCCTAGATATGTTGTTTTAAGCCTGACACGCCCCTTGAATTAACAAGTTGCGCCCTCTGTTCAATATTTAAATCTTTAACAGCCGCAAAAACACACGTTCTGCTTGGCTCAGATGATTTCCCTTGCCTTCTGCTGGAGAGTAAATATTATAGCTGAGTTCACAGATTCTGATAATATATTGTTTATTGGGATTTGGCTTGGTATGTTGTATGAGCCCAACAACGTAGAGTTTTGTTCAGTGAGCCATAATCAAGCTACTTGTACAAATCTTGTCTCTGGGTATATGTAAACTTGGTTTATTTCACCACAGGCAATGTTTGCCTGGTGGGAAGGTTGGTTTGTAATGATTTAAGATCGGTGCAATAAATATCTCTCCATTGCTTTTCTTAAAGCTTGGGTGCTACTGATGGATGCCTTTCTCATTGCCTGCTTTTGCATAAACAAATTGCAATAGAGGAGGGGTAGGCAACCTCGGCTCTTTTATGACTCGTGGACTTCAACTCCCCGAATTCCTGAGCCAGCCATGCTGAGGGGAAAAGGAGAGTTTCCAAGCTGAGCCATGAGGGCTCAGGAATTCTGGGAGTTGAAGTCCACGAGTCATGAAGGGGCCATAGTTCCCCATGCTGGCTGAGGAATTCTGGGAGTTGAATTCCACGAGTCACAAAAGAGCCAAGGTTGCCTACCCCTGCGACTAGATCAATGTTTCCCAACCTTAGCGATTTTAAGATATGTGGACCTCAACTAGATGCCGGCTGGAACATTCTGACAGTTGAAGTCCACACTTTTTAAAGTTGCTGAGGTTGAGAAATGCTTCATTAGACCAACTCATGAGTATTGGGTAACAACATATGCCATTCATTCAACATTCAGTTCAAAAATTCAAAATTGGGGCACCTGAGATTTTCTAGGTCTAATAGGATTGTGTGGGATGGGAATCCCAGACAGTATAGTCATGTTAAAGGGGGTTGTAGTCCCAACATCTGGAAAACCGCAGCTTGGCTAGCTTTTAGGCCAGCAGTCAAGATACATAGTCAACATCTGCAGCCTTAGTGCATTATTAGCGACAGTTAATATTTTCCTTTCCTTTATAGTTGTTGAACAAATTTGGTGATTCTTTCTGGTGACTTGGGTAGCAATGGCCATGGCTGTTAATTATTTTGCATCTGGGGCTCCAGCAAATCAGCTTTTAAAGCACTTTAGGATGGGTTGACTCAGTAAAAGTTTGTTTCAGACATTACCCCCTAAGCAGTCATGAAAAGGATGCTTTATTACCACAGCAGTTCAGATCAATTGTTGGCCTGAAGGATTTGCTTCATATATTAATATTAGCCCTTGTGATTGGATTCACCCTTTTGAGAGGGTGGCAAAAGGTATACTTGGGACTTCCTAAAGAAATCGGTGACTTTTTTTTTTGCTTTTTTGGAGATAAAAATTTTTGGTTACCTTTTGAAGAGCTGAGGACAACTCTTTGAAGCCCAGATTTATTTTTCAAAGCAAGGAAGCCTTGATATTGTAATAAAAAAGTATGCACCTTAATTTGGGCAATATGCTTGGTCAGGTTGCTAAAACCTGAAGATCAGAAAGGAAACCTTTAATTAAGAAAAAGCTTTATTTTCAGAGATGTGCTGTACATACATTTTCCTGATTCCAAGCCTATGGTCACACTAAGCCATGATTTATTGAATCAGTATCAAATAGCTGCTGCCAAGACATGCCATGCTAGTTAGCTAGTTAACTAGTAGTTAATCCTACCATGCTATAAGCCAATGGGTTGAGTTTCCCTCAGCTTGAGGGCCACCCTTTGGAGTGGTCAGGAGTAGGATTCATTTGAGGAACATCTTCAGGCATTTTAAGGGATCAAGTAGGGATCCCATCTGCAAGGCATGGCATCCAATTTGCTCCTCAACCATTTCCCATATATAAAAAGTGGGTCTGAGTACTTGTTCCTGGCTATTCAGAGATCTCTGGGTCTGCAAAGAGAATGTTGGTGGATCTCAGACCATACTTTTTGCATCCTCATAAACCTCTAGTATGCTAAATGCTACATAAACTGTATTATGGCTTAGCACAGTTGTATACCTTAATTTTCTAGTGTATGAGAGATTCCTTGGGTCAAAGGAGGCCTTTCTCAGCCAGCATAGGAAGAGTTGAGATGTAGCTTTGATTTAAATGCAGACATTTCTATCCTTCTGGAAAAGAATAGAGGCATTTGTGTTTACCAAGCCAGCTTGTTTAAAACCTTGTATTGTTCCACTGGACTCTTATTTCGATAGTAGCTGTATCTGTTACGGCTTTCTTGTCCTGAAAAATGAGGATGGTAACCTGTGTCCTTGCTTTGCAAGACAGGTTTCACTCCTATTGTTGCTTTGTCTTAGTGACAGTAACGGATGGACAAAACTTGAGGTAAAATATTAACCAGATTAACTGTTGCTCCTTAAGGTTGGTGAAGGAAATAAAACAGAGGTGCCCTTGGACCTACTTGGAACTGTCAACTTGGAAGGTCAAACTTTGCAACAAGTGAAACATCCCTGCAAAGGTTTAAATTCAACTTTATAATAGGACCATCTTGGTTAAGAATGGTTGAGAACTGGAGGGAAAAGTAGGAGGAATAGAACTGTCTTTAAGTTGAAAGTCTTAGCAGATGCAATCTCTCTGGTTAATCTTTGAAGCGAAGTGTGGCTGATGCTAGGATGGGAGTTGAGACCTTAGTTTGGTGTGCTCAGATGCTTGAACTTCAGGTCATGACATGGCCATTTCTGAGAGCTCAGGCCCCCCTACTTGAATGGTCCCCAGGTTGGAGAAAATTGCTTTAGTGATCTGATTTTATGGATACTCTCAGTTCAGATGTGTTCACTCAGTGTCTCAAATACCCAAGGAATATAGTCACCAGATCATAGAAGTTAACACTTTGCCAGGCTGTAGTATTATAGACCTGCCTGTTAGTATCCTACTGATGATACATAAATTAAAGAAAGCTAGAAATATAAGTTACTGTCTAGCTTTTAATGTAAACTTGCTTATGTAGTAAAGGTCATTGATTAACTATCAGTGTTCTTCCCCCAATGAGATGGCTCCAAACTGTGGACTTTGGGGGTTTCTCTGCAGGGCTTAGCCTGCTGAAGATAAATGCTCCAGGAAGGTGACAAAGCAGCAATAAAAGTCACATTTGCTAGGCTGAGATGTCATTCTGAACAGAGGTGTAAGTTTAATCTGTGCTAAAAATGGCATCTGACAGTTGGAGTGGCAGCCAGATATCCCCAAGAATCGAGTATCTTGCCCAGCTAGAGTGCAGTTTGGAGCGAAGCAAAAACAAGCAGATGTTTAATCTTTTCTTTGGTTCCCCCTCGGCTGGTTTACTGAGGATGACCATGTATGGAGAAGGCAGGAGCTAAAACGGGCATCGTGCTCTCCCCACTGCCTTCAGTTGGCAAGTTGTCTGGTGTAATTTCAGCATTTCTGAAGTGGTCCTTCTAAATTGGTACATTAAGCAGATCCT
>NC_138215.1:16207537-16732537 GCF_964194415.1 Vipera berus | reverse complement strand
TACCTCTGGTCTTGGTCTTTGGGAGAGAGAATATCGCTATGAGAGTTATGCTCAGATTTGTCAGAAATTGCAGTTAGACATCAAATAGTGCCCCTAAAAACAGTCATTTTTTAATTGTGCAGCAGTTAAAAAAATGCTGCATGAAGAAACATAGCCAAAAACCTAAACTGGCACTTGAGGAGTTACCAGATTCTCAGAAGCATTTCAAAAAGTGTTAACATTTGGAAAACCTTGCATAAAATCTAAACAAGAAGTCTTGGCAATTTCCAAACAAGTTTGACGTATCATATAATCTTACTCAAGAAACAGTTGCTGTGGTAGAATGAATGTTCTTCAAAAAAAGAATAACATTAGCTGTGTATAGTTTTTTTTTTAAAAAAGGGGCTCATGTTTAATTTCAAGATACTGTTGGTTGTGCTCAGCTGAGAGTAGATTAGCAGAAGCAAAAGAGCCAAAGTTGCCATTAAGAATATCTCTGATCAAACATCCTTATTGTGAAGAACGGATGATCTTGTAAGGGAAAGCTGAATGTAACAGCAAGAAATCTCCCTTTGAGCTGAATTGTTTACTCTTAAAACTGCAAATGTGGCACCAGAAAGCCACTTTTTACAGAAGCCAGGGCACTGTCTAGGTTCTGCAGCAAATTTTAGCTTTTCAAGCTAAAATTTCAGAATCCCTCTATCCATAATTGGCATAACACTATAACAGTGTTTCTCAGCCTTGGCAACTTGAAATTGTGTGGCCCTCAACTCCCAGAATTCCCCAATGAATAACGAATGAGTCCGTCTACTTCAGAGGTCTTCAAACGTGGCCCTTTTATGACTTGTGGGCTTCAACTCCCAGAATTTCTCAGCCAGGCCTGGCTGGGGAATTCTGGGAGTTGAAGTTCACAAGTCATAAAAGGGCCACGTTTGAAGACCCTGATCTACTTCTTGCAACCTTTAAACTCCCAGTAGGCAAGGAGACCAAATCTCCGTACATCAGATCACTGGACTGCTCGATTTTACAAGAGCCCAATATTAGATTATTTTAAACATGGGAAGTTGGTTTTTAAAATCCCTGTCTAGGTTCAGAAGAAAACGTTTTGTCGAGATTGCAATTTGATTCTTTCTCCAGGTGTGGTTTTTATTAAATAGCTATCCATGTTGCAAGTAGAAAAGCTTTGTATTGGTATCAGTGGGAGAAGTTATACCTCTTAAAGCTACCAACGAGAGTTGGGGGATCATTTTTGGTAGTGGGGGGTGGGCCGAGATAAAATTGCCTTCTCTGCTTGCTGTTGTCTCGAAGAAAATGAGTCATTTTGGTGCGCAACCTTTTTCTGAAAATATTCATTATGTATCTAACATTGTGTCGCTTGACCCCCGAGTCAGACGGGATTCAATTTCATGTGACTCAGACGAGAACATTTGTTTCCACGTGGATGGAGAATACCCTTCCCCAAATTCCTCCTGTTCCTGGATTCATCAGATCATGTGATCTCATATCTGAAGGACCTTCACTCTCGTAAACACCACAGTCCACACCTGAGCCCAGAATTTCCGTTGCTAAGTGAGACATTTGTTCAGAGAGTTTTGCTCTATTTTACCATCTGTTTTGCCACAGTTGGGAAGCAAATCGCTGCAGGTCTTAAGTGAATTTAGCTCCCCATTGCTTGTCAGAAGATTGCCAAAGGGGGGTCACGTGTCACGTGTCCCTGGGAACATTCCCACCATCATAACTATGAGTCAGTTGCCAAGTGTCTGAATTTTGACCACCTGACCACAAGAATGCTGAAATGGTCGTAAGTGTGAAAAAGGGTCAGAAGTCATATTTTTCCAGTGCCGCTATAAGTTCGAACAGTCACTAAATGAAATGTTGTAAGTTGAGGACTAACAACTTACTATCCAATGATCTTGAACTCTGTTGAGATATGTGGTTCTCTGTCTCCCCCAGGTACGGACTCTTTTTGTGAGTGGCCTTCCCGTGGACATCAAGCCGCGAGAGCTGTACCTCCTTTTCCGGCCTTTTAAGGTGAGCAGGAACAAAAAGGCCAATATCTGGGTCAAACTGGGCAGGTCCTCTTGTTCAGTGCTGGAGCATCTTCTCCACCTGCTGGTTATCCTTGGCCTATGGCCACAATGTTCCTAAAAGTATAAGTTCATTTTGACATGTATATACAAAGGGGTGTGGTGGCTCAGCAGTTAAAGAAACTGAGCTTGTCAGTTGGAGATCTGACAGCCCCGGTTCAAGACTCAAGTGCTACACAACGGGGTTTCCTCCTGTTACTTGCCCCAGCTCCTGCCAACCTAGCAGTTTGAAAGCTTGCAAATGCGAGTAGATTAATAGGTACCACTCTGGTGGGAAGGTACAGTAAGCAAGAGAGTCATTCAGGGAGTTTTGCCCCATTTTGCAACCTTTCTTGCGACAAGTGGTTCAGTGAATCACTGCGGTTGTTAACTGGGTGACGTGGTTGTTAGGTACACCTGGCTTCCCCACTGACCTTTGCTTGTCAGAAGGCAGCAAAAGGGGATCAAGTGACCCTGGGACACTGCAACCGTCATAAATAGGAGCCAGTTGCCAAGCGTCTGAATTTTGATCCTGTGACCAATGGGGGATGCTGAAATGGTCGTAAGTGTGAAAAAGGGTCACGAGTCATTTTTTTCAGTGCCTTCAAATGCTTGTAAGTCAAGGGTTAGCTGTATCGAAGGCTCCAAGCTGACTCTTAAGACATCAGCAAGAAGGCTGAAAAGGAATCCCACCAAGATTGTCCCAGGTTTCTACAAAGCTCAGTTCTCCTGTCTTGAGTCACATCCTTGCTGTTGGATCAGCCCCGTTGCTTTGCTTACTAAAGTCCCAGATATACATTAATCTTATGTAAGAAAAGAGAAAGCCCCCCCCCCCCAACATACCCTGGTTCCATAGTCTGCTGGAATCCCGGGACAGCCTCCAGACTTTTCTGAACCACAACTCGTATGACACCCAGAGACCACAGCAGAGCAACGAGACATATTTGGGAGTTCTAGTTTGCAATATCTGGAGATGCTTGCTTTCCATCTCTGGCATAACTGATGCAGAACCAAATGCACCCACTGCTGTGATTCAGTAGGAAGCGGCCACTTCCTACTGACTCTACATACTTTAGTGTATTGATTAAGCAATATTTTGTCTCTTGACAGGGAATTTTGCCTGAAATTTGTATTACAGTAGAAGGAAATACGTGGAGTTCAGGCTGAATGGTGGAGTCCTTGGTGCTCTGTGAGTTTGGTTGCTGTCTTGCAGACATTTGATGATGTTACCTAGTTGGGTAATGAAACGTCTGCAAGAAAACAACCAAGCTCAGAGAACACCAAGAACTCCACAGTTGTATTACAACTAGCAAAGCACAATAGTTGACAAGTGTGTGCGTGCGTGTGTGTGTGTGTGTGGGGGGGAAATATGGTCAGAGTAGTAGCTGCATTTTAGTTTAACTTGTTCTTTAGATCCACCGGAAATGTGTGCTACTCAAAACGACCTTGCTGTGTTTTTTTTAATCTTCCTTTTTCAAGGCAACTGATAATTAATTTACTGATTCCTCTCTCTAGGGTTACGAAGGATCCCTGATCAAACTAACATCCAAACAGGTAATGCCTCTCCTTAACTCCTGTTCTGGCAGCCACTCAGTGCAGCTTAAATCAAGGACCAGTTCAGCTCCTAAGGCAGGGGTGTCAAACTCGCCATGTCACGTGACATGTCGTGACTTTTTTGCCATTGCCGGCAATGGGTTGGGCCCGGTTTTGCTATGATGCATAGCTCACGGGCCGGCCGTTGGACACCTCTGTCCTAAGGGGAAAGGGCAAGGAACCTTGCAGGATTATAGCTGATGCTTCAATTAAGCAGTTCAAAGCACCTGTCCAAAGGCTGGCCAACTAGGCTAGTGCTTCCAGGCCTTGGCCACCTCCAGATCAGTAGACTTCAACTCCCAGAATTCTCATCAATGGCTGTGCTGGCTGTGGAATTTTGGGAGTTGAAGTCTACACATCTGGAAATTGCCAAGCTTGGGCAACAGTGTCCTAGATCAGCCCCTCTGCAGTGAGAGACCCATCCTTAGAGGAGATGTTCTACTTGCCAGCGAAATAGCCCATCTACCTGGGCTTCTTTTTGGCACCAGATCTGGTGAAGATCACGTAGTGTTGTTCTAGTTGGCTTGGCCAACTCTGTGCCCCCCAGATGTGTTGTTGCACTCCAATAATATCTGATCTGGAGGATCCTGTCTGGGAAAAGCTACCGATACAAATGATGGTGCTTCATCCTTAACCAGTTGGGCCACAGGTTAAAGGCTGTTTCCCCTGCCTGGGGTGGTGGCTGTAAGGAATAGCACCTGGCTGAGATGGAAACACGATGGAAACGAAGAAATATATCTGGGCTCCAGATTTTTTTAGCAGGCTGCCTGTCTGGTGGCTTTTCCAGAGATGAATGAAGACTCTATAAGTACCCTGTAGATGTACTCTTGGTGGGCTTCATACGAGATCTTTCTCCACTCCCCTTTGAGTTCTGTCTCTGCAATCAGGATTATGTACGTGCATGTAGCTCAAAGTATTTGTCTTTCCAGCCAGTAGGCTTTGTTACTTTCGACAATCGTTCTGGTGCAGAAGCTGCAAAGAATGCTTTGAATGTGAGTATTAATATACGTTGCATCAGTGCTCATGAAACTTCTGAACTTTGCTAATTGCTCAGCTCCTACCTAGGGCAATGGCCCCAGTTCGACACAGAGGGCAAAACTACCATATTCTTTTCTGCTCATTTCTTAGTCGCCCCGACTGACAGAGGAGATGTCTTTTCCCTGCTACTCAATGGATGTGTGTCATAAACACAGGACAGTAGAGCGGATAAGGGCCAAGTGGGTAGAACAGGGGTAGGCAACCTTGGCTCTTCGATGACTCATGGACTTCAACTCCCAGAATTCTGGGAGTTGAAGTCCACGAGTCATCGAAGAGCCAAGGTTGCCTACCCCTTTAGAACCACACACACTGACTACCAATGTCAGAGAGGAGTAAATGGGAAGATTATACTAAACATTTTCATTGACTCCTAAACTAAAAAGTTGGCAAAGCCGTGTTCGAAATGATTCCAGTCAGTCAACATCTGTTACAGCAGTGTTTCTCATCTCTGGTGGCTTTAAGATATATGGACCAACTTCCCTAATTCTGTAACCAGCCACGTCATGCCATGCTCCAGACAGCCATGGGTAATTCTGGGAGTTGAGGTCCACACATCTGAAAGCTACCAAGGTTGAGAAACACTGCATCAGAGGAAAAGGAAGACGATCTTCAGTTAACGTGGAATTCGTTGCAGCGGTGATAATAAATCACCTCTGAGATTGTACCTCCAGTCAAACACACTGCAGCTTTTCACGTGAATATTATTAAACCAATGAAACAAGGGGAGGAGTGTTCGAGATGAGTGGCAAACAGATTTAATAAATAATAAATCTTTATTGGCCTGCACCTGGAAGGCAAGGTTGCTTCTCCATAAGCATATTGATGTCCCTAAATTGAAATTGGCACACAGTGTGGGAGGTGTGTGTGTGGGTGAGCCCCATATAATTTGAATATTTTGACCACAGCAGGCACATGCAAGTGGTTGGGTCTGAATTTTTGCTTTTTTGGGGGGGGGTGTTAGATTTAAAGTACAGAATAGGTGTCCAGAGCCTTAATAGGGTTTTAAGACAAAAAAGTGTGAGAAAAATAATTTCTGAGCAATTCTAATTTCATCCATGCTTTACAAGCACAATACTGTTGCTGTTTTCTTAATCAGTTGCACTGTTATTCCATTAAACACTCACACGTGTGTGTGTGTGTGTGTAGATAGATAGATAGATAGATAGATAGATAGATAGATAGATAGATAGATAGATAGATAGATAGATGATAGATGATAATTGGATATATAGAGAGAGAGATGGAGAGAGAGAAAAAATTATAGAGATAGATTATTTATATATATGTATGTATGTATGTATGTATGTATGTATGTCTTGGCATATTTGGGTCTTTTCCCGTGTAAGATTGAGGGTGTCTTGGCGACGTTTCGACGAGGTCCCACTCATCTTCAGGCTTGTGTGTTCGTCTTTGTGTTTGTGCGAGCAAAGCGTGATCGGAGCTGCCGTCTCTCTATAAATATTGGTGGCGGAGTGGGGGGTGCTGGCTTTGTTGCTGAAAGCGGGTTGGTTGGCTGTGTTGTTGCATGTTGCTCATGTATGTGTGTGTATATATATATATATATATATATATATATATATATATATATATATATATATATATATATATATATATATATATATATAGATATAGATATAGATATATATAGATATATATAGATATATATAGATATATATATGTAGGTCTAGAGTCTCGGGTTTCTTCCCGCATTCCTTTCATCTTCAGAAAGTTGTGGCGACGTTTCGACGAAACCTACACATACAGACACCCGCGAGAATCTACGAAAACATATATATATATATATATATATATATATATATATATATATATATATATATATATATATATATAGAGAGAGAGAGAGAGAGAGAGAGAGAGAGAGCGCTAAGCAAATGCAATTTCTTCCCCCTCTTGTAACCCTTTCCTCCTGTCCTTCTGCTGCAGGGGATCCGCTTCGACCCAGAGAATCCCCAGACGCTGCGGTTAGAGTTTGCCAAGGCCAACACCAAGATGGCAAAGAGCAAGCTGATGGGCACACCAAACCCCACCAACCTCCACCCTGCCCTAGGCGCACACTTCATTGCACGAGATCCTTGTGAGTTAGCAAGAGGGGAAAGTCCATGAACAAGAAGAGGGGATTGGGGTTGGGGGTCTCTGGGAAGGCATGTGAAGGTGTCAGTGTGCACATTCCTAGTGTGTCCCCCTGTGATGTCTGTGGAGATTGTCAGTCATCCTAGTCGTGGCTGTCCCAAAGGTGCTTTTTTAAAAGGCGACTGGACTTTCGTGGTGTTTTTCCCCCCCCTTAAAAACGTTTTGCTTCTCATCCAAGAAGCTTCTATAGTTCTTCATAAGATCTGACCACTCACTAAGAACCAAAGAAGCTTCTTGGATGAGAAGCGAAACGTTTTTAAGTAAAAAAACAAAACAAACTCTAGTTGCCTTTGGAAAAGTACCTTTGGGTCCCAGCAGTGATGTTTTTTGCATTATTTTTTCCACATGCATGAGAAAACCCTAAATTCAGTTTCCAAAAGTTGGTGCAAATGGGAGGACTCTTGAGTCCTTGAGTTGCGTGCTCTTCCCCGATCCCCTTGGATGTGGCTACCCTGGTATTCTCCAATTCTTTGAATGTGGCTTCTGGCTACTAGAGCTTTCTTGGAACACAATTGCTGAAAATTAGTGACAGAGTAGTGTTAATTCAAACACAAAGTAAGCCCTGGAAATCTGACCTTAGCTGGTCATTCTCACCTGGCATCCTCATGCTGTTCAGAAGGACCACCTCTTAAAGAGTAGCCCCCAGGCCACAAACATTTTCTGATGTTGTGAGATGTCAAAAGCCTACATGGTGGGAGGTTTATGAACAGAAGAGGACAGCTCTTCTTGTGCTGGGCCAGTCTTACAGGGCGGTGCTAAGCAAAGCTGGATGGGAGAGCCTTCCTGCATAATTGGGGAGAGGGTATTTGGGTCCGGGATGGGCCGTTGACGATGCCTGCGTGAATCGCTTATTCTTTCATTCATTTCTATCAATTGGACCATGCGCAATGTCAACGCTGCTAACATCAAATGTTATTGCTTGACAAGAGATGAAGAAGTAGCCATTTCATATGTTAAACTTGTGTATTGCTTTAAGAGATTGGATTAAAGTTGGGAGGGGGGAAGAGGAGGATTGTTCCTCAAGGCCATCTGAAATTAAAGAAGGTAAGAGCTTGGCGGGTTTTCTAACGGAAGGGAAACTGATTCTTCAAATTAATTGGAGAATATGATTAATGACAAAATTAGAAAGGTGGAGAATTGTGTTTTAATATATTGTGCAAGGGGGCGGAGGTTTCAGATTCCAGCTTCCTTCGAGCAAGCATTTATTTTATTTATTTATTTATTTATATTTTATTAGACTTGCCAGTGTATAAGGCTAATAAAGGACTTTTAAGGTAAACAATGCCTCAGAGTCACTTGAAAAGCCCATCCTTGACACGCAGACAGCCACCGCATTTCCAGATGTTGCCAAATGCCGTCATTCCGCCCAAAAAAAGAGTTGATACTTTGGGGGTTCCCCCATCTTGTGACATCACAGGCTGAACTTCCTGTAGCTCTCAAAAGACCAAGGGAGCAGTTCAGAAATGGTGCTAGGCTCAAAAGCTTTCTCCCCCAGCTTTGAGGTGGTCTTTCCTCTACCTGTCCTCCTTTCCCCCATGTGTGCTGTAAGGTGCTCCATGCTGGCTTTCTTCCCAGTGGGAGAATAGCTGACCTGATGCTGCTTCTCCTCTTCTAGATGATCTGTCTGGAGCTGCCCTGATTCCAGCATCTCCAGAAGCATGGGCTCCCTACCCCCTGTACACCACAGAGCTAACCCCGGCCATTCCACATGCAGCTTTCACCTATCCAGCTGCTGCAGCTGCCGCCGCTGCTCTTCACGCCCAGGTGAGCTCACAATTGAATGTTGTTGTTTATCTTTTGGTGTGAAGCCCCCTCTTGCAAGGGACAGAACATTTCTGCTTCAAAACTCTTTCCTGCCTCATGGTTCTTCCCAGGATGAGTGAGTGGAGAGTGGATGACCCAAGAGACACTTCCCCTCTTAACCCAAAATAGCCTGCATCCTCAGGGAGAAAGCTTCGATCCTCCAAATATGCCTTAAAATTGAGGGAAACAGTGGGCTGCCGTTCCCCTCTGCCTCTCAAGCAGTTTTTTTTTTGTTAGAGGAAATTAACTAAGCAGACCTCTAAGGCAGGGATGTCCAACCTTGGCAACTTTTAAGACTTGTGGACTTCAACTCCCAGAATTCCCCAGCCAGCTATGCTATCCTGGCTGGGGAATTCTGGGAATTGAAGTCCACCGCTCTTAAAAGTTGCCAAGGTTGGACATCCTTCTTCAAGGGATCCAAACACTAAAAGAAAACTAGCGCAGAATGAATTGCCCCACTCCAGCAGGGCGGAGGGCTTGAATCAGCCCCTCGAGAAACACAAGTGAACTACTTTCAACTTCTCAGACTCAGTACCAGGATGAGCATTTTGATCCCATTCCAAAGAGCGGTTGATGGGAAAGTCAAACGCATGTTTACCTCTTGTGGGGGCAGTGAAAAGAATTGACCTTTTCAAGTTCAAAGGAAGAGAAGTCAGGAAGGTGACCCACAGTTGGAGGGATGAATAAGGAGGAGATGGTCATGTTCCATTTCTGGAGACTGTCCGATCCAAGTTGCTCCCTGTTGAGAACAAGGCCTCTTTCAATCTGGCAAAGAATGGTATGAAGTCAGCTTGAACTTCTTCCCTCCAAAAGCCATTAAACTACTGTTAATTTTGGTTCTGCTGCCAATACAAGAAAGTCTGTTCTTGTAAAGTCTGTTCTTGTATGGTCTTACTCCTTTCTCCTCCATCAGAGGAACCAAGGATACGTTGCTCTGCAGATGTTTTAAGGAAGGAAGGAAGAACATAGTTTAGCATGGTGACCAAGCCATAAGAATGTATACAAACCAGGGTAAAATAGATAAAATGCACAATGTCCAAAGGGGGGGAATAAATAACTGTTTTTACAGACTATTTTTTTTTTCACTCTCTCTCTCTAATTCCATGGTCAGAGTTATCCCTTAAGGGGGATTTTAATAAATCCACATTCATTTCCTGATTGCAAAAAATTTTATTAGAAGCTTCACCTCAAAAAGACTCCCTAAGCTACATGTGGGTGTATGTACAAGCACATGGATGCCATTACAAACAAACCTTGTTTTAGGATTAAAATCTAAAAAAAAAACACAAAACACAGATAAAAGATGAGAAAGGAGCTTTTTTTGTAAAAAAAAAAGTTCCACTTTTTCAAAAGAGTTTGGAGAATGATCTTGCTTCAATTTCTTTAATAAAAGAATGCGGGACAAGCGTCATTTCTGACAAGTCTCTCCATGTTCACTTATATGTTTACATCTCCCTGTCCCGCTGTTTAGAGAACGCAGAACAGTTCTGCAGAAACAGTGCAGAGTTTATAGCAACTGTTGGCTAAACATAGGGGGTTGCAAAGGACTGAGCATGCAAAATTTAAAAGATTTGGCCTCAAAACAGTGCCATGCCGGTTAAAGGCCATCGGCCGGTCCTGTGTTTCTCACTCTTGGGGTTGCAATTTTTTTTCTTCTCTCCACTTAGAAATAAGGTTTTTCCAGGCTGAAGTCTGCAGGTTTGTCCTTTAAAGCAAATGAATGTGTTACTCATAAAAGTCTTTTGAGTTAAACATTACTTTACTCTCCTTACTAAGCAACAGGCAGCTCAGAGCTCCACCCACCACGCAGGCTGAAATTTTGGTGTCTTGATGAAATAAGGGAAGAATCATTTTCTTGATTTTTCGACAGGAGCGTAACGAGGATAGTTGCTTAACTCCTCTGCTACGTGTTTAATCGATTGAGGAGTCCTGTTTCATTGCTGCTCGGTAGAGTGAATGGGGAGGTTATTTATTTTATAGGTCAGAGTTAAAGGAAATGAAATGGACAACTCTTGGGTGCAAACTCTTGGCCATCCATTTCCTTGAAGTGATGCTTTATGGGGGAATCACACACCTATGATCTGTCCCAGCTGCCATATCTATAGACAGGTTGACAGCCTGATCTTTGAATTATTTTGTATTTTTTTAATTGCTCCATAGTAAATCTTAACCAACCGGTGGCTAAACTCACTAAGCCATGATTTGTCTTAACTTGACTGAAAAGGTTTGGTGACTACGTTCACAAATACTATCAGCTTAGAGCAAGCCATTCTATAACTCAGTACAATGTATGAATCGGCCAGTGGCTGGGTTGCACACAATGGGTTAATCTTCCCTGATCCTGGTAGCGTCCTGATGTTTGGAATGGGAAGAGACTGGCTAAGGACAATGAGACTTGAAAGGTGATGTATCTGAAGGACGACAGGCTGGTGGAAAAACAAGCATCTTCAAGGGCGGTTTGGCTATTTAGATCATCTATACGACTGATACTTTTCCTCTATTGAAAAAAAAATAACCCAGTTTCAATGATCTGAGAAGTGTCTGGGCAAGGAAGGTCCACAGGTCCCTCAGGATGAGAAGCTCCAAGGATGGAGATTCCTTGAACCTTGTTCTCATGAACTATGGAATTTGAAAACTCATAACGTCTATTGCCTCTCGGGACCGGTTCCCCCACCCCTGACCTCACCTAAGAAATGTTCCACAGCAGAGTCTGCTGGTCACATTCAGTGGCCTCTGCCAATGCAACAAGCCTCTTGCCCCCTCCCGAGGGGCTCCCACAATGGCCAGCTATTGGTTGAAATGACCCCTCCTTTGATGTCTTCAGTGACCTGCAGCCAGGATGCCTACGCAGGCTAGCCCTGAAGCTCAGAGCTGGCCCTGGAAAGGTGGGACCTCATAGTCCTGACTAACCCCCTGCTAGAGTTGGAGTAGCTGTAGAACAGCTTCATTCCCAGAGGCCTTTCAGGATGGGCCCGTCTGGAACAGGCTGGTAAGACGAAAACATCTCTCTGCCATTTGGGGCACACTGGGTTGTTTTGTTCTTTTCTCTTCTTTTCTTTTTTCAACTTTCCGCAAGCTTTATCCTTTATTTTGTTTTTGCCCCATCTGTTCCTTAGCAACCCAATGCATGGGCCTCCACGCTATTCACCCACCCAAAGCCCAAGCAACGTGAAAAACCAGGCGTTTCTCTAACCCACCTCAGCCCAACTTGGCGCATATGATACGGGCACCACAGCATGTCACTTCTTGCATTCCGAGGGCTCCCCACGGAGCACCTACCTGGGGGGGAAGGAGGAACCACCCATGAAGGTTTCCTGTCACCTGGTGGTGTCCGGGGTGGGAGAGCCTCCCGACCACCTTGTTTCACTCACCACACTCACCTGCTGGGGAGGGCGGGTGTTGTAGTAGTAGTAGTAGTAGTAACAGCAGCAGCAACAGCACACAATGGATTTACTTTTTTTCCACACAGTCAACTGGCACATATCAGTCACGCTATGAATTCCGCCAGGGAAGGAGAAACCCCACCCTTGGCTGGAATCTGGGGGAAAAAAACCCTCCTTTCACACTCTTCCCCTCCCTCTCTCTCTTTCTCCCCCTCCCCTTCCAAAATGAGTAAAATTCTGACTTGATGGGATGATACCGGACAAGGCGATGTAAACAATCTGGTACAATGTGTACATTAAGGGACCGTGGAATAAGTAATGATTGGAAGGGGCTAGCGGTGACAATATTTAAAACCAAGAGTGGCCTGACTGAGCAGCAGAATTTTACATCTGTAGTGAAAACTGCAAACGTCCACCTTAAGGGGAGGCATCATCTCTTTACCGGGGGGGGGGAAATGCCTCTTCTGCGGCGGGGGCTGGAGACAGGTGTCTAAAACAAGGTCCTTTTTGTTTTAGAACTGATTACTTGTGCGCAGAGGTAAGAAATGGACTAAAAAAGTATTGTGTGGTGGGTTGAATTATTGTATGTATTCAGAAACTGTTGGGGGAGAAGCTTCATTGGAAAACGTGGCATCAGGGCCGCTGCTTGAGGGCCTCTGTTTTCCCAGGTCCCAAAGGTGCTTTTTCAAGAGACAATGGGACTTCCTTTGTTTTTCCTTGAAGATGTTTCCCTTCTCATTCCAAGAAGCTTCTTCAGTTCTGACAGAATGACTAAATCCTTCCATTCCCCACCATTCGGTCAGAACTGAAGAAGCTTCTTGGATGAGAAGCGAAATGTCTTCAAGGAGAAACAAAGAAAGTCCCTGATGCCTCTTGAAAAAGCACCTTTGGGACAACCATGACCTGGAGCATGGGTAGGCAACCTTGGCTCTTTTATGACTCGTGGACTTCAACTCCCAGAATTCCTGAGCCAGCCTGAGCCAGGCATTCTGGGAGTTGAAGTCCACGAGTCATAAAAGAGACAAGGTTGCCTACCCCTGACCTGGAGGGCTGAGAATCTCCATAGACATTTGTCTTCCCAGGTGCTTCCTTTGAATGCCACCATAGCACTCAAGAGCAGCCCACCGGTTGGCCAGGACTAACCCTTCTCTCGCTCAGCTGCTGAAGCCGAATGGCCAAAACTGATTCCAGATGTGCGGGGGAGATGGATTTAGGAATCCGGGAAGTGCTTTTGAACCACAGTCGGGAGGAGAGAGCCAAAAAGCCGATGTGAAACCATAACATGCTGGTGGCTATCAAATGGATGTCTCCTCAGCTTTGGGAGATTGTTGATGATCGGAAAACGAGATTGGCAAACATGTGAAAAATGATACAAGCAGATTATTATGAAAATTCCTGGACTTCTGAACCAAAAGCTGCTTCTCGGGATCCAAAAACTATTGCTGGAAATGCTTTGAAAAGTACCAAGTGCTGATCACAAACTGATTAATAACATCTCCCTTTTTTTAAGAAAAACTAGAGTGTGGGTGGCTACAATCTTCCTGGCAGTTTGCAATAGGAGGTCATAAAGTTCCTATACGTGTTACATGCTCAAACTAAAGTTCATTTAGGATTGTGTTTTAACAACTATGAAGAGCTATTAAAAACATGTTGAGGATATGCCATTTCCTTAAACCCCAGTCCACACTAACAACAGTGTTGTAAGAACTGAATTAAAAATGGAAGCAAATGCAATGTAATTCACAAGGGCTAGAGTTCCCAACGTGAGCTTAAATGGACTCCAGAAGATGGTAGAGGACAGGAAGGCCTGGAGGAACGTTGTCCATGTGGTCGCGATGGGTCGGACAAAACTTCGCAGCTAACAACAACAACAGAGTTCCCAAATTCTGCAAAATAGACTGAGATTTTGAAATAATGTCCTAATTGACATTAGTGCTGAGTTAGTTTCTTGGGGCAGTTTGGTTGGAATCGAATTCCTCTGACTCTAGATAACCCTGGTTACAGAAAGGCACCTTTTTCATCTTTATTTTAAAAAGGCACCTTTTTAATTGGGGGAGGAGGGAAGAAATCATAGGTTCTAATCAGCCCTTTCTACCCAAATATAGAATTAAGGACAAGAGCAGACTTAGCACCATTAACTCCAAAACTCCAAAGATCTTCTATAAAGAGCCATTAGATTGAAAGGATTTATGTTCCAGCAAGATAGACTTTGGTTGAACTTTAGGAGAAACTTACACAGTGGAACAAGTCAAAGATGGAAACCAATGAGCTTGGACTTCTTTGAACGTAGTCCAGGCAGCCTGTTGGGGATGCTTTGTTCTTCCTGAAGGAAGCAAACCATTCAGATAGGCAGCCTGCAAAGACCCTGCAGCTGTGGGACTGGGCTGGTATTGTGTTATTGAGCAAACCACGTTGGCTGGGCTTAAGCAGAGAGCTGAAGAAAACTGGAGCCAAAGGAAGTATGGTCAACGTAGTCATTCTATTATACGTGTTAATTTTTTCTCCCCAAATGCCCATAAATCTTTTTTTAAAAAATGTAAAGACTTATCAGCCCTATGATTATGCGCTGATAATTATGGGATAGGGGAAAAACCAAGAACAGCTGTAACCGGGGGCATTTATTAGCAAAGAAGGACAGATACAGCTGTTTGAAAGATGTTCACCCAAGGAAAAATAACTCTGAAAGCAAACAGTAGCAAAGTTACGATGTAGAAGAGCAAAGAATTGGGAGAACAGGAGATTTAAGGATATGATAACAAGACGGGAACTTTTCTTTTTAATCACCTTTTCTTTGTGTCTGGAATAGCATGTCAGAAGACCTTGAGAAACAGGTGAAGAAATGCTGCTAAGGAACAGTCTGATAAAGAGACAGCTTAGCCCTCAACTGGACAATGGGCCGAGAAAGAGACTCAGAAGAGACCCACCCTAGTTTCTCAGTTGTAAAGGAGACAATGGGAGTTTTGTACTTTCAGATTTTCAAGATTCCGTTAATGTGGCCTTACGAAGAAGTTGGATTAGCTCATCTGGTTTTGTTTCCTGTCTGGTCTATCTAGGACAGGGGTAGGCAACCTTGGCTCTTTTATGACTCATGGACTTCAACTCCCAGAATTCCTGAGCCAGCAGGGCTCAGCTTGGAAACCTCTCGCTTTTCCCTCAGCGTGGCTGGCTCAGGAATTCTGGGAGTTGAAGTCCACAAGTCATAAAGCGGCCTCGGCCTAGGCCAGGGGTTGGCAACCTTGGCTCTTTTATGACTCGTGGACTTCAACTCCCAGAATTCCTGAGCCAGCAGGGCTCAGCTTGGAAACCTCTCGCTTTTCCCTCAGCGTGGCTGGCTCAGGGGTGATAGAATATGAATTGGGTGTAATAAGGGGAGTTGGGAGTAGAAGACTAGACGATCTTGAATGACTGTGGATGATCTAGTACAGGGGTAGGCAACCTCGGCGCTCTTACGACTCATGGACTTCAACTCCCAGAATTCCTGAGCCAGCCAAGCTGGCTCAGGAATTCTGGGAGTTGAAGTCCATGAGTCATAAAAGAGCCAAGGTTGCCACCCCTTACCTAGTATGGTACAGCTGCCACATTTTCAACTTTGGAATCACCTCAAAGGTGCCTTCAAGGCCTTAAAAATGTTCTCCTTATAGCTAGTCTATCATTTGAGATGTGAAGATGTTCATCATGGGGAGAGGGACAAGGAGAACTTCTGCAGTCCGAAAGAACTATTGGTACTATGAAAGCTATATAAGCAACGAGTTGATAGGTTGTTTTTTTTTTGAGGACCATTGAGCCTTGGGAACAAATGTATCCTAGGCGGAGTGTTTCTGCCTGCTCTTGGTTGACCATCGTACTCCTCCCATATCACTCTCTATCATTTTCTTCTAGATGCGCTGGTACCCTCCTTCTGACGCTAGCCAACAAGGATGGAAGTCCCGTCAGTTCTGTTAGTTTTAGTGAGTATCAGTTGTGATGCCTATGGGAGTCCTGGATGTGGGTGGAGCAGACATGTTCTTCTATAGTGGGGTTCTTTTCAGCCAGTGGCAAGACAAAGAAAGACCTGGGAAGCTGGTGGTAGATGCTGTCCTCCATGCATGCTGGTGGAGCTATGATAAAAGACGTCTGGAGTTAGCCTTCATAACACATTCTCTTGCTTTTTCCCCCCAAGAGCTGCTTTTGGCCCACGTTTTCCCCTCTTGTCTCTCCATGGACTGATGAATGAAGGATGAAGGAGCCTTTGGGAGCCTCCTCTCTCGGCCTTTTCCCTGGACACCATCAAAGTGCCCAACTTCACTTGGCCGTCTTATGAATGAAGCTATGGATTTCCCCTCCAAAACTGTGGATGTCATCTCCTCCGTCTCTACCTTGGTGTCATGGCTGCCCTTCTCCCGACTCTCCCCTCCCCTCCATCTGCTAAGCCCCACCACCCTCCTGTTGCTGAGTTTCTCCTCCTGCTACCTTGAGTCCTTTCAGGAGAAACTCAACCTTGTTGATACACCCGCTTGGTGCGGGCGGGCATGTACGTGTGTGTTCCTAGCTGGGATGCTGGCACGCAGTGTGGCCTAGCTGTGTACGGTGCAATATGCAGACTTTTCTTATCCCGAACCTTGTGTATGCAGTTTTGCTGAAGGAAGCAAAAAAGACAAATCAGTTTTGCATGTTTTCTGGCATGACTTTAAAACACTTTAACTTGGTGTGGGTGTGTGAGTGTGCAAAACTCGTTTTTTGGTCTAGCATTTGTGTAACCATAGCAGTAGATCTTGGATTAACTATTGATCACTAAACCTTTTTTCCTTTTGCTTCTGTCGAGACTTGGCTTTTGAAAAACACTTTTGTCTTCTCTCTCTTCCTCTTCCCCCAGGACATCTTTCCATGTTCAGCCTTGACTAAAATTTGAAATAAAAAAGTTTCTTCTCCAAAGTACAATGCACTGGGTTTCTGATCCATTTTGCCCTTCCCTAGTTTGTCAGGGTCGTTGGGGATTTTTGTTGTTGTTGTTGTTGTTATTGTTTTTCTGTCAAACTTCTATATATAGAACAGCTGTAAAATATTTCACCTTTTTCTTCCACATCCCTCTGATTGGAAAGAATCCAGTCTTGCCAAATCAGCAATCCTTATGGGAATACCGAACAAAGATGTACGAGTATTTTTGTACCATGTGTAATAAGGAAATATTTATGCATCATGCAAAGATTTTGTGTGGTTTTTGTGCAATTAATTATTAAAGAGTAAAATACAAACTGTAATCTGTAAGATAAGTTTAATGTTTAGTTAAAAAAGCTTGAAGAGAAAGACTTTTTTTCCTGTAACTGATTCAGTCAGGCATAGTAACGAGAAATTGCACAAATATTTTTTTTTTTGTTGATATTTTATTGCTTGGTATTTGGAAGTCCTTTAAGTATTATATTGAACCATGGCTGTCTCGCTTGTATTAAGATTGTTGAATAAGTTGCTATATCCTTTGAGAATGTGAAACTGGATAATATATGAATTGTACTCCGTGGTGTGTGATTCTTTGCTGCCTGGAAGTTTTTTCTTTGTTCTTTGGACACAGCGTGCACTGGTTAAGCTTACCTGGAAAAATGAGAGGGGAGAAGGGGCTGCGTTGGGTCTACAGTTGAATGTGCATTTTCAACCAATCTTTAAAATTTGCCCTCATGGAGATTATAAATCTGTATATGACAATTCCACCAAAGAGGAGAATGCAAATGCTCAGAAGATTTGGAAAAATGTTGACGTTACGAATAGAGAGTGTTGTTTGTTGATTTAGATTCCCCTCTTTCTAAGTCTTGACTTGCCTGAGAAAATAGATTAGGCTCAGACACAATGAATGGTTCAAAAACGCCCATCTAAAGGTGGACCTCAACGTTGGTTTCCTTACTCCTAGCCTTAACTCCTACACCGCACTGGTTTTAAAGACCTACCCCAAATTTCAAATTATCAATGAAATGCGTTTACCAGTAAAATTAGGAAAGAAATTTTGAGAAGAGCCATTGTCCCTCAAAAAGCACATAATCAAATTTCAAGTTGATGGCGTCTACAAAATCATAATTGGAGAAACCACAACAGTATCTAACTCCTGGTATATTGCATGTCAGATAAGCCACAGGCTTGTTACTCTAACATCTGTTCCTACCAAATTTTTTAAAAAATCAGGTATTGAACATAAAAATCTTATCTCCATTGGGCAAAGATAAATTCTTTGCAATTCTGTAAAGATTTATCATTTCAAGGGTGGGTGAGTTAATCAACCTAGTACAGGTTGTCCTTGATTTACGGCCACAATTGAGTTCAAAATTTCTTTTAAGTGAGTCACTAAGTGACTTTTGCCCCGTTGTACGACCTTTCTTGCTTCAGCTGTTAAGTTGATAAGTTAATAATTTGCTTGTGAAGTGACTGACTTCCCCACTGACTTCGGACACAGCAAGTGTAAGTATGAACCAATTGCCTGAATTTTGATCCAACGATTACAGGGATGCCACAAAGGTCATAACTCTGAAAAACAGTCCTAAGTCACTTTTTCCAGCACCGTTGTAACTTGGAACGGTCACGAAATGAGCTGTTGTACATCAAGGACTTACCTGTATACCTGAAAAATGGTTGAAAGAAATTCACACACCCTCACCAAGGGCTCTTGCGAGACTCCCGTTCTACAAACCAGCATCAGCATCATCTAAGATTTAAACAAAATGTAGGACTCTGCAAGACATGGCTTAACGTGATGGGTGATCCTTTTTTCCAATTCTGGTCTGAGGTTGTAATTATTTGGCCCCTTCTATTTTTCTCATGTTTCATGCGTTGTTTTTTTTTAAAAAAAAGCCAGCCTGCTGTTTCTTTCCTAGTTTCCACAATATTTTGCCCTGATCTAACATAGATTGCCTTCCCTCTGTGTCTGCTGGGACACATTCTGCATTGAGGCACCTGCTCCATTAAGCAGGCAACTTGGGCTGTAGTCGTCCCAAGCAAGCAATGTTTGATGAATAAATGATAACTTTTAGTCAAGTTGAAACAATTGCTCAGCCAACCAGCATTTTCAGGGCTGCGGAAGAAGTGGCTTTGTTGCTGTACTTGAGGCACTTCCTAAATGCTGAGAACAAAGAGGCGGTATGTGCAAAAGGAAATTAATATAACAAAAATTATATTTACAGACTTCCGCAATCATTTTAATTTTTGCCCATTTGCAGTCCAATAAAAGCTCAGGGACGTGGTGGCTCAGTGGGTTAGGACGCTGAGCTTGTCGATCAGATGGTCGGCAGTTTGGTGGGTCAAATCCCGAGTGCCGCATAGCAGAGTGAGTGCCTGTTACTCGTCCCAGCTTCTGCCAACCTAGCAGTTTGAAAGCATGTAAAAATGGAAGTAGAAAAATAGGGACCACTATGGGGGGAAGGTAACAGTGTTCCGTGCGCCTTTGGCGTCTAGTCATGCCGGCCACATGACCACGGAGACATCCTTGGACAAGCGCTGGCTCTTCGGCTTTGAAACGGAGATGAGCACCGGCCCCTAGAGTTGGAAACGACTAGCACGCATGTGCGGGGGAACATTTACCTTTACCTTTAAAAGCTCAGTACAGGTAATCTTCAAGTCACAACTGGAATTCAGGCTGGAATTATGGCCATGTCATTGCGGTTGTAAATCGAGGCATCACATGACCTGGGGCGGGTTGGTGATTGTTAGATCCATTTTCCTCAATGGGCATTTTTTTTGCTGGAAATCAGATGCACTAGCTGAAAATGGAACATACACCCCCCAAAAAAGTATCACAAATTGTGGTCACATGGCCACAGGATGCTGTAAAGAGCTGTAAATGTGAGCCAGTTGCCAAGCACCCAAAATTGTGATCACATGACCCAAGGGATGGTATTCAGCCGTCATAACTTCATAACCAGGTCATGAGTAGCTCAAGGGAGATCGACCCCTACTTTAGTCATTAAATGACTTGTAAAATTAATTCAATCAGAATAGTGAAGAAACATAAACCCAACAGAACTCTGCTGCCAACTTCAATAGTAGCCGCAATTTAGTGTCAAAAAAAAAACCCACACCACAAAAGAGTTCTGTCTTCACAAGCTTACAGAAGGGTTCAGAGGCCATGTATCTCCTGTTGAGTTTTCAAATGCTGCTCCCCTCTTCAGCTTGATTTGGGCTGCTTGATGTTTTCATAGTTCATGCTCTCTTTATCTGTCGTAGCTGCATTTCCACATGGTAAACCACAACAGTTAATTTGGGTTTTCGTGTCATCGGGCTCCAAGTGTGTGAGCCTACCAAGAGCTGGAGGCTAGGCTGAAGGCTGTCTGTGGTACATGGAGTGGCTTCCTCAAGTTCCAAATGAAGGTGGTTTCCCTAAGTTTAAAGTGGCCTCCACTCCAGAGGATATGCTAAGTCTTGGATGAGAGTCCTTCTGTATTTGTCAGAGCCGTGCAGTGTAGAGAGGCTATTGTCACTAACCTGTTCCTGTAACCTAGCTTGTTGTGGGAAGAAGACACAGTAAGCATAAGGGAAGATCCTGTGGCATGAAATCAACTCTTGGAAGTGGTGGCCTCCAACTGCTTCTCCTCTTAGTATTTTTGAGTGTTGACCCCAAGATCAAGAACAAGAGAGAAGACAGAGCAAAGCATTGTTATTAAGGCAGTAGTTGGAACCAAAAGCTTGAGCTAGCCTTCAAAACTCTTTAATGGGAAGAAGTGATCCAAAGTCTATATACCAAAACTGCTACTCTATCTCATCATCTAGGGTTTCATGACCTTGAAGAGGCATTGGAAGCAGAAGAAATCCTCAAGAGATGACAGCACCTTTTAATGTTTACCCACTGTGTCTTAAGCATTTATGGTCAGAGTGACTGAGTCATGCACACTATGCTCACAAAACCCAACCCAACTCCATGGTAGTTTAGTATGTTGAGCCAACAGATGTGTAGAAGCAGGGACAACCATTAAAAAAATCACTACCAATATAACACAAAGACTATTGTTCCATCCTTATGGTAAATAAAAGGCTGAAGAAGTCTGTTCAACTTTGAGTTGCTTTTCTTGAACATTTTCACACATTCTTTCTTAACTGTGTGACTGGTCTGTTTTGCATATTGATATCTACACCAATAAGCAGGTTTCTCCTTGAGAAGAATATTTCTCCAGCCCTTTGCTATCCGAGTGTTCTGACAATCGCCTTGTAACTTTCAGTCCTTTCCCAAATAGGAGGCAACCTACTGTTGGTAAAAAAAATAATTGACCCAGCTTGCATAGGTAGTTATCACTTGCTATCTAGTCATCTTAACTGAAAGTCCCTTTTGTATATAAAGCTCAAGCTTTCCCATTAAGCTCCTGTTTCTTCCCTTTAGAACAGGGGTGTTCAACCTTGGCAACTGTAAGACCTGTGGACTTCAACTCCCAGAATTCCCCAGGAATTCTGGGAGTTGAAGTCCACAGGTCTTGAAGGGGCCAAGTCTTAAAGTTGCCAGGTCTTGAAGTCCACAAGTCTTAAAGTTGCCACGGTTGGACACACCTCTTTTAGAGCATCTCCTTCCTGCTGCCAATCCTCCTTTTTTCAGCATCTGTGATCTTTCTGCTTCTTCATTGATGCCTGTTTTGGCACCACATTGATTTTGGTTGAGCCCTTCCCACTCCACTCTCTTGTCAAACCAGCCATCTTCTGCAGTTCTGCTCACCTAGGCATAACTGGCCCCCAAGGAGCACCAGAGTCAAGTGTGGGACCAGCAAACCTTTTGAATTATAGAGGAGATTCTTTTAATCCTGCATTAACACGGACTGGCCATAAATAATTCAGCCTCCTACACTGTGCTTGCATAGAGTTCTTGCATGTGTGTTCTGCATACGCATCCCACATTGTCAAAGTAGGTCATGGCAGCAGTAGCTGTCCTAGAAAAGATGCACTTTTCCTTCTGAATTTATAACCACACTAAAAAGGGACAAACCCCAACCTGAATTTGGAATAGTATAACCAGTGTCATACAAGACAAAAATAGCTAGATTGGGCAATATGTAATATTGAAATCTATCGGCCGGGACGTGCTATTTTCCAGATGTTGTCTTGCAACTCAATCAGTCAGAATAGAACTGGAAGGGACCTTGGAGGTCTTCTAGTCCAACCCCTCTGCTCAAACATGAGACCCTACCTGTGCCATTTCAGACAAGTGGCTATCTAGTCTCTTCTTAAAAGTCTTCGGTGTTGGAGCATCCCCAACTTCTGAAGGCAAGTTCTGTTCCACTGATCAACTGTTCTCACTGTTAGAAAGTTTATCCTCAGTTCTCAGTTGATTCTTTCTTTGATTAGTTTCCCTCCCTTGCCTTTTGTCCTGCCCTCTGGGGCTTTGGAAAATAAGTTGACCTCCCCTTCTTTGTGGCAGCCCCTCAAATACTAGAACACTACTATCCTGTCCTCTTTTTCTCACGCGTTCTCTGACATTATCCATGCTGGAACTGTAACTTAGCCTGAGAGGGGTAATGGGTCCTTCATTCCTATGTTATATTTTAGCTCTGGTTATGTCTAAAAGAACAGGTCGCATAAATGAAAGTTAGAACATTTCTCTTTTGACTTCATCAAGCCATGGTTTGCTCAAGTAGACCAGGGTAGGTTGGAGTAGCACAACGCAACCAAAATTAAACTAAATACTTAAATGTTTTTTTGTGTGTGTGTGTGTGTGTGTGCGTGTGTTGCACAAGCCAGGCCTATGTGACACTAGTCTACAATTGCTTAAGGGAAGTTTAACTTTCGCTTCCAGCATCAGAAAAGCGTGGTCTGCTGTGTTCTCTTAATCCAATCCTCACCATCAAATCTTTGCTTCATCTCCAAAGCAGAACAGTAAAACTTTCAACATAAACTACTGGCAGAAGCTCTTAAGGATTCACACAGAAGGCCAAGATGCTCCATATAGATTCGGGCAAGTAAAGGTCAGGCAGCTGGGCGGTCTTTTTGTCCTTCCCCCCCCTCACCTCTATAAACTGTTTTTTGGAACAAAATTCTAAACTTGGCTGTGGTGCCATCTAGAGGTGTATTGCCTTTCTTTTGGTTCCTAAGTGATAACTAGATTCTGACATAGTTTTGCTCTGCCATTAAATAGAGATGAGACTTGGCATTAAATGGGTCCTTTTTTCAACCAAGAACTGGAGCTTTTCTGGTGCATGGCATGAAGGACATCTTAGGAAGGACCTCTGCTCCAATTTAATTCCCAAGAGCGGTGTTTCTCAACTTTTTTGCAACTTGAAGGTGGGTGGATTTCCACACCCAGAATTCCCCAGGCAGCATGGAAATTGAAGCCCACGTATCTTCCAATGGCTAAGTTTGAGACACATTTTCAGAAGTGTGGACTTCAACTCCCAGAATTCCCAAGGCAGCGTGCTCCTTTGGAAACATCCAAATCCGCCATTTTCCTCACCAGAAACTTGCTGTTGGGCAACACATGTAACTTCATTCATAAAGAGACAGCTTGTATTTGATTTGGGATCACATGACTTAACCTCGGGTGCTTTCATAGTAGGGTGGGACAACCTCAACATTTTGCCCTCCTCTTGGTAGGAAGCTGCTACAAGCAACTTCCAACTCTTAGGAACAAACCTATTATCCAAACACGCCAATTCCCTTCTGGAAAAGTTTAATGCTGTGTATTGTATGTAGAAAATAAGACACAATCCCACTCTCCACACCTTTGTTAAGATGTTCAAAGCAACCCAGGGAGGCTTACTTTGTTTTAGCTTTGTCAGGGCTCATTTCTGTATTGGGCAATTTAACGATCATCTTTTATCACCGTTGTTGTCACCAGATGTTTTGCTTTTATTCGGAAGACACACAAATCAAGTTTTCACTATGGAGAGGGTCATAAGAAATTATCCACTTAACACAGATTTTCACTGTACTTTATGAGAGATTCTGAATACGGCAATTGTTTGTCAGATTTCTTCTTATATCCTGGCCTTCATATGAAACAAGGAACTTCCATCATTTTCCAAGAACTGGTTGGTGGGAAAACATGGGGGTGACCTCTCTATAAATTCCATCTCATACTTAGCATCTCAGCACTTAAATAAATACTAGTTGTGCTGCATGGCATCTATATAGATACCCTTTATGGATATTCATCTCGGTTATAACACGTTTGTAAAGGTGCTTTTCCAAAAGGTTTTTGTTTTTTCTTGAAGAAGTTTCACTTCTCATCCAAGAAGCTGGACTGAAGAAGCCTCCCGGATGAGAAGCGAAACGTCTTCAAAGAGAAAAAACGAAGTCCAGTTGCCCCTTGAAAAAGCACCTTTGGGACAACCATGACCTGGATGACGGAGAATACTCTTTTTGATTTTTGTAACCAGAAATTAACACAGTTGTCTTTGAAAAATACTCATATGGTTTCACTTGTGCGTATATCTGAATAAACGACCGAGATAGGCAGCAAATAGCTTGTTTCCATTCTACCTTTGCACACATGCCTTTTACACAAAAGTGTTTCATGTTGCTTATTAAAGGTGTATAAGTATTTTCCCTGCCTTACACCACGGCACACAACCCATGGCCTTTAAAATCTGGCCACAATTGTTGAGCAGCAAAGCTCCTATGATTCTGAGAGGCAAAAAGATATTAAAACTCTCTTTTAAGTACTGAAATAGAGAGATGAGTTTTAAAAGGCAAATTTTCAGAATGGCCCATCAGATCCACCAGCTTCAGCTTGGCACCTTGCCAGCGTTCTGTCATTCAAGGGGAGGAGAGGGGGGGAATCAAATGGGCAATAAAGCTGTATAGTTTTATGATGGGAACTTGGGACACTCAAGGCGGTGTCTATATATGATGCAACCTTTTGTAACATTTTGCACCTCCAACATATTAAATGCGATCCTTGTGTACATAAATGGTCCCATCACAACACAGGGCTGGCAACAGACGATTCCACATATAAAAGAGTATTTATTGATTTGCATAGTAGAGACGGCAGGTGGGCGTATAATCCAACATTATTCCTAGACTATCGGTACATAATTATATTCACAGTTACAAATAAACTGGTATACATTTAAGCCTAGTATCTCTACCATTGGATGGAACACAGAATAGAAAATAAAAAAGGGAAGACTGCTCTACACCAGGTAAGGAACCAGTGCAAAACAGCCACATTCTGCCTAAGTTCAGTGGGAGGCTTGGCACTGCATGCCGTCGGCAAGCCTGTTGTAATTGGGAGTGTAGGAAGAGATTGCCACTCGCAAACAGTCATCCAGATGTTTGTCCGTCATCCGCGTTCTATTCTTTGACTTGATAAATCTCCGGGTCGAGAAGACAGACTCACACTGGTAAGTGGACCCAAAGTAAGACTTGATCTTGGCAGCTGTTTTCCTCAACAGAGGAAATTTTTGGGCATCGACCAAGTTCCAAAAGTTGGCATGACTCGAGTTGGACTTCAGAAGGATGTCGTTCTGGAGGCCGGCAATCTCTGCCTTGACCTCTTCCACCATGGCCTGGCACAGCTCCCCGATGGCCACAGCCGTCTCTGCCACATCGATCGGACTGAATGGGTTCTCAAAGAAGGACACCACTGGCTCGATGCCGGTGAACTGCTGGAAGCGGGCATGAAATTGTTCCTCTAAGGTCTCCAGGTAACCCACAAATGGGGCGTTGTTGAAATCGCTCTCCCCGACCACTTGCTTCATGGAAGGGAAGGGAAGAAGGGACTTCACCTCCAGGTGTGACTTCCACAACCTCAGTTTGCCTTTGAAGGAGTGCACTGAGGAGATCATCCCGCAGATGTGCTTATCGTTTCGATGAAGTTCAATATTCAAACCATTGAGTTCTTGCATCAAGTCCGCAAGGAAAGCTAAATCCACTAGCCAAAACCTATCATCCAGCTGTTCCACATACTGGTCTTTCGTCTTTAAAAAGGCCTTTATTTCATCCCTCAGGGTTAAAAACCTGGCGAGGACTTTGCCTTTGCTGAGCCATTTGACCTCCGTGTGCAAGATCAGGTCCCCGTACTCCACGTCAACATCCTTCAGGAGGGCTTTAAAGAGCCGATGCTGCAAAGAGACGGCGCGGATAGAGTTTATGATTTTAGTCACCACGTCCATGACATGTTTAAACTGCAGGACTTTGGCACACAGGGCCTCTTGGTGGATGATGCAGTGATACGAAATAAACTTTGGAAAAGATTCGTCCTTCTGACAGTGAGCAATGAACCCGTCCATGCTGCCCACCATCGCTGGCGCGCCATCGGTCGTGATGGAGGAGAGTTTATGAAGAGGCAGGTTGATTTCAGTGGCGTAGTTCTTGAAAGTCAGGAAGATATCTTCGCCTCTTGTTTTTCCTTTCAAAGACAGGATTTTGAGGAGCTCTTCCTTCACTGCAAGATCGCTAAAGACCAGCCTCACGATCATGGCCAACTGGGACGTGTCGCTTATGTCCGTGGACTCGTCCAGCTGCAGGGAAAACCAGAGGCACTTCTGCAGATCGCTTTGCAGCTGGTATTCCAAGTCGTTTGAGATGGATTGGATTCTGCGAGAAACGGTGTTCCCAGACAACTGAAGCTTTTGTATCGCAGTCATGATTTCTTTCTTATTGGAGAAGCCTTCGAAAATCGAGTCGGCGGCCGTCAGAAACACCTCTTTCAGCAGCTCGCCGTCCTCAAAGGGTTTGTTCCTTTTAACCAGCAAACTGGCAATTTTGAAAGAGGCAATGGTGGTGTTCTTGGAGTGGACCACGGGTTTGGTGTAGACGGTCAGCTGGGAGGCAAATTTGGACTTCATCTCCTTCACTTTCATCTTACGAAGCTCGGAGTCCAGGGGATAGTTTTTGGCGAACGTGCCGTGGTTTCTCTCGAAGTGCCTCTGGACGTTGTGCTTCTTTGCAACTGCGACCGTGGACGAGCAGATTAAGCACACCGATTTTCCGTTCACGTCCATGAAACAGTATCGTTCCTCCCATTCTTTATGGAACAGATACGTCCTTTGTCTTTTACGGGCTGGCTCGCTTATTTTTGCAACTAGAAGACAACAACAACAACAACAACAAAATAAAACCATGATAGTTCAGCGCCTACTTGTAAGCAAAGGTTTTTTTTAAAAAAGGCTTTTTAAAATCACACTGTAAGCAGATGATGTGATGGAATGCAGTCTGGATTCCCAGGAGGGAGGGGCTCCCTCCCAGAGGTCAACTAGAGCTTGCAATGCCGGGTGGGCAGGCAGAAGGCTATAAGCAGCCCCTCCCTAGCAATTCACAAACTATATCTCTAGTTATGCAAATATAGTCTGCTTTAGTCTTTAGGCAAGATTCCATCTGCAGGCAAACAGCAATAAAGAAACTATTTGGAACTCCAGGTGTGGTTCTTGGGGCCTGGCACAGCTGCCATCTTGCCTTGTAACCCCCTCCCCCCCCTTTTGGCAGTCCACGCTCAGTAAAACCAGAACATTAAAGGGAACACCTGCCACACGCTAAACATAAAATATGCTTTCTACCCAAAGAATTGTAAACATCTTCTTAACACCAGATTTAAATCAGGAGTGATCCAGCATTTGGCACTTACTATTCATTTTCTCTATTTTTTCTTGGACTGCATTTTGATGGAAGTTACTGCTCTGGGAAGCGGAGGAGTCGTTCAGCTCCATCATCCTTTTCCGATTGGGTACCGATTTTCTCCTCTGTTTCTCCCTCTTTTTAATGCCGTCACTTTCTGGCAGTCCCACCGATGGGTCTCCTTTTCTCTCGGCTGCCCACTTATCGGCTTCTACAGTGAACACAGGAAGCTAGTAAAAGCTCTTTGGGGAAACAGAGGCACCAACCAAACCCAGTTAACCCAAGCTGCGTTCAGGATTGTCTTTCCACTTTGGCAAAAAGGGGTATAATTTCATAATGGATGAAAGAGAGAAAGCTTACCAAAGGCAGCTATAAGTCCACAATCTTGCTCCACAGCTTGCTTGCGGAAACCTTTCTGATCAGGATCGGGCCGGGTCCCTTCTTTCTCGGTGACCTGGACAGCCACATCCTCAGTCGCCACAGGGACCTGGAAGGATGACAGGAAGTAGAGTCACTAGCAAAATTCAACGACTAGTTCACCCGTGAGATGGAATCATGATGAGGATCCTGGTCTGTGGGAATGACCTTGGGGAATGAGGGGAAGGGACACTGCCCAGAGAATGATCAGATAACAGGGAGAGGAGCCCACAGCTGCCTAAGGCAGAGGTCCCCAACCTTTTGGACACCAGGGACCACTTCGGCAGAGGAAGGTTTCTCCACGGACCGGAAAGGGCGTGGTTTTGTGTGCTGCCTGCATCCCACAGATGAGGCTTTGCTTGTTTGTGCAGACCGGATGTTGGCATGCCATGGCCCAGTACTGGTCCACAGACCGGGGGTTCGGGACCCCTGGCCTAAGGAGGAAAGAAGAAGAAGGAAAGAAGGAAAAAAGGAAAGAAAGAAAGAAAGAAAGAAAGAAAGAAAGAAAGAAAGAAAGAAAGAAAGAAAGAAAGAAAGAAAGAAAGAAAGGAAGGAAGGAAAGAAGGAAGGAAAGAAAGAATCTGAAGGAGATTTCTTTTTGCTAACGATTTAAGATATAAGTTCTGCAGTGATTTGCTTTTCCACACCTGAGCCTGTTGCGCAGTTGTTAAGTCTCCGCCGCCACAGAGAAGTGATGTTGACTGGGCACGTATTACTGACATCATTCCATCTCCTGGAAGAAACCAAAGGTAATAATACGGGTTTATGTGTTATCTCGGGAACTATGTTGAGTTTCAGGAGAGCCGTAAATATGAGCCAGTTGCCAAGTATCCGAATTTGATCACGTGACTTTGAAGATGCTGCAATGGTTATAAGTGTGAGAAATGGTCGTAAGTTACTGTTTTCAATGCCATTTAGTGACCTTGAACAGTCACTAAATCAACTGTTGTAAATCAAGGACCAACTGTACCAGATTTGGTTAATATAGCCTTACGATAAAGTAGAATTAATTCATATTGTTGCGTTTGCTTGCCTGGTTTGTAATGGTTGCGAGAAGGGTGAGAAATGGTCACAGGCCACTTTTTCCAGTGCCGTTTTAACTTCAAACGGTCAATAAATGAACCGTCGTAAGCCGAGGACCACCTGTGCTTGATGTTGAAAATACAGTAAACCCATCTTTCAACTCTGGGAAACGACTGGAGATCTATCTTTGCTTGAAAGGAGGCCGGTAAAAGCTGATGTCCAGGTTCCCCGGAGGAAAGACAGCAAGCGAGTGGAAAAGCAAGCTGTTCATCCTTACCTTGTAGTATGGACGTTCCATCCCCTTCGTGCTTCATCCACCTTCGTAGGGCACTCTGTCGGGCATCTGAGGAAGTCTTGAACGGTTCAGGAAAGTTGGGGCCCGACTCTGTGTACTGAAAGACAGAACGAAGGGGGAATGTCAACCGTCCCAACTTGCTCAGTTAGAAAAGGAAGACTCTCAAATCCACGATTAACGAAAGCACGCTTTGCTAAAGTCAAGTGGTTACAAAGAGGCAAAGCCGGATCTGAGCTTTTCATGCCCAAAGTATACCGTTCACTTTCCCCTTATTCCCACTGTCGCCCTTGGTTACCTCTAAGCGTCCAACTGAATCCACACAAGTCGTTTGGGTAACAGTCCCTATCTTTGCGGGCTGGATGGTGCTGCATTCCATAGTGTGACCTTGGCACTGTCGAAGGCTCTCACTGGATACTACAATGCTTAGTTTTGAGTTCTCTCGTACTATCCTCCCCCCCATTATCCTACCCCACAGTTCCTCCCCACCCATTGCCTACGACAGACGGCAGCAAGCAAAGCATGGCATTGCACAGGGGTCTTCAAACTTGGCCCTTTTACGACTTGTGGACTTCAACTCCCAGAATTCCTCAGCCAGGCACGTGTGCCTGAGGAATTCTGGGAGTTTGAAGTCCACAAGTCGTAAAAGGGCCAAGTTTGAAGACCCCTGGCATAGCAGGAGGGCAGTCCTGACAGGCAAAAGAGTTAGGAACCCCATCCCATGTGTACAAACACACACACACACACACGACCAGAAAGCTCTGAGCAATTGAGAAGAGGGTTGGGAGCAGGACCAAACATTTTACCTGCTGTTCTTCTTGTTTCTTGTCTTCGGCTTGGGTCAAGAGGTAAATTTCAGCCAGGGCTACAGCTTGGGAACTGGTCTCGGCTCCACATTCCCGGACCCACCTCTGCATCTCCGGAGGAATGACGGCCAGGAATTGCTCAAGGATGAGCATATCCAAAATCTGGTTCTTTGTGTGCTGCTCCGGTCTGAGCCACAGATGGCAGAGATCGTGGAGCTGCTTACAGACCTCCCGGGGTCCCTTGGCCTCCTGGTAGTGGAGCTGCCGGAAACACTGCCGATGGAGCTCAGGGTGCAGGTCCCAGTTTTCTGCCCCGCTCCCTGACTTGATGGTCTCAGGGTCCCTTCCAGCTTCTGCGCCAGCTGCCTGTGGTTCATCCATCCTTGAGATGTTCTCCTGGCGGGGCAGACGGTCTTCCTGGGCTGCCAATTTCAGCCACGAGGGCAAGGATGCCTCTGATTGATGATGGCCACCAGCTTCTGCAAAGTCAAGACCACGTAGAGTCATGGCCAAATTCCTCAAGCACAGGAAGCCTCTTCCCAGTGTGGGTGACCATCAGGGAACGACAGGAAATTCCCACTGAATGAGCCTCCCTTTTAACATCAATTTTTACCTTTTCATTTATTTACTAGGTACGTCACACAGCAGTCATTCCCAAGGAGTTTGGAGGATGGAGTAAAGGGCCCTCCCTCGGCAGTGGAAGACAACAAGGCAAACTCTCAGACCATTATCTTGTCCAACCCTGGCAACTTTTAAGACTTGCGGACTTCAACTCCCAGAATTCCCTAGCCAGCATCCTCCAAAATACGATCCAGGGTTAGTAGCGAGATTTTGCCTAGTCCAAAACTACAAAAACTTCCCATCTGCCTTCAGAAAGTGATTTCAACCCCATTTTTCCTCTAAACAAGATGACAGGCAGTCCTTGATTCGCAACCCTTCATTAGTGACCGTGTGAAGTTACAATGGCAGAGAAAAAAGTGACTTTATGACTGTTTTTTTTACACTTAATGACCGTTGCAGCATCCCTGTGGTCAAGTGCTCAAAATTCAGAGGCTTGGCAACTGACTCGTGTTTATGATGGTTGCAGTGTGCCGTGGACACACGGTCAGCTTTTGTGACCTTCTGACAAGCAAAGTCAATGGGGAAAGCCGGATTCACTTAAGGCCTGCTACTGAGTTAATAAATGCCTCGCTTAGCAACAGAAGGGGGCTCAATTGTGGTCGTAAATTGAGGAATACCTGTACTTTTCTGCAGGATCCAAGAGGGACAGAAAAGTTGCAAAAAGAATGGCAGCCCAGTTCCCACCCAGTCCCCAAAGAAGAGAGACAACCTCTGGGGTGTTTCACCTTTCACGGAACATCCCCTCTTTACAGAGCCCCCCACCCCCTGCACTACAGAGAAGGGATGACTGGGGGGGGTTTGCAAGGGGACGCACCCCCACACGCGTGGCAGGGGAACAGAAGGAGGGCTCCCCTGCTTGCCTTCATTGTTCTCTCTCTCTCGTTGAACAATACCTGGATGCTGAGCCCCCCGCCCCCCACTCTGGCTTTGCAGAAAGACGGGAGGAAGCGCCAGGACAGGCGGACGAGGACCCCTCCCCACCAGCAGACCCCGCCCCGCCCTTTCTGTGTTGCTGCTTTGTAAAGGGGGAGGGTGGGCTTTTCCCCTCCCGGGGGGAAGGGAATCCCACCCCATGGTCTCTGCAGCTCCGGGACGCCCCTCTCCGCCAAGCCAGGCTTGGCAAGGGCTGCAAACTCACCCAGTTCCCGCAAGGGGGTCCGCCATGCAAAGCTCGGAGGAGGTGGGGGGGGGAAGGCCACTCCCCCCCTTTCCCCCACCCCCACTGGAAAAGGCGGAGCAGGAAAAGTCCTGGGCGGGAGGACCGCTTGCAAGGGAAGAAACCCCCCCCCCCGGCCTTCCTGCCCCAATTCTCTTCCTCTCTAGGAAGTTGGCTCGTTTCATTTAACCCTTGCAAAGCCACGAGGAAGGATCGCCGCCCTTTTGCAAGCAGCGCAGGATGCAGGCGAAAACATCTGGGCACCGCTGGGCGGCCGCGGCCAGACTGCAGCGGATGCATAGAAATTGCAAAGGTATGCAAAGTTGCAACGCCCTCCTCCCCCCCCCTCTGCTTCTCATCAGGGGGGGCAATGAAAAGCCTTTCCCCCCACAGCAAGATATATTTCCCCCCCCCTCCCCCGCTGTATGGAGGCGCCTTGCCTCGAAAGCGCGAGCGAGGCTTCGCTGCGGCCACGGCCGCCGAAGGGTTAAAACTAGCGACGGCTGAATTCCTAGAGCGGAAGAGAAAATTTTTTTTAAAAAAAAAAAGGAAACAGGAAGAAGAAAGGGAAAAGCCCTCTCTAGGAAACAGGCTCCTCCCAGAAGAGGGCGGGAGGGGCGTCTGTAGGATGGGGGGGGGTCCGCTGCGGGTGAGCCCCGAGGCTTTTGGGGAGCAGGGCGGGCTGGCGCTGCAGGGGAGGGCCGGGAGGGCGGCCCAGGAGCTGGAGGAGACCTCCAGGCTGGAGCCCTTGCGGGGAGGGGGGGAGAGGGGGGGCAGAGGGACTTTTCAGGTTAGTCCTGTATTTTTTTCCAATAGAAAATCGTGGTTTTGGTTCGTATGGGGGAGGGGAGGGAAGTGTGTGTGTGGGGGGGGGTGCGCGCGGCCTTGAGACGTGGACAGAAAAGCCTGCTCCGCCCCCCCAGCCCCCCTATTTCCATTCTGCATAGCAATTTTGATGGATGCTATTCATGGAGGTTTAAATCAGGAGTCTCCCACTTTTAAGACCGGTGGACTTCAACTCCCAGAATTCCTTAGCCATGATGGCTGGCTGGGGAATTCTGGGAGTTGAAGTCCACCGGTCTTAAAAGTGGCCATGGTAGGACACTCCCCCATGGAGGCACATGTGCCTGGCTGAGGAATTCTGGGAACTGAAGTCCACAAGTCATAAAAGGGCCAAGTTTGAAGACCCCCCCCCAGGTTTAAATGGTACAGAAGAGACCCTGCTGTTTCTCCCGAAACAGTGTTGTGTGTTACTGATTCGTATTTTGTATACAAGCCAGTGAGCAAGTTCCTTTTTCTTTTTAGAATCGCTTGCCCTTTGAGAAAGGCATGCATGCTGTGGAGAAGTGGACTTTGCTGAATCTTGAGCAGAGTTCTTTAGCCGTCTAGTCATGGAAGACAATTGTGCGGTTGTGAACCCTTTCGGTAAGTTTTCTGAGTTTTCAGAATCAGAACGCTTTGCACAATCTCTGTTTCGTGACCTCGTACTTCTTTCTTCTGGTGTAGCAAAAGATGATATGGCTTGGCTAATGAAAACACTTGTTTTTTGCTATTGATGCAATTCTCCAGTCAGCCCCAAGTATTAAAAGCACAATGAATGTGGTGATTTATCAATGAGCATTAGATTATGGAACGAGTAAGAATTAACCTGAAATCCTAGAACTTGGGATTTAAGTAGCATCTTTTCTGAAACTTTAAGTGTCTGCCTTTTAATAAAATGTGCTTGTTTTCAACTGTCATAAATACATGCCAGTTGCACGCAGCTGAATTTTGATCGCGTGACCATGAGGATGCAGCAACAGTTAAGTATTAAAACTAGACATATGTCCCATTTTTGACTGCCATTGTAACTGCAGGGCCAGCATATAAATGCTTGTTAGTCAAAGACTACCTTTATGTCTCTTCTATAATCCCATGGAATCTTAAAAGCCTGTTGTAATAATGCTCTTCATCTCCTATTAGAGGACAGAGAATGAGAATGGAGGAATGAATTACCCAGAAATGATGCCACAAGGAAGAATTCCTGCTCCATAATTGTTGTTATTAAAAGAGTAAAAAAATGAGAAGAGAGAGATACTGTAAAAATTTGCCTGCCCAAACCTAAAAACTCAAGTCGGATTGATTAGCGTGGCATCTAAAATCATTCTGATGGTGTCACAAAATAGTGACCACTTATCTCTGAAATAAAAAGATGAGAAAAGCACATCTTCCTTCCCCTGTCCTGACCACTTTCTACAGAGGGACGATCAAGAGCATCCTGTCTGGTGAGGATGGCCGAAAAGATCATTGGCAGTTCCCTCCCTCCCATCCAGGACATAGCACAGAAGCGTTGTTTGAACAGGGTCTGTAAGATTATCTGGGACGTTACTCATCCTCTTCACAACCTGTTCTTGTTACGTTCTAGGCGGCTTCGTGGTCCCTGAAGTAGAACATCCAGATTCAGTCAGTTTCATTCCATACAGTATTAACCTTGTGAACTCTCAAGCTTCCTCCTTCTGTTAAATGTTCCAAGATGGTTTAATATTTATATGTTATGTATATGTAGGGGTGTGGGTCTATACATGTTGTATATAGTATGTTTAGGTGTGTCATGTGTGTTCACTTTGAAAGCAGGCAACTAAATTCATTTTTGATGTGTGTCGTGCCCACAGTAAAAAAAATGACAATAAAGGTTATCTTGGTAGACAAATTAAAACAAATATTATTTTCTTGTTTTCATTAGATGTTAGCAGTTCAGAGATGGAGAATAAAGAAGAATCGTGTTTTTTGGATGCCGCAAAGAAGGGAGATAAGAAAAGGGAGCCGCAGAGAAGGAACACTAAATTAAACCAGATGAGGAATAAAGCCCCTCCCTCTCTGATGGGGGACCACCCTGGTCAGCTTGACAGCCTGGAAAAAACCAACCAAGGAAAGCAAAAGCATACTTTCCTTCAGCGCCAGAAAAGCTTCCATTCCGACTCGAACCTTATCGCTCACTGCACCAGTTACATCAAAGAGCAGCCGTTTAAGTGCGAGAAGTGCGGAAGGAGCTTCAGTCTGAACGCCCACCTCAGCGCCCATCAGCGAATTCACACGGAGGAGAAGCCCTTCAAGTGCTCCCAGTGCAGCAAAAGCTTCAGCGTGATCACCGGCCTGACCAGTCACCAGAGGAGCCACACCGGCGAGAAGCCCTACAAATGCTCGGAGTGTGGCAAGAGCTACAGTTCCAGCACCAGCATGGCTTATCACCAAAGGACACACCGTGGGGAGAAACCCTACAAGTGTCTGGAGTGCGGGATTGGCTTCAGTTTGAGCACCAGCCTCATTTCTCACCAGAGGATTCACACGGGCGAAAAGCCCTACAAATGCCTGGAGTGCGGGAAGAGCTTCCGGGTGAGCACCAGCCTCACCTCCCACCAGCGGATCCACACGGGGGAGAAACCCTACAAGTGCTTGGAGTGCGGCAAGAGCTTTTGCGTGAGCACGAACCTCACCTACCATCAGAGGACGCACACGGGGGAGAAGCCCTACAAGTGCTTGGAGTGCGGGATTGGCTTCTGCCTGAGCACCAGCCTCACCTACCACGAGAGGATTCACACGGGAGAGAAACCCTACAAATGCCTGGAGTGCGAGATGAGTTTCCGACGGAGTTCGGATCTCAACACCCACCAGAGGATTCACACGGGGGAAAAACCGTACCAGTGCATGGTGTGTGGAAAGAGCTTCCGGGTCAGCTCCAGCCTCACTTCCCATCAGAGAACGCACACGGGGGAGAAACCGTATACCTGCCTGCAGTGTGGGAAGAGCTTCAGCAGAAGCACACACCTGAACGCTCATCAAAGAACCCACAGGGCAGCTGCTGTGTGAATACTTGAAAGAAAATCTCATTGAGGAATTCGCTCAAGGGACACTACCCCCCCCCCCCCCCAGATTAGAATGTGAAACAAGATTAAAGTTGTAGTTGACCAAGTGGAGCATATTAATGTTCTGGAACTACAAGAAGAAGCCTATTTCCTTTTCATTTCCTTTGTCCAGATGTCTTAGTACCTAACTTTTGTGCCTCCCCTACTTTCATTACTGTAAATGTTGAAACTGGGTTAAAACTTTGCATAACTTTAGTGCTGAATTGTTATACAAGTGACCAATAAAATCTTTAGTATTGTCCATTGTTCCCCAAATATGTTGAAACTTACTAATTCTGTCTCCAGAGAATGCAACCGTCACCCCCATGTCACAGCCCTCTTTGGGGTGAGGGTAAATGGCTGGGGATGGGGGGAAATACTGCTTGCCTTAACGGGGAACTTCTAGAATGCAAGGCCACTGCAAAAAATTCCAGAAATTAAAATCTGCACATCTGGAGGAAGCCAAGTAAGAAAGTGCTGTCCTAGTGTAGGACTAAAGAGATGTTACTTTAATCTCTGCTAAGACTATGTATAAATCTCGATAAGATGCTACCTGTTAGATCTATAGGTAGATGTTTGACAGCTTGTCTGGGCGAATTATGAGATACAGGCACATATTTTTGAGAGGCTGGGGACACAGCGGTCTTCTCCATGACCTCTAAAAATCGTGGACGAATTGTGCTAGACCTGACCCTAACCGTGCTAGATTACTAAAGTCGGGTTGTTCCTATCTTCAAAAAGGGTGAAAAAAGAATTGATGTTGATACTGGGCAAAATTCTTTAATAAATCCTTAGTGCCTTTAATACTAAAACATCTTGCTTGAGAGAAGTGTTTCTCAAGAATAAATTGGCAGTCCTATGATTACAATTTTACAATTTTTTTATGGGCTTTGGTCGTGGGAATGCAACAGACACTAGTTCTTTATTTTGCAAAGCAGCATGGGGGTCCAATCTTGGCAACTCTTAAAACTTGTGGACTTAAATTCCCAGAATTCCCCAGCCAGCATGCAAAAAGCAGCTGAGAGCCTTGGGGGGAACCCCAAGATGTATATTCTAAAATCCAATGAATAGGATTTGCTTGGTTGTGGCCAGCTGCATTATTTTTATCTAACAAATATAGATTTAATCAACACATCAAAGTTAACACAAACACTACTTAGCAGATATAGGAATGCAACCAAATTCTTAACTCTATTGTACATGGAGAGTCGGTGTATACAACACTTACCTAGAAGACACAGGTATTTGAAATGATACAAGTCAAGGTGTTGTTTCTATATATTTATTGTAAAAGTGACAACATGGAAACGGCTTTAGATGGCACCTCTTGGAGTTTTGAAGTTCATCCCTACGGTGGGCTGTGTGACCTGCAGGTTGGATAGGCTGCCAAAGTCCTGCAAATAGAAGAGAGCCAAGATACACTAAGCAGATCCCCGGGCAAGAGCTGAAAAGGAGATCTTTTCATCCAGGCTAAATTATCTACGTGAAAACATTTGGGTGATCTTTGAGGCTCAATTTCCTTGGTATGCAAAAATAAAAATAAAAATGAAAGCTTTTAGCAATCGTGTATTCACCAAGTATTCTAGTGATTTGCCAAGAAGTTGGGTTTGCTTTATCCCCTGTATCTGCCTGGCTTTTAAACACACCACAAAAATCTGCCTCCCCCCCCAAAACAAATCAGAACTGCTACAAAGTGGGCTGACTTTGGCGGGGGGGGGGGATCTTCACGTCTGATTTGCCATTTCCTTCTTCCTAAAGTTTCCAAGGGAAGGGACTGGCCTGAAGTTACCCAGCTGGCTTCATGCCTAAGGTAGAACTAGAACTCACGGTCTCCCACTTCATAGCCTGGTGCCTTTAACCACCTCAGCACGCTGACTCTCCTGGCTATTTTATTTTCACTTAACCTTCAGACTCTCGTAATTAACAAGCCAATTTAGGAAAAAAACAACAACCAGCTACTTAGCTATAGAAAAGCAATTTTGTGGGCACCCATCCACTCACCAGCAACTTCAACATTTCCTTGGTATCTGGATCCACTTCAATGATCTCCTGATCCAGGGCAGAGACCTGAGAAAGAAAGAGGCAACGATTGACGGTTACAACTGAGAACTGAGTCAAAACACAGCAATTGGGCAATGTATGCATTATCATAAGCCCCCTTCTTACAGGCAGCCTGAGATTGTCAGCAAGATGCTTCAAGAAACATGAGCAAGGAGTTACAAGCCAAAACTATATGCAAATATGAACATGGCACTTTAACCTGTTGCCCTGGGGACCACTCCCAGGAACATCAGTTTGGTACCAACAGTCCCGATGGACAGGAATGATAAGGCCCCTAATCCTAAAACATCTGGAAGAGGGCAAAATGTTGAGGAAGGCTGACACAAATACACCAGAATAAATTTGTTCTCCATAAAAAACTACAGTTAAAGAGTGAAGCACTGGGCATCAAATACAAACAAATCCTCGGTGAGATTATGTATTCATTTGGGCTATCCTTTATTCTCAGATATGCTAACCTGGAAAGCTTTTAAGAACAAAATGTACTGCAAATACTTCTAACTTTATTCTAAAACTATGTATTGACCTAAATTATAGTGGGGTTTTTTTGGTTTTACTTCCTGTCATTTTTGTTCATTATCCTAATTTTAATCTTAACAAAACCAGGGTAATTTTACCTATTTGGCTAATTTTGGCTATTTCGTATAGGGCTAAACTACTACAGCTTTAAATAATCAGGGTCCTACAAGAGGAAGCCTGTTACTTTGTAAATCAGGGGCCTCCAAACTGGGCAACTTTAAGACTTGTGGACTTCAGCTCCCAGAATTCCCCAGCCAGCCTGGCTGGGGAATTCTGGGAGTTGAAGTCCACAAGTCTTAAAGTTGCCCAGTTTGGAGGCCCTTGTTGTAAATCAACAGAACAGAAAGAGATCAAGACTGTATGAGCAATATTTTACATATATTTCTGTCAAAAGATAAGCCACACAGAAAGACAACTGCATGGTTTGAGAACAGACTATAGTACAGCAAGAGGGCCCTTATGTTAATGAGGAAAAAAGCAATCAAAACTACTGTGATTAAGGCTTCCAAAATCAACTACAAAGTCTCAGATGCCACTGGGCTAAATTGAAACCCTGTGTGAAAAGCTCAGGGTCTGAAGGAGATGGGAAGAGGCTCCACAGACACGGGAAATGCTTTCAGGCTTTCTCTGCCTGCACTATCAATGACGAGGCCACAGGCAAAGGCCGCCATCACTTTCGAATGCAGGCTCCACTCACCTGGGGAAGCCAACTTCTGCACTACAGGGAGTCTTTGACTTACAACCACAGCCAGCCCAATTTCTGTTGCTAAGGGAGACATTTGTTAAGTGAATTTTGCCACCTTTTATGAGCTTTCTCGCCAAAGCTGCTAAGTGAACGACTGCAGCTATTGTTAGTGACCCGGTCATTAAGTGATTGTGGCTTCTCCATTGACTTGGCTTGTCAGAAGGTCGCAAAAGGGGATTGTGTGACCCCGGGACACTGCAACAGTCATGTCAGTGGCCAAGCGTGAGAAAAAGAGTTGTAAGTCCCCTTTTTTTGCATGCCGCTGTGACTCTGAATGGTCACTAAACAAATTGTAATTAAGTCGAGGGCTACCTGTATTCCCTGACTGAATGCTAGGCCCCATTCACACAGGCAACCACAGTAACACTCTGAGAACAAGTTCCTAAAATGCATTTGGTCCATGTATCGTTCTTCTGACGCTTTAAAGCAGGAGTGTCAAACTTGCAACATCACGTGACGTATCGTGAGTTTTTTCCCCCATTGCCGGCAATGGGGTGGGTGCGATTTCACACTGATGCATCTGGCCCTCGGGCCGGCAGTTTGACACCCTTGCTTTAAAAAGTCACACTGATCCTAAACTGAACACGTTGCTCCTAAATCCATGTTAGATTTTATTAATTCTCATTAGTGATTTAAATCCCAATTTATTGAGCAGAAAAAAGTTTTATTAGGTAAGATTACAGACAACCCAGAAACTACGTTTTGCTACAATGACTTATATATTTCAGGGAAAATTCTTGGCAGGCGTTTTACTGGAGTGAAATATGCGTTTACTTAAATGTAAGACGTGAAAGCTCTGTGAAGCTCATCTGAGATATAAAACTGACCTCTGGGACGTAGTTATCCCTTCTTTCTCTTTCCTCTTCTTGTAGTTTGATGGAGATACCTCTGACGGGCCCCCTTTGAATGCGTTTCATCAAATGGGTGACATATCTGTGGAGAAGAACAGGGGGGGTCTAGTATATTTCACTGTGATTTCTCCCCCCCTAAAAACAATCAGGCATTCAAGCAAAAAATCCCAATGCGCTCTGAACTGACTCAACAAAGCTTACTTAGCCTTAACGTCTCAAGTACAGAAAAATGCCAAACCAAGAACAAAGCTGTTGCCTCTGCTTGAACCACCCAGTTTTAAGTAATGTCTGAAAAGCTCAGGGTTTGGTAGGAAGTGAAATAATCCTCCAAACACGGGAAACGCTCTCAAGTATGCTTTTCCTGCACTATCAATGACCAGGCCACCAAGAAGACCAGAATCACTTTCGATGCAGGTTCTGGCTAAGGAGCAAAATCAAGGTTTAGAATGACCGTGTGAAAACTTCACATGGAGTCACATCAGCAAGCTTGCCTACCCAGCGATTTTGTTCCGCAGTTTCTTGCTGGGGATGATAGCGATCTCCTCACACACTCGCTTGTTTGTGTGGAAGTCATTTCCAAGGCGAGTGTAATATTTTTCAATGATCACCCGGGCTGCTTTCTTCACCGTCTTCGTACGGACACGTCCCTAAGAAGATCCCAAGGAAAAAAAGAAATCAGCAAGTTAAGGAATTAAGCCTTTCGAATGTTGCAAACACCTGAGAAATTGGAAACAGGGGATGCCTAAACCCTCCAGCCTGCGTCTCCCTTTGAAAAGTTATTTGGGACCGAAAAGCCTCAGAAATTCTGCTTTCCTGGATGGACTAGTGTTTCTTTCCTAAGGATGACGGATGAGATTTCGTCGAAACGTTGCCCTGATACCTCCAATTCTACGTGTGGGAAAAACCCGAATGACCAAAGATCTACACATATATATATACGTATACGTATATATATATCTGTGTGTGTGTGTGTGTGTGTATATGTATGTATGTATGTATGTATGTATGTATATATATATATATATATATATATATATATATATATATATATATATATATATATATATATATATATATATATATATATATATATATATATATATATATATATATATATATATATAATGTGTGTGTGTGTGTGTGTGTATATATATACAGATAGATAGATAGATAGATAGATAGATAGATAGATAGATAGATAGATATAGATATGAAATCTCATCCGTCATCCTCAGGCTGGTGGCTTCAACTTCATTCTTCTGGGAAGGAAAAAAAAACCTGAATGACCAAAGATCGATCTATCTATCTATCTATCTATCTATCTATCTATCTATCTATCTATCTATCTATCTATCTATCTATCTATCTATCTATCTATCTATCCTATCATCTATCTATCTATCTATCATCTATCTATATCACAGTTCACACATTACACTAAATCATGACAGGATTGGACAGCTTTTGCCTTGATACGCAAGCAGTTACAAACTACAGTTTATGAGGCTGAATGAAGCAACATCTGACCTCAGAGCGCACAGTAGGGAAAGTGAAAAAGAAAGAGTTAGGAATTCTGCTGCTTTTATCCCCCAATCCAGGGGTCTTCAAACTTCGACCCTTTTGTGACTTGTGGACTTCAACGCCCAGAATTCCTCAGCCAGGCACGCGTGCCCCAATCCATATAAACAGGCAACCTGGCATCACCATTCACACACACAAACCAGGCAGGCTAGAAAAGGCAGGTGTGTTAAATCCAAAACCATCAGAGGAGGATGATGACGATGATATTATATTATTATTATTATTATTATTAATAATAATTATTTTCCCTTCCCACCCACCCCCAGCAGGTGAAATTCCCCCTGGCAAGCATACAGCGTTGACTTGCCTCCCATGCAGGCGCATCACTTTGATGGGAGGGAATCTTCACCTGTTGGATCTCTGCCTACCAGGCAGCTTTTCAAGCAGCAAGGCGGGGGTCGGGGAGGGCAGGCAAGGCACCCCCCCCAAAAAAAACCCGCCTCTTTTCCTCTCCCAAAACGGAGGGGCGGAGGACCCCCGGCCCTTCCGCTTTCACAGCCCCTGCTCGGACCCCGTCAAGGCCTTGGAAGCCTCCAGAGCCCGCCCGGCCTAGCTGTTCCCCCGCAGCCTCCACTCCCGCAGCCATTTCTACGGCGGGAAGAAATCCCCCGGGAACAGGCCAGGCCGGCCGTCAGGATCGATTCTACCGAGACGCCCACCGACCCTTATCCCGGACGCTACCGAGACCGCCCCGCATTTCCCTCCCGCCGCCGCCGCCGCCACGGATGGCCCCGGATTGCTTCGTCGCCTCTCTCACCATCTTGGCAGCTCCCGGCCGGAAAGGGGGCAAAGGTTCATGGGAAAGGAACTAGAAAGTTCGGTCTAGATTAGAGCCAGCAAGCGAAGCGGAAGTGCGCCTTTCGTGGCGGCCCCTAGCGGCCTGGAGGACCGCCGTACAGGCACGGATTCTTAATGGGTTTTGCCTAAACTCTTGGCTGTATTTTGATTTTTAGATAGAAAGGCAGCACTGACGGGCTTCTGGCATTCAGGAAAGGGGCAGAGAGTTCTCCCTGCAAAGAAAAGAGACATAAAAGAATAAGTAAAATAAAAGGGCCTTACCTTATTATTGTCCTCCAGGGAATATCACCACTGTGGGCACATAACCCAACCACGTTCATCCTAATCCGTTGATGGAAGAATTTCAGTGCAAAAATACAATATTTTATGAGCTCCGGGTAAAGATTTTATCATATAGCAATATTCTCTTTCTTTGGAGGGGTGGAAGAGGAGGACGAATGAGGTGCAATGCTTTTTCTACAATTTAACACAGGAACTTCAGGGCTACATCCATACTACTACAAAATTCATTATTAAAGAAAAAGCTGACAGCCTTACTAAGCAATCTACTGATAAGCTTCAGATAAGCTGAGCACTAGCTGGGATGCCAAATTTGCATGGCCATCCCAGAAATGCATAAGACCTGGAGAGAAGCCTACTTATGGAGTAGCTATACAAAAGCATTAAACAAACCATTAAATTTATATATGTAAGATAGAATCTTCTTTCAACTATATGTATGTAAAATACATTTTCATGGTGAAGAATGGTTTTAGATAAGAATATAATGGGATTATTGGTAATGAAAATAGAACATCCAAGTGTGACAATGTCCAGAAATGCAACTGTGTTTGTTGGGTTACTGAAGAGAATGTACCCAGGTGTTTTTCATTGTATCAGCTCTCCAACCCATTTTTTAAAAAAATATTTCTCCTTCAATGTTGGAGGTTCCCACTCCAAATTATTTCTAATATGTTTTCTCTATGAGTGTCATTTCTTTGAATGGAAGAACAATACTGATAGGAGAGTTTTAAAGCTATAAAAATATTTCTGTTACTGGTTTTATATTGACTTTTATTTATTGTTGTGCACCGTCCAGAGTCCCCTTTGGGGGAGATGGGCAACTATATAAATTTGATTAATAAATACATAAATAAATTTCCAGGCAGAAAATGGGACTTAATATTGTGTGAAATCTATAAAGAGCTCATTTTTAAACTGGCATTTCTGCAAAACTGCAAAGGTTATGCGGTTACTGGAGTCTTAAAACTATCTGGATAGCCAAAACATGACAATGCAACTTGTCTCAGGCTGAAAAAAACAGAATTACAACTGAATGCATTAGCCTTGCCTATATGTCAACACAATAAACGCTGCCCTGCTTTCGACATTTGATCTTAACCAAAGGCCGAGCAAATGTATTGATCGAACTGCATCAAGAGGACAGCAGTTTTGTTTGAGAAAAAGATATATACTGATGCCACAGAAATAAGAGATATTCCCATGGGGGTCCTCTCAAGCTATTACAAGCGAAGTCTAAACAACCAGATCATTTTCATGCACAGAGTAGGCTGCTTAGTTTAGCTATAAGGCCAAATTGTATTTAATTCACCCAAGAGCTAAAACAATAAAAGATACTTAGTTCATTCAAATCTGAAGGGTGCATCAAATGCTGGAATTGGAACTTAAAATACGAGTAGCCCTCACCTTACAAACATAACTGAGCCCTAAATTTCTGTCGCTAAGCAAGACACTTGTTAAGTGAATTTGTCCCGTTTTATGACCTTACCACAGTTAAGAGAATCAGTGCAGTTGTTAAAAGTTAGTAATCTGACTTCCCCGTGGACTTTGCTCGTCAGGTCACAAAAAGGTGATCACATGACCCCAGGACATTGCAACCGTCATAAATACGAGTCAGTTGCCAAGCATCCGAATTCTGATCACGTGACCCCGGGGAATGCTGCAACGGTCATTAAGTGTGGAAAACGGTCATGTTACTTTCTTCAGTGCCGTTGTGATTTTGATCACTAAACGAACGGTTGTTAATGGGTGAATCAATTATTTAGTTACAATTTTGATTTTTTTTTTATGGCCACATTTTTGCACTACTTTGGGCAGCTTACAAGCACGAAAAACATCAATATGGCCATGCCAGGGGGAAAACATCTGTAATTAGTACATTACAACAGCGGGCTTTCATAACACCGTTCCAGAAGCCAGGTTTTCATGGCTGTCTTGAAACTACGTGATCTGGATCAGGGAAGACCTCAAGGAAAATACTCTTTTGGGGAAGTCACTGAATTCTTGGACTATTGGTTTGTTAAGTATTTAGATTACCTTGCTAGCCCCAAACATGGGACAAATCTTATTTCCTGTTTCAGCCTAACCCAAAGCCATCCACAGGCAGTGGTCACAGTAGTGACAGCTCACATTTGTGTAAATTTTTTGGATTGCTAACAAAGTCTCCCTTTAATTCTTTGTTAGCAATCCAAAAAATTTACATATATATATGTGTGTGTGTATAAAATGGTTGCCCAACTCACATCCATTGACTTGTTTTCACATCACGTTGACAAAATCTGAAAAACAGACCTGTCTTACTACAGCTGGTCAACTTATAACCATGTTTAATGACCAGAGTTACAACAGCACTGAAAAAAGTAACACAACTAGTCTTTGCACTTACAATTCCCAGTCACGGCATCAAGATTTGTGTGCTTGGCAACCGACATTCAGGACAATTGCAGTCCCAGAGTCATGTGTTTGCTATTTGCAACTTCTCAATTGGCTTGACGAGCAGTCAAGGGGAAGCCGGATTTGCTTAATGACGTGATTTGCTTACTAATCAGGGCAAAAGAGGTCATAAAATTGGGCAAGAGTCACTTAATCGCCCTGCTTAGAAACAGGAATTCTAATTAAGGTTGTAAGTTGTGGACAAAGATGAAAGACCTGTAACAGAAGCCAAACGGATCCAATGTGGGATTTGTTTATATTTCATGTTTCTTAACCAAATTCTGCTTCAAGTACTGTGTTACTGCAAAGTTTGATCTTGTACCAAGTGCAAAGTTATACGAGGTTCCTCCACAGATGCTCCTGTGGAACGTGCCAGCCACTTACCTTCAAGGTAACTCCATTCCAGTCTCCAATATCTGCACGTTGCTGCCAGCAAACGCAGCTGTCCTTGGTCTGTTTGATTGTAAAGTTCTTTTTAGCTCTAAGTTTAGCCCCTGAATGGCCCATCTCTGTTCTTTGCACCATCCCCACCTGCTTTTAAATGAAATGATCCCACGAAAAACAGGATTCATTCCCAATTGTGCCAGAATGCAGGAAAAAGCAATTTGAAAATACAACTGGCATGTGTATGCATTTTGAATTTTGTTAGTACCAGCAATGCAAGGGCGACGGTAAACTCCTACTATTTTTTATGGTGTTCCAAGAAACCAAGTTGGAAATCTTTGGGCCTGTGTATTCACCAATCCAGATGTTTGTTTCCTTCTCTCTATTGTTCATAGACCAGTATAGACCAGCATAGATTGCTGACTGGGAAATTTCTGAGAATTTAAGTCCAAACATCTGAAAGTGGTCATGGTTGAGAAACACTGGCTGGCACACACACACACACCCCACACACAAATCCAGGTTAGACAACGTGGGTAGGGTAGATGCGCACAGCTCCCTGCAATGTTGAGGTTGTGTTGCCCACAGTTGGCACCAGCCCCCTCCAATTTAGGAGCATGTACACACGAACACAAGAATGCATACTTGTGTGTCTTCCAGTCATTCTTGGTTTCTGGACAAGTCCTTGAAGTTTTCTTGGCAACATTTTAGAAGTGGTTTACCCATGCCTCGTTCCTAGGGCTGAGGGGCCATGACTGGCCCAAGGTCACCCAACTGGACTGGGAACTCATGCCTTTAACCACCACACAAACTGACACTCTCCCATCACAGACACACAAAATATTATTGTTTTCCAGACCAAATTTGGTGGGGAGATAGAGACTGTAGGGGGTTTAAGGCTGGGAATGGACGTCATTTTATCGGAGGCCTCCTGCCTCCTTCCCCATCCTTAAACCTCCAAGAACAGCCTGGAAAACGCCAGGCCTTTCTGGAGATTTGGCCTTAAAACCAGCCTCCATTCCCAATTCCTCATTCGCGGTCTACAGACAGGTAGTCCTCAACTTACAACAGTTTAGCGACCGAAGTTACAACAGCATTGAAAAAAGGTGACTTACGACCGTTTTTCATACTTACAACTGCTGCAGCATCCCCATGGCCAAACGATCAAGATTCAGCCACTTGGACTGAGTTTGACTGAATCGTATTTATGACGGTGGCCGTGTTCTGGAGGTCACATGGTTGCCTTTTGCAACCTTCAAACAAGCCAAGTCAAGGAGGAAGCCAGATCTGCTTAACGACCACGTTACTAGCTTAACAACCGCAGTGATTCACTTAACAACCGTGGCAAGGAAGGTTGCAAAATGGGGCAAAACCGTCTCAGAGGCAGACATATTGGGCTCAAGTGTGGTCGTAAAGTCGAGGATTATCTGTACACAGACGGTAGCCTTTTGAGTTTCCCCAGTCTCTTTCAACCCGCCCTCCCCCCGTCCTGCAAGAACCACCACCAGCCAGAGGTTCTGCTGCAACGTGTTTTATTATGTGCCAAGAACTACATCACAGCTTACTCCACACAACTGTAGGAGAATGCAGACGTGCCTGCATATGCTACAATGAGGTAGAGACTTCACATACTGCTTCACAACAACCCCACAAAGAGCAGCTGGAATATGCAACATGAGCTCAGCAGGAAAAAAAGGGGAGAACTTAGAACATCCGTTCTTTGGCACACAGCTTTCCAAGAGACAGGGGGGGGGGAACCCAAAAAATAAAACAAAATCAAAACTTCAACTCCCAGCACAATCGGTGGGGCTGCTCCCGAGGGGGCCTCCCGTCCCTCTTAAAACAGAAAAGGGCTCCTCGTAAAACCTTCGCTGGCCCGACCCAGCGCAGCCCTTACCTCCCTCCGCTCAGATATAAAAAAGAAAATTGAAGTCTGGTGACTTTTGTGATTAAAAACCTTTCGTCAAGCCCCCCTGAAGTGCAACTTTAAGTGCAACGAACTATATACAGCAGATCAAAGATCCATTTATCCGGTCCAGTTTCAAAATCCAAAATATCCTATCCTTTCTCGGGTTGTAAATACTGCCATTCATTCACAACTGGGATTTATTTTTTTTCACCCTCCTTTTTTTTTTCTTTTTTCTTTTTTTTTTTTTAAACTAACAGCTCCCAGAAATAAGTTGCAAGGATGTTAAAAGCTGCCAGGAAAGAAAAAAATCTCGTCTCAAACGGCTTAAAAACCATTTCAAGAGTGTAAAAAGGAACTGGTAAAAATCCTGGAGCATAAAATATGAAATATGATTTTGGTTTCAAGTGAAGAACAAAGTCTCCTTGTTGTTACAGTAAAAAAACACCAGCTGAACATCCAGTTTATTCCGTTCAGATGGGGAAGGGGAGGGGGGGGGAGGTTAAACGAATGGAAAGGCACTGTATGGCAACTGCAAACAAAGGGGAGCCAATGAGAACTGCATTATTATGCATTCTACCATCAGTATTGCAAGAAATGTAAAAAAGGGCCCTTGATAAATAAGAAATTTGAAGGCATCTGCATTCAATACCTTCTCAACCTATGGTCCCTTGATGCTTCTCATCAGCAACCAAGGAATCAAAGTCTGGGAACTGCAGAATTGTTTCGAGGGGCCCTCCCCTCTCAAAACCCCCCCAAACAAACCCCCGACAAAAACAAAACGAAACAAAACGTCATTGTGCATTAGTGCAGAAACAAAGAAAGATCAGCAAGTGCAAACGTGAAGGCAAGGTTCCCCGTTAAGTCCTTCAGACGGCCATTTCCCCCAGCCTGGGTGTGGCACCAACTAGGATCGGTGGGCATCTCTTCCCTATAGTCAACGGAAGAGCTTTGCCCGGCCAACAGCTCTAGCTGGCGTCGCGATTCTTCTGGTTACGCATCAATGGACGGTGGTGGTGTAGGATCTCCATGGAATGTTTCCAGTGCCAGCAAGAGCGACAGAAGTATTTGAAGCACATCTAGGTGGGACCAAGAAGATCATGAGAAGGTCTGAAGCCACCTTATACCAAAGTCTGGCTATTGGGTCAGCAGGGACCAGCTGTAGATTTCTGAGGTTTTAGGCAGGATCAGGATCCTTTCTCGGGCCTACATGGAGATGGTCAGAGTCACATCTGAGACCAGCTTGGTGCAAAAGGGAATATTCGCTCTAAGCTGCAGTCCTTCTGGTGTGCAACTGCTCGGCATCTATTGGGTCAACTTTAGCGTTGATTCGTAGGAAGGACATGGCTATGAGGTTCCATATAGGAAGGGGCCCTATGGATGTTAGGAATCTACCCACACAGAAGAGGTCGTTGGTCCTCTTTCAGCTTGGTTATTTTCTTGCAGACGTTTCATTACACCAACTAGGTAACATCATCAGTGCTGTTTGGGTAATAAAACGTCTGCAAGAAAACAACCAAGCACAGAGGCATCAAGGATCCCTCATTTCAACCCTGAGCTACAAATATTCTTCTTTATTATAAAAAAAAATGGATTATTTTATCTTCCATGTGGCTCTTCTAGTTCAGCTTCTACTAGACTTATCATAGGCTGCAAAATGGCAAATTTTCCTTGACATGGCGAGAAGCCAACTTTGCTGGTCTGAGTTTTTGCTGACTAGATTTGGCAGTTCTCACCGGGTTTCTTGAAAGCACGGGAAGGGGAAGGCAGTTGCTTTCTCCACCTCTACACCCCTGCAAGTAGTCCTCAAGTTATAACCACAGTTGGGGCTGGAAAATTCATCATTAAGCGGTGCGGTCATTAAGAGAGGCATCATGCAACTTGCAAGTTTTCCTGCTGGCTTCCCCATGACATGGGGAAGGTTTGCAAATGGCAATCACTTGAACTTGGAGCCCAGCAACCGTTGTAAAAGCGAGCTGGTTGCCAAGCGCCCGGATTGCAATCACGTGACCGCCAGGATGCTGCAAACAGTCGTATGTGCAAGGACCAAGTTGTAAGTCATTTTTTTTCCAGTGTAACCTTGAGCAGCGATTATAAATTGAGGACTACTTGCATGTAAGAACTCTGTACAGACTTAGGAAATGGCCCGTCCTGCTTTTATGCTGAAAGGGGATACGTGTCACACCCTACCTAATACAACACTCTTGCAATATACCGTAGTATAAAAACAATAAAAAGGTGCATCTTTCACTGGATTTTCAGACCCAGGAAGAAAATAAGGGTGATTACCTGATCTCTACAGAAGAAAGGACCAGGCTGAGATCTGCAAACCTGACACATGGCATCTTCCAGGTATGGATCAATCTGAACCTGCACAGAGAAAAGGACATTGGCCCCTCTGAATGCAAGTATTGTTGAGAAAAGGGGACACAGTCCTTTGTTGGTTCACTTAACAAAATGAACAGATGCTTCACTGCTGCTTTGGCAAGGGACCTGCAAGATTCCCGCAAGGGGAAAACCATAACTAACCCCCTCGCAGAGGTCTCCCTATGACACATACACAGTAGAGTATGACCTGCAACCCAGGGTTAACTATTTTAAACTTAGCCCAGGGGTAGGCAACCTTGGCTCTTTTATGACTCGTGGACTTCAACTCCCAGAATTCCTGAGCCAGCCATGTGACATTCAGGTTATCAAAATGGCATGACACACAAAACCTCTATGGACCCAGAATGAATTAACCTAGTGTCGTTGACTGGCTATCCAGGCTCAGAAAACACGTCAAAAGAGTTCTCACTAAGCCAGGTCAGCTAAGCCAGGTTTAGGCTGTGATCTGTGAAATCAACCATCAAGGTTGGAATTTATAGTTTTGGAGTGTTATATGGTATCTCTCCTGCTAGGTAAATACTTTAAACAAAAAATTCTCCTTTTTCGAGGAAAATGGACACTTTATTATAGTCTTAAACTAAGGATCAAAAGCAAGCACTCGGGAGAAGGGCGGTATAGAAATTCAATTAATAAATAAAATAAATATCCTTGGAAGAAGTAGTTGGAAATCATTCTTTGTATATATCTGTGTTTCTCTCTTCTTTATATTTTTTCCACACTTCTATTCCTATTCTCTTTTTTTATTCTTTGTGTTATTTTTATGTGCTTGCTTTGTAAAATGTAATCAAATTATTTAAGACAGTTTTGGTAATGTTAGTATAAACCAAAGCCCCAAATTTCTATCATGAAACTATGGTTTTAAAATCTTTTAATGGTTAGGGGCAAAGCTTAATTTTTGGAACGACCCAAGGGTTGTCTGAAGGGGGAAGAATAACATTGTAACACAGGAAAGGCCGTATCATAAATAGGTGGGATTTTTCATTCCTCCCATCCTGTAGGCTTGGAGAACATTTTCCCCCTTTTACATTAAGGCCTTTTCTTTTAATGTTTCATACTACACCTACCTGCCCCCCATCAAGTGGGATACCATTCTACAAAGTTTCAGCAACAATTGTCGGTAAGCAAAATCTTCATTAACAAGTGGAGATTAGCTGCAGTTTTTAAAAGTGTTTCTGGATTGCCTCCGTGTAGTTATTCCATTACCGGACAGCAGGGGTTTTTAACACCACTTAAACCTAGTTTGCCAGATTTGTTTCATTAACTATAAGGAAAATAAACTACTCTTTGGTGCCTCCTATACTCATAGCTTTGCTCAAGTAGTAACTCAAGACAGGTATTTCTGCAGACTGGATCCTGGGAAAGAAAATACAGCTTAGTAGTAACCTTTGTGGCTTTACAACAGTTCTGATGTTCAGTTCCCAAAATCTACAATTTCAGCATTTTTATTCTTTTGGCTGACTCTCTTTGTTAGTCTTGGTACTTGGAAAGCCCGGCAGTTTTAGTATACACTGCCTCCGTGCGTCTTGCATTAATTTTGTTCTAGGTTGTAACTATTTTTAATTTTTTTTTTCAACACCCAGAGTCTCTCCTTTGAGGTGGATGGCTATAGAAATTGAATCAATAAATCTTTTATTCCAACCAGAATCTCTACTCTGACTTTACACTCTCTTTGCCATGCTACAAGTTTCAGTGTCTCCACACTGCAAAGCTTATGAATTGGAAGCTCAGTACCTTTTTTGTAAACTTTGTTGTTTTGATCTCCACAAACGCAGCACTGACTGCTTTCAGATAGCTACGCTGGTTGTTAAAAGTAACACGGCCAGATCCTGCAAAAAAAAAGCCAGCTTATTAGTACAATAAGATTGAGCGCCAGATCAATAACAGAGCTTTATGAGTCAGCCTGCACATGACTTATTACAAGATCTGCCCTACTGGGGCGGGAGAAGGAAGGGTGAATTTTGAGCAATATCTGTCTAAACCCAGATTAGACAGATGACAATATGAAAAATGTTTCTTTCCGGAACTGAACTGTTGCTTATTTCTGCACAAAATGTCCTTATTGCACCTCTCAGATGAAGACTTAGATTGGAACTTGAATATTAATAAAATTTCACACTTCTCAGCTGGCTTTTTTTGGTCCCGTTGAAATATATTTTGATCTTCTTAATAACCAAGGATTAATTCAGGAAGATAACAGATGTATAGGTAAAAAAATGTGCCAAGTCAAACTGAACTAAAACAAGATTTTAAAAAATATTCAAGTCGTCCAGTGCAAAATGTATTGAGGGAGGAAAATCCATTTTTAATTCTGCCCCGTTGCAAAGAATTGGCAAAGATCAACTAGAGAATAGCAATAGCAATAGCCCTTAGACTTATATACTACTTCATAGCGCTTTACAGCCCCTACTAAGTAGTTTTGTAGTGTCAGCTTGTTGCCCCCAACAATCTGGGTCCTCATTTTACCTACCTCGGAAGGATGGAAGGCAGAGTCAACCTTGAGCTGGTCAGGATCGAACTCCTGGCGGTGGGCAGAGTTAGCCTGCAATACTATATTCTAACCACTGCACCAGCACGGTTCTTAGCAAGCTCACCCAGCCTCGGCTCAGTTAAAATGACCACGAGACAACCCGACTCTCCTACCCACACTCACCACAGTCGAACCGTGAAACTAAGATAGTTAAGTCTCTTCTTCCCTCGACTACCTAGGGGGGGACGCCGCTGCTTCCAAAAAGCCCCAGATACCATCCCCACCGAAGGCACCGACAGCCAAGGACTGGCTCTACTTACCAATGGGATACTTGTGCTTGTCTGTATCAATACCTGCATACACAACTCCCCCAAACAGGTCGTTGAGGATTCCTGCCAAGGCCTCTGCATTCAGCATCCCGTGAAGGGCTCCCACGAAGACCGTTTTGCCAGGGTCCAGTCTCTGAGTTGGGCTGCGCACGAAGTTGCTGTCTGCCAAGACCCATGGGATCACCTGCACCTGCAGGCACAATGGTTAGCACGGTTCCAGCCATCCACACAAATGCTATGCCGCCCTTTAAACCAAACGTGAGCTAACTCTGGGACTCCAATTCCCAGAATGCCCCAGCCAGCACCTCCCCTGTCCATCATTTGAGCTGCAAAACCTAATCCTGAATGCTGCGAATGCTTCACTTGACCTCTGCCAGCGCCAAAGTTACTTTTTCCATCACTGTTGTAACCATGAATGTTTGTTAAATGAGGCAGCCACAAAATGAGAACTCACGTCTGTGTGCAACCCCTTTACAATGGGTTTTTGACCTGCTAGTTTCATTTGCATCTAGAGGAGGTCACACTGTTCACTCACCTCCTTGCATCTCATTCTACGGCTAGACATCTTGAAGTAATACTCGCTCAGGCCGCTGGGACTCAGCATATCCCGGGAGCAGTTTTGGAGCAAGGCACGCACAGACTTCTCAGATTCAAACACCAGGTAGGCATAACCTACGGTAAGAAGGGGGTGGGGGGTGGGAAAGAACCTAAGTCTACAGGACACACCTTTTCTCTTTCAAAGATAATTGCTTTGTTGGATTGGAGAGAGCCAACCAGTTTGGGAATATGCGGTTAACAATTCCCCACCTCTGATAATCGGAGGAAGCACACTATTAACAAGGATATTCTACTTAGTCTAGTGCAAGGGTTGCTAGCACCCCCTGGGCGCGCAAGACGATATTCCAGGGGGTGCAAAAAACTTGGCTTTAGAAGTTTCAAAATTATAGTGTATATGCATACTTCGTTGCCGTTATTTCGAGCTTTTGCAAGGGGTGCGATAGATATCAGAAGCGTTCTAGGGGCGCAGGGGATAGAAAAGGCTGGGAACCGCTGGTCTAGCGGTTAAAGGCAGCAGGGTAGCAACCAGGAGACTTGAGTTCTAATGCTGACAAGGTAGAGAAATACTGGCCTATGCTATAAAATATTGTCACCAGGCAGGACGGTGCAATTTATTCTCTGTAGCTCTTGAGGCATAGGACAGGAAGCCACAGGGGGAGCCAGCCTCTGGACCAACAGAGGTATTTACGAATGGAACTGTCCTGGATGCATCACTGGAGGTTTGCAAATCAAGACTGGGCTGCTGTTTTTTCTGGAATGGCCCTGGGATTCCTGCTCTGAACAGGAGGCTTTCTCAAGCAATGTAGAAGGAAGGTATAACTAGCAAGAAGGGAGCTGCCGAAAAGATCACACAGCCTTGTGATGGAGAGAAGCGTGGGAAAGCCATCAATAACCCCACCTTGGCTTTGTTCAGGGTTGAGGCAGGACAGAGAGAAACCTGAACAGGCTTTCCAGGTTGAGGCAGGCAGGTCAAGAAGCAGGATTCCAGGAATATTCTTGATGGCTGTCTAAAAAAATGGAACCCTGAAAGCCTGTTCAAGTTTCTTTCTCTCTGTCCCATTCTATACCATGAACCGTAGTGGCCCAGTGATGAGAATGAGATATTGTGGGCCAATTCTGCCCGCTGCCAGGTGTTCGATCCAGACCAGCTTCAGGTCGACTCAGCCTTCCATCCTTCTGAGGTCAGTAAAATGAGGACCCAGATTGTTGGGAGGACAACAGGCTGACTCTGTAAACTGCTTAGACAGGGCTGTAAAGCGGTATGTAAGTCTTAAGTGCTATTGTTATTGCTGTACTGAACAAAATCAAGGCAAGGGCACTTGAGTTTCTTTTTCACGCTTCCTTCTTGGGGCATAAAAGGTAAAGGTAAAGGTTCCCCCGCACATGCGTGCTAGTCGTTTCCGACTCTAGGGGCCGGTGCTCATCTCCGTTTCAAAGCCGAAGAGCCAGCGCTTGTCCGAGGACGTCTCCGTGGTCATGTGGCCGGCATGACTAGACGCCAAAGGCGCACGGAACGCTGTTACCTTCCCACCGTAGCGGTCCCTATTTTTCTACTTGCATTGTTTTTATGTGCTTTCGAACTGCTAGGTAGGTTTTGTTTTTCCCCCCTACAAGCCCAACCCTCCGGAATCCTCCTCTCCTTCTTTCTCCAAGCTCAGTTCTATATTCCTTGGGAGCTGGATCAGGAGACCTCCAAGGTGCCTTCCCATCTAGGATAATATGCTCCTGGTGCATATTACGTGAAGGGACACCCGGGGTCCCTCCCCCTGCCCCAAGGTCCTGCTGTCCTCAGCCCTGAATAGTCCCAGGTGTGCAGTTTTCCCTCGCCAAGGTGGGGAGGAGGGTGAAAGGGAGCACCTGTGCACCAGAAGAAGGCCACCAGCCTGTGGCACTCTCCCTGTCCGTCACCAGCATGCATTCATGCCCAGGAGCCCTCAGTGGTCTATAGGAAGCATGGATAAAAAGAATTCCTACCATGTCTGTATTACCTTTAGGCATATTACCTTTGGGAGGGCAGCGGGGATGCTTGCTATCCTTACCAGGCCACTCCACTCTCAGCGAGCCAAACACACGGAAGGTGCTGATCAGACCCGCTGCAGAGAACGAGAGGCTTTGTTAGAGGGAAAGCGACAATACGCAAGGTAGGATAGGGGGAGGCCGCTTCTACCCCCTTGCCCCAGTAATGGCGGAGAGCTAATACAGGTAAGTCCTTGCTTAATGATCCCTCGTTCAGCAGCCATTCCAAGTTACGATGGCCAAGATGAGTCTTAGGACCGATCCTTGAAACTGACCGTTGTGGTGTCACTTGGATCGCAGATTCAGACACTTGGCAGCTGGCATGCATTTAAGATGGCTGCAGTGTCCCACAATCAAGTGTTCCTCTCCTGCACCCTTCACAGCCAGCTTCCAACAAGTCACTGGGGAAGCCAGCAGGAAATCACAAGTTGTGATCACATGGTGCTGAAGGAGCTGTGGTGATTTGCTTCACCACCCTATCTGGAATTGGCACTGTAAGATTTTCACTTTATGACTGGGCTGCTTAGCGATGGAGTTGCTGGTCCCAATCGCCGTCACTAAATGGGCTTTTGTTGGACCTTAACAGACTTCCTGGGTAGCTGAAGCTTTAGGGCCTTAATTCACGAGGGTTTTCAGTGACCCTCCTGCAAAATTAAATGTAAAAATATGAAAGCACCTTCCATTTTTTTTAAAAATGGCCAAGCCTGCAATACTGTAGCATGAGACCTCAATAGTGAGAATGCTAAACCCCATGAGGCCTCCTGGCTACTTCGAAACATTTGGGCCCCTGCCTCATCTTGCAAAGCCAGAGCACAAAGGTTTTAAGACTACGGTTGCATGTCTTCCGCACCACGCCTGAACAGGGCCTTTAAAAAGAGAAAGGAGTGCAGGAACAGTCAGGAACTCACCTTCTGTGATGTCCCAGGGAACACCTCCTAAAAACACCTTGCAGGAGTAAACAGGATTTTTGTAGTTCCGAGGTGGCAGCTGCCCACTCCAAGTGCAGGTTGCCTCGTTCACGGCTGAAGACAAAAGCCAGAGAAAAGTTTCATCTAGGACAAGGGTCTTCCAACTTGGCCCTTTGATGACTTGTGGACTTCAACTCCCAGAATTCCTCAGCCACGCACGCGTGCCTGGCTGAGGAATTCTGGGAGTTGAAGTCCACAAGTCATCAAAGGGCCAAGTTGGAAGAGCCCTGATCTAGGAGGTGGAGACAGTGGTGGAATTCTTATCTCGCCTCCCTGGTCACCCCCATGCAGCCCAGGCCCGGCTCACCTGCGGCTTGCTTGTGGAGTCTGGCTTCTCTTTCTATGCTGAAGGGATCTTCTGGAGAGTCCGTGATGTTCCAGGATGGCCAGGAAGAGGCCCCAGGCCACTGCTTGGACAAGGCGGCTGGGGTGGAGGAGGTGATGGCAGCCAAGGTAGCCTGCTCTTGATCCAGGTGAGACCCTGCTCCATTCAAGGAATCTCTGGTGATGCCTCCGAGAGGCAGGAATGGCAGAGGTGGTGAGATACGGAGACTTGACTGCAAAAAGATGTTCATCAGAGGCACCGTGAAGAGAAGAAGAAAAAATTCACATTTGGAAAGAAACTGGAAAGGCAACACGCCCAGCCTCATAGCACTGCAAAAATTAAAACTCCCACTAAATTAAACCTTCAATTAGTTTAAAATGTGGCATGTGGCTCACATGGTTTTGTGCAGAGTATGTGTGTGTGTGTGTGTGTGTGTGTGTGTGTGTGTGTGTGTGTGTTGAGAGAGGGGGGGAGGGGGAGAGAGAGAGAGAGAGAGAGAGAAAGAGAGAAAGAGAAAGAGAGAGAGAGAAGCTTCTTACGATCAGATCTGAAAGATGGTCGGATCCAGAGCTAAATCCACTAGTGTCGGAGTCAGAGGGACTGCTGGAACGCGAATACAGAAGGGATCGACTGCTCTCCAAGCGGGAGGCCCTCAAGGTCGGAGTTGGAAGATTCTCGCTCAGCTCCGAGCCGATGGGATCGAGGGGCAGGAAGCCCAGCGACGGCTTCCCAAAAGGATTGCTCAGCATGTTGAGAACTGCAAAGCAGGACAGAAAAGGTGGTGAACAAATACTTTCCTAGAGCGGCACACGACACCAGGCGTCTTCCTCCAAACTCGGCTCTCTTTGGGCGCGAAAAAAGCAAAAATCAAAAGGAAGATTACGGCTCTGCATCCACCTGTAGTGGGAAGCAGGACAAGCTTCCAATATTTAAATTAATTTACACCAGTGTTTTCCCAGAATTCCCGTCAGCAATGTGGGTGACTCGCCTCTAAACAAACTCACAGGTCCCATCACCATTCTTGGAGAGATTTAAAAAAACAACAAAAAAAACCCCTGACTTTCATTTGCCTTTAATTTGCCTCTATTTTGGCTGGTCGAATTTAATCAGCAGCTGCCCTCTTAAGCCGGTTCTGAAAGTGCTAAAAAAAGGCAAACAAGGATATACAGATAGTCCTCGACTTTACGACTGTTTAATGGCCAAAGTTATGACATTGAAAAGAGTGATTGATGGCTGTTTTTCATTCTTGTGACCGTTGCAGCATCCCCATGGCTATATGATCAAAATTCACACACTTGGCAACTGACGTGTACTTATGACGGTTCCACTGTCCCAGGATCACATGATCGCTGTCTGTAATCTTCCCGGCTGACTTCCAACAAGCCAAGTCAATGGGGAAGCCAGGTTCGCTTACTGACCGCGTGACTTGCTTAACAACCGTAGCAAAAAATATTGTAGAATGGGGCAGAACTCACTTTATAATTGCCTTGCTTAGCAATGGAAATTTTGCGCTCAATTGTGGCCGTAAGTTGAGAAATACCTGCATGTGTCTTGATAACACCAGGATATCTAAATGCACCTCCATCCACTGTCTGTCCTGACATTGGTATCCTACATTTCCTCATTTGTTAGTCTAAACCTAGTTACTGCAAACCCCTGGTTTCAGCAGTCACCTGTAGTGCTGCAACTCACAAGCCACCATCCTGAATTATGCGACTTCAGCTAGAAAATCTTTCGAAGCTGAGGGATAAAATCTCTTTTCCAGCCGGCCCGCCCACTCTTGGGGAAAAGAAATCTCACACATTCCCTCCTACACACACCACTGTCTTTTCTACAATCACATGGACCAATCACCAGACATACACTAAAGGCTGTGCATCACAGCCAGAAGCTTGTGCAGCTTTGTTTGAAACACACACACACACACACACACTCACTCACTGCTAAAAAGACTGGCATTACCCGTCCATGTTTCTCTAACAAAGAGGTTGACACAGGCGTGTTGCATTGAGACAAAAAAGGCTTCCAGGCAAAAGTAATGCACAAATAATCCTTGCACTATGTTGGGCTAAAGGAGAGAGGAGACGTCACACTAATCTATAGAGTCAAAGGGTTTAAATTTCATCTTTAAAAGGACAGTTTCTAGCCCTCATGATTTCAGACTGGTGTTTCTCGTACTTGTGACCATCTTCATAAACATCCAGCTTAAGAACTTGATCTTGGCTGACAACAGATAAGATGATCCGAGCAGACTCGAGGGGCTGTTTGTACAATTCCTGAGTTATCTCAGAACGTGAAATAAACAAGGCAATTCTGGAATCAAATAATGGATTAAGGCGGTCAACTGTGACTCTTCTTGCCTGATGCTATGAGAGTTAATTTCCAGTACAGGCAGTCTTCGACTTTAGGGAGCATTTGAAGTTACAATGGCACTGAAAAACGTGATTTAGGACCACTTTTCACAGTTATGACCCTTGCAGCAATCCCGTGATCAAAATTCAGACAACTGGCAACTGACTCACATTTACGACGGTTGCAATGTTCCCGGGGTCATGTGATCACCCTTTTGCGACTTCCTGACAAGCAAAGTCAACGGGGGAAAGCCAGGCTCAATGAACAACCACGTTGACCAGCTTAACAAAAGCAGTGATTCCCTTAACAACGGTGGCAAGAAAGGTCGTAAAACGAGGCAAAACTCACTTAGCAAACATTTCGCTGAGCAACAAAAAAAATTCAAGCCGAGGACTGCCCCTATTTCAAGACTGCCAATTTCTGAAGCCTCCTAAGATCACCGTAGCAAACAAAACTCATCTGACCCCAGGGAATAACGTTCAAAATAAATAAAATAAATATTTTCTTTCAGGTATGGAGGTCAGATAGAGCCAACCGTGTCTCGCTGTAAACAGATGGGACCCCAGGAGACTTGCAAAGATTGCTAGAACGCCCAGCGCCGAGAGGGCTTTGGGGTAAGTCTTCTGAGACAAGTTACTGTGCAACTGATATATTAGCACTTTGTTTATTTTTAGATGTTAATGAAACAGGCTGTTGTGCTTCGAGATCTAAGCTAGGAAGGGGTACACCCTTTTGTTAGCCAAAACCTGCAGGCTACATTCATGGGGAAGTAGATGCACTGAGCTGGAAGGGGCCTTGGAGATCATCTAGTCCAACCCCTTGCTCAAGGCAGGAGTGCTTCTATGAGGGGTCTTTGGTGCTTATATAGTCCTTCTATAAGGAGACCATCCAAGGGATACAGCTAGGAGAAGCGTGACGCCAAGTAATTAGACTGTGAGCTATATGTCCTCGACTTACAACAGTGAATGTTTGAAGTTACGACACTGGAAAAAAAAATGACGTATGTTTTTCACACTTACGACCTTTGCAGCATCCTCGTGGACACGTGTTCAAAACTAGGACTTTTGGTAACTGGCATGTATTTATGACAGTTGTAGCAGTGTTTGTGTGTGTGTGTGTGTGTGTGTGTGTGTGTGACGATTCCCTTTTGTGACCTTCTGACAAGCAAAGTCAATGGGGAAGCCAGATTCACTTAACAACCGTGTTACTAATTTAACAACTGCAGCGGTTGACTTAACCAATGTGGCAAAAAGGTTGCAAAGCTCATTTAAAAAACGTCTGGCTTATCCACAGAAATTTTGGATTCAACTGGGGTCGTAAATCAAGGATTATCTGTACATCCAGGAATTTCTCTGTTTGGAAAAGGGGAAGCGTACATCACTCCCCCCCCCTTTTTGTTGTTTTTTTGCATGCCCTGGTTCTAGTTTTCAGGAAACTAGGTTATTGATTTTCAACTACCAGTTAAGTTGGAAGAGTTAATGAAAGGAAACTATATTCCAGTAAGGTTGGCAAACAGACAACAACAAAGGGCTGCGATCTTGACCCACATTAAGAAAGCTCTTCTGGCTACTTATGGGTTATTTTATTTTATTTTTTAACATAAAAGCCAAAAGAAGAGGAACCAAAAGTAAAAAAACACAACCCAACAACAACCCAAAACCTAGATCACATACTAATCTAATCTTAGGATTTGTTGTGTTGTACAAATAAATAACAATTTGACTCGGTTTGCTGAATAAGGATAAATGTTAAGCATATGAATTAATATAGACTAAATGTCTGTGGAGATTCTCAGTCATCCAGGTCACAGTTTTATGTACAATACAATGCAATGAATGTACACAATACAATGCAATGAATGTACACAATACAATGCAATGAGACATGGGCAGATCTGTGCGGGGAAACAAAACCACTTCACAAACAGGTAGTACAATCAGGACAAGATTGAGCAGTCCATCTGCATTTTGAAAGACAAGGATAGTCTGCATTCTGGGTATGAACAGAGAGGAGGACCCTTGGTTTGAAAGAGCAGTAAAAGAAGCCTTAACATTGAGCAGCCTTCTCTCAACAGAGGGGGAGGGATACCACCCATCTCCTGTCCACAACACAGTCCTTGTGTCTACAACACAGTTCCAAAAAGTTTCCACCCTCTCCCTTTGCATTCTGATACAGGTGACCCCTGAGGACACAGATAAATCCTCAAGTGGTCTCACTCTTAGGGCGAGTGTTAACAACCAGATGACTGCAAATAAATGGGATCCTTGCAACCTCCCCATCTTATCAGAACTAACCCTTCCATCACCCTCACCCTCCTGCCAGAACTGATGAAGCCTCTTGGATGAGAAGCGAAATTGTCTTCTTCCTCAAGGAAAAAACACGCTTTTGGGGGGGGGGGGGAAACGCCTGTGAGGTAAGACTGTCAACATTTTAAAATTGTCTGATCAGAGCTCAGGATGGTCGAATGTTTGCTCAAATATAGAAAGGAACACTCCCAACTTTACTTAACTTACTCACTTCAATAGGAGCCAGCCGTGTGCTGCAGCTGCCAAAATAGCCAACACAGTGCTAGGCTGCATGAACAGAGGGATAGAATCAAGATCACGTGAAGTGTTCAATACCACTTTACAATGCCTTGGTAAGGCCACTCTTGGAATACTGCATCCAGTTATGGTCACCACGATGTAAAAAAGATGTTGAGACTCTAGAAAGGGTACAGAGAAGGGCAACAAAGATGATCGGGGGACTGGAGGCTAAAACATATAAGGAACGGTTGCTGGAATTGGGGATGTCTAGTTTAATGAAGAGAAGGACGAGGGGTGACGTGATAGCAGCCTTCCAATATCTCAGGGGGTGCCAGAAAGAAAAGGGAGTCAAGCAATTCTCCAAAGCACCAGAAGGCAGGACAAGAAGCAATGGATGGAAACCAATCAAGGAGAGAAGCAACCAGGAACTAAGGAGAAACTTCCTGATGGTTAGAATAATTAACCAGTGGAATAACCTGCCTCCAGAAGCTGTGAATGCTCCAACACTGGAAGTTTTTAAGAGGAGACTGGACAGCCATTTGTCTGAAATGGTATAGGGTTTACTGCCTGAGCAGTGGGTTGGACTAGATGACCTCTAAGGTCCCTTCCAACTTTATTATTATTATAGCTTTTAGAGTTTTTTTTTTAATTATAAATCTGTAGCCTCCATTTCTGCTGTTCTCCTGAAACCGGCGAATCTTCAGAATACAATTAATCTGCAAACTTTTGCCCCAAGGGAGTTGTTATAGCACACAACCACTTCATTTTGAGCACCAGAACTAACATACGAGCCCATTAATTTCTTACTGAAAAGGTATGTTGTCTGTAAATTAATATTTTTTGTTGAATTAATTCGCAACTGCCAGTTGCGAAAGAAAGCAAAATACACCAATATTGAAAAAGGTAAAAGACAAATTAAGTTTTAGGAACAGAAACTCATCATTATGTTAGTTGTACAGTAACATTTTACAGTGCCCTTACGTTACGTTTCTAGGACATTTAGCAATAACAAAATAATAAGGTAAAGTCTGTAAAAAGAACTATAGTCTTAAAACCACAAGGTAATAAAAAAGCAATCTAATGCAATCAGAAGATTTAAAACTTGCATCTAAACCTTTGGAAGGGGGGAAATTAAACAGCAGTCTAACTCTGCTTTCTGGCAAACCCCCTACCTCATTCCAGATTAAAATTACTCAGATCTTTTCCAATACAAATGTGGCTATTTCTTTCCTGTAACCGTGGTTTGTGTATTATGTGGGTCCATCCTAATGCAAAAAGATACCAAGAATTCAAATTTGTTTCCCCAAAATTCTTTCAATTCTGAAGCACCAGGTACATTCTACATCTTTCCAAGTTGTGTTGTGTAGACTTCAGGGAAGGATTGCTAGGATGCCAGTGCCCAACACAGCAGCTCTAAAACAAGCAGCTTATTTGTTTGAGCAGGTGATCGCTTAATACCGTTCTTTTAGGTGTACAAACCGAAGAGTTTGATCCTAGGGAAACAGTCTTTCCTGATTCTTCTTATTGCATTCAGCCACTTTGAAATCAAAGGTTCTCCAAGCAGTCAAGTAATTCTCAAGCACCTGTAGCACAAATGCACAGCCACAGAAGAGCTAAATGAATCCAGACAGGTTAAAAAAAGAACTTTCTACCGGAGTTAAGATAGGTAGCTCTTGAAAGCTGACGTATATCCCCCCTGTCAACACAGCAAACTCCAACAGCGTTGAAATCACCTTTTCATTCCTTCAGTCTCCACTCTAAAGGCACCCTAAGAAAGTTTTTTTTTTCTTTTTCTTTCAAAGGGCAAGTGCAGTTTACAATTAATTCGGCAAAAATTACTTCACGGTGCAGAAAGCAAACAATTCCATATCATCCAAGACCAGCCACACAAAGCAAACAAAGATGAATCAGGAGTTCAGCCTTAGCAGCCAGTGCTTTAGGAAGACCCTTTAAATCAATCTTTAAAATATCAGTCAGGGCATCTTCAGAATAAACCTGCGTAGAAACACGAAAGAATCCTCTTAACAGAAATTTTCCAAAGACGTTAGGCTCACTTTGTGGAATAGCCTCTGCTAGGAATAAAATTAAGCAGGTCTTTTATCTCCTGATTTATTTCTGTTGCTTTGTCTATCTGCCACTCCCAAGGCCAACATATATTAACACTCGTGACTCAGCTCTCCTCCGTGGAATAAATCTGGCAGTACAAAGGAAAAAAACAAACGGAAAATGTAGGGTAACCAACGGCAGAAATTCAGAATTCGCAGAACTGCACAGGTTTTTCTAAGTCTCTTAAACCCAGTAACGAACTTAAAGGGATCCCCGCTGATAACGATTAACCTCCCCAGACCCTTTGCGAGAGCCCTGCACTCCAAACAACAGACTGCCCAAAAGGGGCTTTCCCCTTACTAGAAAGCAAAGGATAATTTTAAGCGTAGGAGCACTCAAAATTGTTTTTGTCTTCACCACAAGTCACTTTGGGAGAAATGTGGCTTTGAAAAGGCAGCATAAAGAGGTCTGAATCAAGTTAAGTTAAAAATAATCATTTTGACAGACGAGAATTGCTCTTTATCAGTCTCTCAAGTTTTTTTGTTTTTTTAAAAAATAAGCCTGTGCCAGATAGATAGATAGATAGATAGATAGATAGATAGATAGATAGATAGATAGATAGATAGATAGATAGATAGATGGATGGATGGATGGATGGGAGAGAGTATGGATGGAGGTAATAGAGATAGATAGAACTAGATAGATGAGATAGATAGATAGATGGATATATAGATAAGAGATAGAGATGAACATATCAACTGCAGGTAGTTCTTGACTTATAATCTAGCAACCATTTGAAAATGGCACTGAAAAATATGACTTATGAGGTCCTTACTCTTACGACTTGCAGTATCCCGACAGTCATGTGATCAAAATTTGAGCACTTGGCAACCGGCATATATTTATGGTGGACGTTGTGTCCCCGGGTCACCATTTGCGGCCATCCCAGCTTTTATCAAGTAAGGTCAGCAGCATAATCAGGAGTCACTTCATGATTTGCTTAACAACCGCAGTGAAAATAAAAATAATCGGGTCCCGTGACTGCAACCACACAACTGCAACCACTCAGAGACCCAAATTCCAGCCCAAACTGAATCAGGAGACAAGGATTACCTATATAGAAACATAAAAACATATACCCCCCAAAAGAGCATCTGCTTTTACACATCTATGATATGTTGACACTGACCTAAAGTAGTTGTTCCATCTGAAATTATTTCTCAGCCTAAACATTTCTGGCTGGATGTGAGATTGCCGTGGGGCAGAGGAGACAGACTGGAAACACAAAATTGGGAACAACTGTTTGCAATATCCTTAAGAAATCTTTGAACTGGGAAGTGGATGACCGAACTAAAATAAGAACGGCCAAACCTGACGTTATTTCCAATGCAGTAAAACCAGGAGATGATATTGTTCATTTATATCCTGCCTTTTTTAAATAAGTAACTCAAGAGGGCTAACGTATCTATCTAATGCTTCTTCCTCCTATTTTTCCCAAAACAACCCTCGGAGGTGGGTTTAGCTGAGAGGGAGGGACTGGCCCAAAGTCACCCAGCTCGCTTCATGCCTAAGGCTGAACTAGAACTCAAGTCTCCCGGCTTATAGCCAGGTGCCTTCATACTAGACCAAAGGGTGGAGGGGGGGGCTCTTATCTGCTCCATCAGTCTCCACCTTTGACCTTCTACAGCCAGCGGCAAAGAAAATTGGTGACATCTGCAAACTGCTCCCGAGGTTACAGCCTCCCGTGGCAGGTGGACTGCCAGGCTGCCTGCTTTGGGCAACTTTTCCGCAGAGTGTAAAGGGGAAGGGGCTCTTGGCCAGGCTGCCACAGGGTATCTACCAGGGTCCTCCAACTGGCCTTCAGTGCTTCAAGAGAAACAGCAAGTCTGCACGCCCCGATTTTAACACCCCCCCACCCCCGAGCTCCGTCTTTAAATCCCTGCTAGCCCCACCCAAGAGAGGCATTCGGATCTAGAAGAGTCGCAACAGCCAGTCTGGATCCGAAGTCAAACCCCGGCACTCGGAGAGTGCAAATCAGCAATCATATTTTTAGCCCGGTTGCAAACTTTTTGCACTTCCCAGCCAACTCCCTTAGGCTTGGTACAGCTGAGTCATTGTAGAAGCTTTTCCAAGTGCCGAGAGAGACCAAGGATGCTGCTTCCTCCTTGGCAGGGTCGCCCATCCCAACCCCACAGGCTGGGATCTCGACAAAGCCAGGCAGCGCTGCAGTTCTTGTGCCAGACACTCTGCCAGCTGCTGCATCAAAACCCAGCCAGGGAGCTGCCTGCTGAAACCTAACTCCAGACACAGCATCCCTGGCTTTTGTCTCCTTCTCAAAGGAGAATTCTCCCTTTGCCCAACAATGCACAGGAGGACCCCCCGCCCTTCTTTCCTCTGAGCATTTGCTCCTGAGCCTGGTTCAGCCTCTCTTCCCCATGGAAGATAGTTCCCCCTAAATATTGCATCTGCATCCCCTCCAACGACGTTGCAAAGTCATTGTACAGGGGGTGGGGCTGGAGAAAAGAGTAAACAGGGATCTACGCAGGGTTAGAAACTGGCACACTAGTGTAATTCTTGGATTCGGAATTTAATTTCTCTTGTTCCCAGATCCTGTTCAGGCACTTTTCGTGTCTTAGCCCCACTTTTTTCTCATCAGGGTGAGTTTTCTATGAAAGCTGCAGTCTTACGATGCAGCATAAAGTTGGATGAACAAATACAAACTCAGACTCCGAGTTTGCCACGGACCCCGTATGGTTTTTAAAGAGCATGACATAGAAATCTGGAGCTACTCTGAAGCCAGTACTCTATCTAGTTTCTCTTAAACCGAGTAGGATGTTAGTCTTGGGTTGAGCTAAAAATGGGACGGTGAAGGATTAATTCACTGTGCCTAATAATTCTTCACACGGAAGTATATTTAGTATCGGGGTCACTATACAGATCACGCCATGGTGCTGGAAGAATACAATTCAAACGCCAAAGGAATAGAAAGAGAACATTCAAATGTTTCTGCAACGCAATTATGCCTCTGGAATACAGTCTCAGACAATGAACGCCTTTAGACCAGTAAATGAAATTTAATTTTCCAGCAGCTGGAGCTGTGGAATTTGTCCATTTGATGTCAGAGCAGTTCTCTTCAAAGACAAAATGACAATTTGATAAATTGGAGTCCTGCTCACCCGGCACCGAAGCTATGTGCTTTTATAATTTGGGCCCAAATGACGGTTGACAAGAAATCTGAGAAAATTATTTTGAACCTCCCAGAGAGAGTTGGGAATTCTTCCTCTTCTTCCAAACCTTCTGTATGCTGTTTAGGAGCCGTTTTTCCAATCCCTACTGTAAAAACTCTTTGACCCACATGGGACAGGGTGTTAAGGGCAGGGAGAAGCCCCCATTTTGAGCCTGCTAACTGACCAAACACCACTGACTTTTTCCGCTCAAAAAGCAACACCTCTATTGTTGTACACATTCCTACGGTTGGGCAAATTCCCGCTTTGCCCCACCTCAAAATGTCTGCAGAAAGAGCCAGCCTGCGACCAGCAGACCCTACCGCAAGACCAGGAGTTAAAGGTTACAACCAGGAGGTCCAGACTTCTGAAACAACCAAAAGGTACCAAGAATGGCCAGGCACAGCCCTTGATAAGGCCTTCTATAGACAGCCAGGGTCATTTAGAGCATCACCAGTCACAAACTGAAGCTATCTGATGAAAGGCTGCAGTTCAATTTGCCAATTGCAGACTGCTAATGCCAGCAATGGCAACGAGGGAGTACAACTAGGTGTGGTTTTGCCTCGCTGGCTTTTGAGCTGCCCATAGCTACAATTCTAGATAGCCTGGTAAAAATGGCAGCATAAAACAGCCGGATCTTAGTCCAGTTACAACGGATGGACACCGAGGAACTTCAGTATCCTAGGAGGCGGACAAGTGGGCCTTTTTACTTACCTCCTCCGAAGTCATGCAAAACCTACTTGAATTTTTTATGTGGACACCATCAAGACTTGTAATGGCCTGGCCACTCCTCTAAAAATCCTACCACTATATATGCGGGGAGGTCCTGCCACAATTCTATAGGTTTCAAACCTTTTTATCACTGATCCTGGAAAATCCAGTTTTAATGTCTTCCCCACAATAGGTGCCTCGTCACTGTCCTTTGTGGAGTGCTCTCTTTTGGCCAATCTGAGCTTGCGGGAGGCTGCTCATCTTCCTGGAGCATCGCATTAGCAAATGTGGGAAGTCAACCCTGGATGGAACAGGTGCAAGCTTCCCATATTTTAGGGACAGCTTAAGTTTAAGGAAAAACCGAGCACCATCTTCTCTAAGATGAAAAGTACAAGTACATAAAATAATAATAATAAACAGCTCACAAAAAGAAGAGTCCTAACCCCAGATCTAAGAAACACTGTCACATCTCTTGAATGTTTGGCTCTGGAGCATCTCGTAAGCAACTGAAAATATCTCCAGTCTGAACACACGCAACCACTCTTGCATCAGGGGTTAACTGGTCTAAATTAGCCTGGGATCATTTGGGAGTTAAGGAGCAGATAAACAAACGCCAACTCCTTTCCATCATCTCTGTTACAACCAGTCTGCATACCAACCCATGTGCCTGCAGATCTGTCCCCACAAATGTGTTTGGGGAAAAACTCCCTATATATATACATATAAATATAAACCAGTATTTTCTCTGTACTGCTTCAAACTTAAAAAGTTATGACTTGGTATGGGGGAGGGAGGGAGGGAGGGAGGGAGGGAGGAAGGAAGGAAGGAAGGAAGGAAGGAAGGAAGGAAGGAAGGAAGGAAGGAAGGAAGGAAGGAAGGTGCTAGGGATCTGCTCTTTTTCACCAAGACTGGCTACTGATGACAGAGCTGCAGAAGGCAATCCAGCAACTGTTGCTGTGCGTCAGCAGATTCCCTTACCAGACTGCGTGCTTGACTGGGCTGCAGCGTCTGCATCCTGGGTGCTCCACGGCCTATCCCACCCTGGCAGGCTGAGGGACTGCAATCCAAGGCACAGGTCGCTGGTGTCGGGCAGACCACGCGGAGACTCCTGGACAGAAGCGGGGAAGAGCATCCTGCTTGCGGCCCCTGTTCCCTCGGAGTCTGGAAACTCTGCTCAAACAGGAAAGGGGGAGAATGAAAGCCACACAGACCCACACAGGTGTCGGGGAGCTCCCCACCCAGCCCGACCGGGGGACGCTTCTGCAGGCAGCGACGTCTCACATCCAGCCGGAGCAAAAGTACCACATGGCCTGTAAACAGAGCTGCTTCTACCTTCCACCTTCTTCCTATCCCGTCTGCACTACTGACTGGGCCAGCATGTGATCAAGCTGCTGATGCTTACCGTGTGCCATAGACGTCACTCGGCCATGCAACACAACCACATCTTCGTTTAGAGGAGAGAGGTGGAGAGCAAACCTGCCCATGGGAGTCTAGGCTGCATGCAGGAGGGGCTGTCGCCACCAGCCAGCCCAAGGAACGTCTCTCTTCAGCAGCGAGAGAGGCGAGCAGTGCCGGGGCTTAGCTAGCAGCAGTGCAGGGAGGTGGCTACAGTCAGCCACCCCTCCAGCAACAGCTGTAGCAGAGCAGCAGCCACAGAGAGAGCGAGAGAGAGACAGAAAGATCACACTGTCGGCTTGGTGCTCTCTCCTGGCCCCGCCCACGCCCCCCCAAAAATCTTTTTTTCCCCTGGAAAGCTTCCAGCTGCTGGCGCAAGCCCTAGAAGATGGCAAAAAATGCAAAGCTTCACAATTCTGCTAGCATCATCTCTTTGCTTTAAACTTGGCAACCGGCTTCGCTGTCTCTCTGCATTGTTTATGACTATGGATAGCTTTTAAAAGGGGGTGGGGGGAGACTCTGAGCTAGAAAAGTCCTAGAGACTTGAAAAGAGAGCAATGCCGAATATAGATGGCCATAAAAAGGGCACGGGGTGGAGGAATGCAGCCAGCACCCTAAAACGTATTTTATTTTATTTATTTTATTTAATTTTAATTCCATTTATATCCCGCCCTTCTCCAACCATCGTAGTCACAGGTTTCTTACAGAGGCGTCATCTCTCTGTGCTTGCGAATTCACCCAAACGTGTTCGCAAGAAAAATGCAGCACATTTTTTTCAATTCCAGCATAATGCAGAGATCGGGGTGGGAACTGGGGCACGGAGAGGTTATCTCCACTGCCAACCCCATTTTCCTTCCTTGCACAGCATCAAAACGGCTGGCACTCATATCACACACGGACAAGTTTCTCACCCCATCCTCTGGGCTTGCTAAGAAAATGGACTTGTTTTCCTAGGTCTGGCCTGTTCTCAAGAAAACTCCTTCCAGGATTACATTTTTAGGATGCACAAGAATAACCGAAGCAACATTAGCAGGATGTGAAAGTCAGTGTATTGCAAATTATGTCATTCAGGGTTAAGGGCAAGCTCATGATAATCAGTTATCTAACTTTAGGATTTTAGGTAAGTAATTGCTGCTTAAAATCAGGGATGCTTCTATGAAGAAGTTTAGCTGATTCAGGACTTAGTTCTTAGCTGTCATAACCCTAATGCAAAACAGATCTTCCCCTTGCATTCAGAAAGTGAGCAATGTTATTCTTTAAACTAACATAGATTGTTATCCTTGCAAGGTGGCCTGCTTCATGCAAATTTTGCAAAGGTTGGGCACTTTTGATTATGCTAATGGCAATTAAAAAAAACTTCTGAAATTATCCCAATGATATTCTCTTCAGAGTTAGCTAAAGTTGCAAAGCTTAAGTTTCAACCGCTCAACTCAATTTCTCTCTTTTTTTAAAGTTGCTATTAAAAATTTTAATTTAGGCTGTTTATCACCTTGAAATCAATGTTGGACTAAAATGCAAGCTGGCGTCATGCATTACATTAAGCCACCATGTTTTTTTGCTTGGTGTTGTGTTGCATAAATGTAGCCCATTGTGTTAAAGCCAAGTAGAATTAAAGCAAGAGGCTAAAACACTAGCGAGATGTGCAGATTATATCATTTTGCTAGCTAGAGTAAGGAAGACTTAATAAGGGGTTCCCAATCAGCAACAAAGTTTGTTCTCCTATCACAGAAGTCAATTTAGCCATCTCAGCTAGTTCTATCATCTCCATCAACCACTGTGGGCAATGCTTTATGAAGGCTTCTTCTGGTGAAAACAGCGCATGTTTTCAGGAACAGAAGGGTGTACTAGATTAGGAATACACGACACGCTAGAGTAAAATGTTTAGTCATGCAATTCCTCCAGTACAACCTAGCAGAAATTATTCCCAGAAATGACATTTGAACTAGCTTTCCATTTTAGATCTTTAAAAGAGGCATCAGTGGTTCAAGTGGCCAGCAACACTTCGTTTTTACTGGACAGAAGCAAAGTTCATCTTAATAAATACTCTGTTAGAGAAGAAGATATTACTACAAGGTGGAAGTAAGGGGTAGTCCTTGACTGCTGACCACAATTGAGCCAAAACTTTCTGTTGTTAAGATATTTGTTCAGTTAAGTTTTGCCCCATTTTACCACCTTTTGTGCCATAGTTGTTAAGTGAATCACTGCAGTTAGTAACCTGGTTGTTAAGTGGCTTCCCCCTCCCCTCCCCCAATTGAATCTGCTTGTCAGAAGGCGGCAAAAGGGGATCACATGACCCCGGGACACTGCAACCGTCATAAATATGAGTCAATTGCCAAGCATTTAAATTTTGATCACAGGACCACGAGGATACTACAACGGTTGTTAAATCTGAAAAATGCTCGTAAGTCACTTTTTTCAGTGTCATTGTAACTTTGAGCGGCCACTTAACAAACTGTTGTAATTCGAGGACTACTTGTAACCGGTGGACCTTTTCTGCTTCAATTCTGCCTCCGCAGAAGCAAAGCCGTGCAGTTTTTATTGCAAGAAACGGAGAGCACAGAGCAAGTTTCCCAATAATTTCAGCTTTCACTAAGAAGCCAACAGCCTTATGGTGGTTGCTAAGATATATTTGTGTGGGCAACGACGGCTGCAATTAAGGGAGTCGCTGGGGCTCGAACGCTACTATTTTGAGGAGTCCAAGGGAAGATGCGCAGGCTAGGCTTTGGGTATCTAACGGGATGCCTCCCCCCACCAGTACGGCTAGTCCTCGACTTACGGCCACAATGGAGCCCAAGATTTCCATTGCTAAGTGAAACATTTTTTAAGTGGCTTTGGCCCCATTTTACAACCTTTCTTGCCACAGTTGTTAAGTGAATCACTGCAGCTGCTAAGTTAGTAACCTGGTTGTTAAGAGAATTCGGCTTCCCCGCTGACTTTGCTTGGCGGAAGTCAGCAAAAGGGGATCGCGTGACCCCAGGGGGCGGCAACCGTCATAAGTCAAGGCTACTGCAATGGACTCAACTTGTTGGATGTAACGGGCGAGACCCCGAGATAGAAACTGGGAGACTGTGAGTTCTAGTCCCACCTTAGGCATGAAGCTACCCTGGGCCACTTTCTCTCTCTCTCTCTCTCTGCCCTAGAGAGAACAATGGCAACACACCTCTGAAATCTTGCTAAGACATCTGCTGGGACTTACCAGGAATCAACACTGACTCAAAAGCACAAGTTCACAAACACACAGACAGAGGACCCGATTGTGATGCCTCAGTTTATGATCGCAATGACTTACAGCTGTAATTCCAGTCTCAGTTACGGTCAGTAAGTTGAGGACCATCTATACCAGAAGTCAACACTGACTCAAAAGCACATGCTCACGCTTGCTCACACACATACACACTGGATCTCAGGTTCTTTGTGGCTAGTTCTGGGTTGCTGATTTTCCCACAACTGGAGCGGACGCCCAGTGGCATCGGGGACACAACAGTGTATGTTCCTTCAGAGTTCTCCTAAGACAGGGGTGGGCAACTATAGCCCCTTTAGGACCTACCAAGTTCTAATTCCATGTTGGCTTGGGAGTTCTGGGAGTTGAGGTCCACAGGTCCTGAAGAGGCCATAGTTGCCCATCCCTGTCCTAAGATTACGCTCCATCTTGTTTGAGCACCTGCAGTGAAGATCTTCCAGACTCCACTGCCCTACAAGTTAGAGGAGCTGCCCTACTTAGCACACTCCCATCTTTCCTCAACTTCTCTGGACAATTAGCTGGAAAGCCCTTCCTTGCATTGTCAGCCATTTTCTAAAATTTGGCCGTATTTTAACAGTTGGGTGTTGGCCAGAGGGTTAGGGTTAATGGGAGACTTTGTTAATGGTCCAGCAGAGCTGCTTAAGTGACCAATGGCTTCTGTTTTAAAGAGGTGACCTCTTTCCTTTGAGGCACTTCTGAAGTCTAACTTAAGAACGTATGAACTTTCGGTAGATGAAGAAAAACTGCATTTTTTTAAAAAAAAATCCCATTTATATCCTGCCCTTCTCCGAAGACTCAGGGCGGCTTACAATCTAAGCACAAATCAATGTGCTTAGCAATAGCAATTGGGGCAAACCTGTACCCGAAGTGTAAACTTTGGGTTCTCTGACTCAAACGCAAGTCAATAAATCTCTATTTTCTTTTCAAAGGGAAAACTGAATAAAGATCCCTGGAATTTTTCACAGGTTGTTTTGCAACAATCCTAGTTTAATCAAGCTAGCAGATTATGCCTTTTGAAGCTAATTTATTGGGATGTTTCCCTTTAAAAATGATATATATAAGAAATGATTACACAGAGAAATCTGGAATCAATTTAAAGATGATCAATCTGTCAACTTTTTGCTTATTCTTACTACAGTATCAGCTTACTCACCAATTAAGAAAGGACCTCCTCCTCATTTCTCTAGAAGCCTTCAACCTGCTGTGATCCAACTCCTGCTTGTAAAGTTCAAGGTCATTTAATGCTGAAACTGCAGTGGTTGGACCAGAATGGAAGACTGTCCCAATTCTGATTTTGGTGAAGGGCAATGACTGTTTAATCAAAGTTATGGATCTGAAACAATGATCCATGAAAATAATAATATAATAATAATAAAGTTGGAAGGGACCTTGGAGGTCTTCTAGTCCAACCCCCTGCTCAGGCAGGAAACCAGTCTCTTCTTAAAAACTTCCAGAAATATTCATGTTCTTCCTCCTTTCTGCCCAATAATAGAAGATATTGAAGGTAACCCATCTTACCAAAGGAGTTGCCTCTCTACCCTCTGATGCTGTTTTTCCAGATTTGCTGGACTTCAATCCCATAATCCCCAGCCTCCAAGGCATATTAGTGATTATGAGTTAAAATTCAACAGAAATGAAAAGCACCCACTTAGGGGTGGAGTGTGTGGGGTGGAGGTGGGGAAAAGATGATATAAGCTATCTGAACAATTTTGGCAATCACAAACATTTTAAGTCATGTCTAATAACATAAGATTTTCCACCTGGTAGAATGATATTTACTCATTAATTCACCTGGTAGTAGCTCCCTCCTTTCCTTTGTGATGGGCGTTGTGCAGACCCCACTGAAGTCAAGAGAATTATCAAGCATGGCGTTTATCCGTCGAAAAATATCAGCGTTGCTACACGTAGTCAGAGCTGGGACATCCGAATTATTCCAGCAATCCTTGGTGATTCTGCCAGCACCTTCCTTCTAGTAGAAAAAGAGAGAAATAAGATTTAAGCCACAAGCTACAACGTAGAGTATGAAATCTTAAGCTAGCAAATTAAGGTATGACAAAAAGTGAAACATAACAATAGTTGATAATCTTATTCACTAGTTTTGCATACCTTTTCATTCTTAATTCCACCATGCCCTACAGTCAGCATTTCAGATCAGGAAAGTGACTCTACAAACACTGGAATTTGACTTTATGAATATAATTTACAGTGGCAGAATTCTGAAAACCTGCCAGCGTTTCCCCCTCCTCATTATAACAAAAAGTATTAAGATGGGAAAATTAGAATTATTAGTGAATTATTGAACTGGCTCTCCTATTATCAATTATTAACACCCTCTTGGCCTATATTTCTTCTTTCAGCTTTGTGTTTGAGAGATTTTTAATGTTTCTGCAATAATAATAATACCTGCTTATTTATTTATAACCAGTTTTTAACCCTGTTGCAGGCCACCCAAAATATTCTGTGAGACAGGCAGCTATATAAAATTAGATGTAAATAAGGCTCTCCTTTCCTTTTGTTCTGTAAACTTCTTATTTCTCTTTTTTTCAGGATTTCATCAACTCCATCCAACCACAAATTTCCTTGGTCTTTGATGAATGCTCACATCCACGGTTACATCATACCAGCCATCATGTGTTGGAAATCACATTCTCAGCTAACACTACAGCACCATCTGCTGCTCGCTGCGAGGGTTTTATGGTATTTGTAAAATTACAATGAAACTAAGTTGATGCTACTCATACTACCAATATGCTCAATAAATAATGTGAATTTATTGTAATGTATATGTACTGGATGTCATGCCTTAAGCCACTGAGTTATATGACTAGTAGCACGGAAGCATTTGCCATAAATAAATTAGCAAACCTACAACCCGCCTCCAATATCATAATAAGCGCTCCTTATACATTTATTAATAACTGCATTAAGCAAACAAGGGAACTTCACCAGTTACTAAGCTGTCCATTTAATCTCTTCCACCACGTAACACTTTTATCGCATTAAGCAGGCAACCTTGCAATTCCATATTCATGCAACTTATCCCATCATTCCTGCTTACTTTCCTATGCATTATCTAAATCAATTAATGTACAATTAACTTTCTTCCTTTGCATTGATTTCTCAATGGCCTGGTCAAGAGCAAAAAACCTGCACCGCCCTTCCCAAATTCTGTACACTGTGGTCTATTTGTACTGTTCAGTTTTTGTTGTTTTCAGCAGAATTATGGCAAACACTGTCCCAGACACACTAAACAATAAATATCCCCTCTAGTTTGTGCATTCTCCGTTGCTCCCTTCCCTGTGTGCACAATGACATTGTCTACACGCACAAGTTGCATTAAGCAACAAAGCAATTATCTACTGTGCTTAGCTAGTTTAGCGTAGTGGTTAAAGCATTAGGTTAGAACAGGGGTCTTCAAACTTGGCCCTTTTGTGACTTGTGGACTTCAACTCCTAGCCAGCAATGCTGGTTGAGTTTTGAAGTCCTCACATCTTAAAGTTGCCAAGGTTGAGAAACAGTGTCCTATAGTCTGGAATAGCTGCACGTTTTATCTCCTGCAGTAGAAATTGAACTGAACACTGTATTTCAAGGATTTCTGCAACTTTTCTGAGCCTCAAAACCTTAGAATTGAGTCGCCATGATTTACTGTTCTTACAACGCTAGATTATTTAGCAAGAGGGGAGAGCAGGAAGTTATCACAGGCATTTGCAAAGGAAATACTTTCCCGTTTATACCAAGACACACAATTATACTCAGCGCAGCTGCTGAATCATCACTAATGTCCGTGCCATTAACAACATATTGATGGGGAGAAAAAAAGCAGTGGGCAAGCCATTTAACCTTAGTTCCCCAACTATGAAATGGACAGTCGAGATTTTGGAATTCAAAATCCTCTCCAATTCTGGATTTTTACTTTTTTTAAAAAAAGTATTCATATTACACTCATATAACAAGAGCTCACTTTATTTATTTATTTTAATCCCATTTATATCCCGCCCTTCTCCGAAGACTCAGGGCGGCTTACAATTTAAGCACAAACCAATGTGCTTAGCAATAGCCTTCATTCTATGTATATGCCTGCTTAACCACAGCTTGGTTACAATCCAATTTCAGCTTCCTTTTGCTTTACAGATCTGCAAAGATTACAAATGCCAGGATTGATCGTAAAACTACTTTTTCATCCTCGTTGTAATTGAAAATGGTTACTAAAAGAGGATGTCAGTGAATGAGGATTATTTGTATACATATTCATAGATTAAAGTTTCTGTATCAGATGAAACCAGTTGTATTATATTAAATCTTGACTCAGTAATACATTTATAGTTCCTACTCCCTAGTAAAGAAAAAGGTGCACATGCTGTTGGTCTTTCCTTGAAAATCCCTAGATATAATTTATTTTAAAAATTGTTATCTCCTCTAGTTTTTTTTTTTAAGATGCAGAATGGGGGCTCAAGGAATTTCTCAGGCTGCTATTAAAACTTGCTCAAGCAGAGAAAGTAAAATAGATTGCAAAGGTCTGGAATTAATCTGAAGCAGGCTTTTGGCTTCATGAAAACAAATGTAATATTACTGCAGATATGCATTTTCCCATATGGTTTAGTTGCAACCTATCACAAGGCACAAAAATTGACACCAGATTTTGCTGCTGTCCCGACTTAAAAAGCAGCAGCTGTTCTTAACAGAAAATCCGGCAACTCCCTCCGTCTCATCTTCAAAATCTTATAATGGCCTTCAAGTGTATTTTGGGATTAAAGACTGTTCCTGGGACGGTTTCCAATTTTTTTAAGGCTATCTCAACCTCACATTGTAGAGCCCTCTGGCTTCCCATGCAAGGGAGGATAAAAATGCAAACAGGCCATTTGAAACGAAAACTCTTTCACACTCCGTTATTTAAAATAATAATTACAAAAGGCCCAAATTAAAAGAGAGGGAATTAAGTTGTAAGAATAAAATTTGGGGCAAGCCATCTGCACTGGTGGGAAAAATCAGGCACATGCCTTGACTTCAGGTCTGGAACCAATGTTAGTTAAGTTGGAACCAATGGCAGTTAAGTTGGAACCAATGGTAGTTTAGTTAGGAGCTGACATGTTGGGTCTCCTGGCTGCAGAGAGAGAGAGAAAGCTTCCAACTCAATATTAACCATGCTGGTTAGCAGTGGTGAGGGATAAATTCATACCATTTTGGAAAAATAAGCTGCAAAGCAGGAGTGTCCAACCTTGTCAACTTTTGAGAATTGTGGACTTCAACTCCCAGAATCCCCCAGCCAGCCACGCTTCCCCCCGTGAAGTCCACATACTGGTTGGAGAATTCTGGGAGTTGAGGTCCACAAGTCTTAAAAAGCTGCCAACCTTTTAAAAGTCCCAGACTTATGTGAAAAATGGAGCTATTACTTCCCTCTGGCCCAGGGTAACACAAGAGAATTTCCGGTGTGTGTGTGTGTGTGTGTGTGTGTGTGTCAAAGGAGGCTTGGGAACCCCACAAAGACAGCTTTTGAAGGCCTCTGCACACCAAAATAAATGGAGGAAGACTCTCCCCACGGCAAATGGTGGACTTGCAAGGGAAATTCTAGAATACCCCCCCCCTTGCTGAGGCTAAAGCAAAAAAACCAAAACGTTCTTTAGAAATAGAAAATGGCAGAAAACAAATTATGGGGCAACGAGTTAAGGAAAGTGGAGGGAAGCACCAGCCAGGTGGAAACCCAGATATATTGGGGGGGGGGAGAGAAACACAACCATGCACATTTATTTATTCAGGCGTGTGACTCCCCTATTAATGCATTAATACGCAAGCCCAGAATCCTGAAAGGGGGGGGAAAAACCCCGCAACCCGGGCTCAAAGTTAACACGAGCCATTTCGTTACAACTAAACACGGGTGGGCAGGGACCTTGGGGAGGGTCTTCTAGCCCAAACCCTCGCTCAAGCAGGAGACCCTGCAGCAGGGCTGAAATTCGGTACAGGGAAGGCCGGGAACCGGGCAGCCGAAAGGAGACCCAGAACGCGCCCCTGACACGTGTCGGGAGGAAGGGAAACAACCTGGGGCGCCCGTTAGGGTCAACCCTGGAGGGCTTCTGCAGGAATATCTCTTCCCTCCACCCCATTCTCCTCCCCAGGGAAGCGCTCCCGTGCAAACAGCCAGAAAGAGCTGGAGGGGGGAAGGGAGGGAGAGACACGCGTGCCTGCTACAAACGTGAGAAGGGGCGCGAGAGGCAGACTCGTGTTGCAGGGCCAGCCGGCCAAGCAAGCCTTCGGAGGGAGCGCTAGACCCGGGCAGAGGCTCCCTTCGCCTCGACTCACCGGGGGCGGGAAAGCCATGTCGAGTGGATGCTCCGGAAATCCCGCACGAGGCCCGGGAGCGGGAGACTTATAGCCGCGCCCCCACCCACCCCCCACCCTCGCCGCTTCCCTCCCGGGGGGGGCGGGCGCAGCTCCAGGCGCAAAGGCACCACGCCCGGGCCTCAGGCGCCTAGGATGCCGCGCGCGCCTGGCGGGCTTTGCAAACGGTCCCTGGGCGCTTCCCTTTCCTTCTCTTCTTCCACCCCCCCCCCCACGGATTCCCCCCCGCCCCGAGGAAAGGGAAAGGGGGGGGCTTTGCAGCACTTGCACCCCGGGCGGGATGGGGGGGGGAACCCTCCGCCGTTTGCAGCGAGCAGGGGAATTTGAAAGTTGCGCGGTTGCAAAACGGGCAGCGGGGACCCCGCCGGCGTTTCTGTTTCTTTTCTTTTTTTATTTTTGCCGCGCGCCCCTGCAAACTTTAAAAAGCAAAATATTTTTTTTTTAAAAAAATTTTTTTTTTAAAAAAAGTCGGGAAGCTCTTGATTCGTGTTTGATCGCAGCGTTTTCCGACGTGGATTTTAAAAAAAACAAACAAGAAACGCCGTGAAAATGTGTACTTGGGAAGCCGACTGCGAGGGGGTTTGCTCAGGTGTTAAAAATAAAATAAAATAAAATACTGGCGACTTAGGGAAAATGAATGACGGTTTTTTTGTTATGTGTCTTGTTTTACAAGAGTTGTTTTCTGGAAGAGAGAGGAGCGGGGAGAGCACGTTCTGTGCTAAGTCGTGGTTTAACTAAATCCTGGTTTGCTGAATATAAACCATGGCTATGAATGAAGTGGGGCCGGTGTGCAGGTAGTTTCGATTCCCAAATAAATTCCACGGTCGTTTATAGTGCAATGCACGAAGCAGATTACAGGCTATGGGCAATTATTTATTTATTTAATTAGGAGGGACATCTTATCATTCCCCCCCCCCCGCTTTTTTTTCTGCCCTTGCTAGATAACTGCAAGGCATTTAACCTCAGCCAAATACTAATTAAAGGAAAATTGCATTCTTAGGTAGATGCTGAACTATCAACTAGTGACAGATTAAGTGGGGAATGGGAAATTTAAAAGGGTGTCTCGTTAGCAGTGAGTTAAATCTGATCTTGGAAATGTCGCTCTGGAGGAATTCTATAAACCCACCACCTGAAGGCAAATGTGTGTGTCCCAGGATCCAATATATTTGAAGGACGAGAAACAATGGTTGGAAACCGACCAGAGAGAAGCAACCTGGAATTAAGGAGAAACTTCCAGACAGTGAGGACAATTAACCAGTGGAACAGCTTGCCACCAGAAATCCTGGGTGCTCCATCACTGGATATTTTAAAGAAGAGACTACTAAACATTCACCTGTCTGAGAAGGTATAGGTTCTTCTTTTTGAGCAAGGGGCTGGACTAGAAGACCTCCAAGGTCCCTTCCAGCTCTACTCTATGTTGCAGGATCCAATTTGGGTCGGTCACCGGGACCAGAGGTTTAGTCTTCTTGAGTTTTTGGACTTGTGCTGGATCCCATCCTCAGGGAATCTCTACGGGAATGAATAATAATTAAAAGCCTGGGAAAAGGAATGCTGATTTACAACCAGCTTATCAGGTACTTTACTAGATGCTTTGTTTAAAACAAGAGACGGGCAACCATCTTTTAATGACCTGCTAAGCAGCAGAAACTGGTCTGAACATTTGCCTAGCATGAAGCCTACTTCATTTCCCAGACTTGCTCATTTCCTTTCCTTCAGAATTCCTAGAAAGAAAAACTCCCCAAGGCACTCCACAAATTAAATTCCTGTAGTTTTAGCACTTGGCATGATCTTTGCCTCTGCTGTCTTTCTACCCGTTGGGTACCAATGTGCTCTTCCCATGTTAAATAAGTTGTGCACACCTCCAGTCCACAGCAGTTAGGGCAGGTGTCCAAACTTGGCCCTTTTATGACTCGTGGATTTCAACTCCCAGAATTCCTCAGCCAGGCACGCTGGCTGAGGAATTCTGGGAGTTGAAGTCCAGAAGTCATAAAAGGGCCAAGTTTGAAGAACCCTGAGTTAGGGGGATGAATCATGGAATAAAAAGAAGCTTGCTTAAATCCTGCCTTTCTAAATAATTTTTTTTACTACCACCCAAAAGAAGCAATAAAGAGAAGCCAAATCTAAGGAGCCATTTTATTGAACCGTCTCTGCTCATAATAAATAGAGCTGTAGAACAGAAGAATGGAGAGGGCAGAGAAGGGATTTACACAACAAAGGCAGTGGAGTCACAGGGATCTTCCCTGTGTTCTAAACACACACAGACACACACACACTTCTCCAAGCATTGCTTTCCACGTGGACTACAAGTGGACTACATTCGCAACCAACAAACATTGGAGTGTAGGCTTCAGCCAACAGAAGCGTTGGCTAAGATGATTGACATTCCTGGGAGATGAGAGATGGACTCCAATTCCACCTGGATTACTCTTGAGTCAAGGAGTGGATGATGTCTTTCACCAACATGGTACCAATCAACATCTTCTCACTGTTGATGGTAAGTTGGGCCGAGTTGTCTGGCTTCTTCTCCAGCGTGATCAAAATGAGACACCCACCACTCACTGTTTTAGCAGCAAACCTGGCCAGGAGAAAACACCAAGGAAAAAAAACAGCAACAAAAAGCTTAAAGAGTGGCTGCAAATATTGGAATAACGTTCTTAACTAATAGCTTTCTGGATGTGTTAGATGTGAATGTCCATTAAAGTTCCAAGATAGAAACAAGCAAGACGAAGAAAGCCGAAGGTGGCTGGAATAAAGAAATGGGAGTTTTCAAGCTGAGGATGCTCTTAAGTCCAGAAAACCTTAGCTATGGACTCAAAGAAATAAAGAGACGCACCCTGTATCTTCAAGGGAACTGGACCATTTAGGCACAAACCACTCCAGGATATTTCACCTCTTAAGGTTACCAATGTCCTAGCCAGGAAACTGTTGAAGGAAAAGTCTTCATCATGGTTCAGTCCAAGCCGGGGATAAACAACCTGGCAACTGCTTTAGGAAGGTTACAGTTTATTGCAGAGGAGAGCCAGACAGAAAGATGGTTCTAGCAGAAAAAAGACTGAGCACATGTAGCAAAATGGACATCGCCAACAAACTCGGAGGGCTTGGGTATGGTTAGGAGGGCACTTACTTTTCGAGGCTGCCCTACCTATGTTTCCTGGTAAAATACATGGGAAAATCCCATTGGAGGAAAATTCCATTTAGGGTTAGGATTAGGTCACCATGAACTCATACAGCAAAATGGACATTGCCAACAAACTCGGAGTGCTTAGGTTATGGTTAGGAGGGCACTTACCTTTCTAGGCTGCCCTATCTATGTTTCCTGGTAAAATACATGGGAAATCCCATTGGAGGAAAATTCCACTTAGGGTTAGGTCACCATGAACTCATAGAGCAAAATGGACATCGCCAACAAATTTGAAGTGCTTAGGTATGGTTAGGAGGGCACTAACCTTTCTAGGCTGCCCTATCTATGTTTCCTGGTAAAATACATGGGAAAATCCCATTGGAGGAAAATTCCACTTAGGATTAGGGTTAGGTCACCAAGAACTGATAGGGCAAAATGGACAGGAAGCTGTTGGACAGGAAAATCCCATTGGAGGAAAATCCCACTATATGTTGAGACTACAACTCCCACAATGCCAACTGGGAATTCTAAAAATTGGGAAGTACCTAGTGGAAGGCCGTTTTTATTTATTTATTTTTATTTATTAGATTTTTGTTATCCTGCCTTTATTATTTTTACAAGCAACTCAATTGGACGAACATATTTAATCCTCCTCCCTCCTCCTATTTCCCCCATAGCAACAACCTGTAAGGTGAGTTGGGCTGAGAGTGAGTGACTGGCCCAAAGTCACCCAGCCGGCTTCCATGCCCAAAGTGGCACTAGAATTCACTGTCTCCTGGTGATTGGCTAAAAGTCACCCACCCATCCTAAGGTGGGAGTAGAACTCAGTCCCTTGCTTTCTACCCTGATGCCTTAACCACTAGACCAGGGGTAGGCAACCTCGGCTCTTTTACGACTCATGGACTTCAACTCCCAGAATTCCTGAGCCTGCTGGCTCAGGAATTCTGGGAGTTGAAGTCCATGAGTCGTAAAAGAGCCGAGGTTGCCTACCCCTGCACTAGAACAAGCTGCTCTTTAGTTCAAAATCTTTAGCAAAATAGTGAGATGTCCAGATGTGCTTCCAAAGAGAGGATCTGCAATGGATCCAAGGAATCTCTCCTTTCAAGGGAGGATCCAATAAAGGCCGCCAGGAGGACTAGGAAAAACAGCAACCATTTCTTCACCTGTACTCTTTGTCCGAACCGCAGGGCACACGGCTCACGTTAGCAGCCGCTGTCACCTTTTGCACAATCACGTGGTCATTCTGACAGGAGTCAGGTAGAGTCAGCTTCTCTGTGATTTCACTCATCCCTGTTAGCTTCCCTGGAGGTTAGAAAAGACAAAAGCAGTAACAATTCAAGCAAGGTCACTTTTTTTTTAAGTGCCACTGCAACTTGAATCGTCACTAAGTGAACGGCTGTGAGCTGAGGACTTACCTGTGAAATGATCTCCCTTCATGGACTAATATATTTCAAAGTGGATACCAACTTGTGCAGGTGTGGGCAACTATGCCAATTTTATGAACCGTGGACTTCAGCTCCCAGAATTCCTGAGTCAGCATGGCTGGCTAGGGAATTCTGGGAGTTGAAGTCCATAGGTCGTAAAGGTGCCATTGTTGCTCACCCCAGATCGTGTCTAAGTCAAACTAGGACTGGGAGGCCTACATTGAAATCCAACCTTCGCTATGGAAAAGTCATTTTAGGTCAATTGCTGTCCTTTAATCCAACCTTTCTCACACAGTTGTCGTGATTGGAACAACTCAGAAGGAAAGACAGATGTAAGTCAAGCAAGCAAACAATTCTAGCTTACTCCTTTTGCCACGTTATGTACAGAATCCAAGATGGTGCTTCCCTGTGGTTTAGCTAAATGAAAGATATCGATTAAGGCTCTCCAAAGTGAGGTGGAACCCAGTGCAAGCCGAAAGCATGTCTGAACGTGCAGACTCTTGCGGAGTATATTCAACTCGCTGGAGAGTTGTGCATTTTCAACGCTAACTAAGTGGAGAGCCTCAAATGTCAGGAACCTTTTTTTCAATATCAAGCACCACTTCCAGAATTAGTATTTTTATTGGCCACAAGAACGAGCAACTTAAGAAAATAGGTTAATAGGTTAATTACTGGAGCCCGCTTTGCAGGAACTGGAGGGCTGATCTGGGAGATGGGTGTGATGTTCCCATGCCAAGAGGTGCTTCATGGGGGCATGCAGGAAGTCTGGTGCTCAACAGCAGCCCAGGAAGTGCCAAGGGACCTGTCCAAGACACAGGAAGAGTGGCTGGGATGGAGGCACAGCAAGGGGCTCAAAGCCCAACCCCGCATCCCTCTCAGAAGGGAAACTGCTTGGGGCGAGAAGCAGGGTATACAAGACATGCAGAGGTAGGCAGAGAGAAGGGACAACACTGCTGGAAGCCTTAGACTGGATTCACACAGTCCACTAGATGTGTGGACTTCCAACTCCCAGCATGGAGAATTCTGGGAATTGAAGTGCACAGGCCTTACAAGTTGCCAAGGTTGAACGCTCCTGCACTGGGCCATGTTACCTTGATAAACCAGAACTGGCTGGATTCAGACATGTTAAAATCCAAAAACAGGCAAGCATATTATGGCACGGTGTCCTGGGTGTGCAGTCACACGATCAAACTTTGGAGGCTTGGCAACAGTGCCAAATTCACGGCTGCTTGCAGCATCCCAGAGTCAGGTTTTATGACAGCTTTGCCAATTCTGAAAGTTTCTTCCAGTTTTCGGCAAAACCGCACCCAGGATGGACCATTGGTTTGCTAATGACAGCATCCAGGTCCTGGTTATCCCAAAGGTGCTTTTTCAAAAGGTGGCTGGACCTTGTTTTTCCTCGACGTTTCGCTTCTCATCCAAGAAGCTTCTTCGGTTCTGACTGAGGCAGGAAAGGGTGTCCAAGGGAGAAGCCATCCTACTTCCAGGAAGAGCGAAAGGGTGGGGTCAGCCTGTTTGGAAAGCAGTGCCTATGCTTAGGGCCAGAAAGGAAGGGAGGCAGGAGAACAGCAAGGCTTTTGGCCAGCAAGGTAGAAAGAGAAAGAGTGAACATCAGAGGAAGCACAGCTGGCACTGTGGCCGAAGGAGCAGAGAGGGGTAGCATCTGTGGCTGGCACTTACCCACGCCCGTCCTTAACAGATGCTCTATGAAAAAAAAAGGGGGAGAATGCACAAGGCAGCAGAAGAGAACAGAGCACAACAATTAGCACCAGCATAATCCAGGGATGCTGTCCCTACAGCCAAGCAGGGCAGGAGGAGAAGACGAGGAGTCTTGAACGACATTCTCCTTCTGGGGAAGGAAGCTTCTCTCTCTCCCACGTCTCTGCTATTCAGGGAAGGGCGATGCCCAGAGTAAATTCAAAAGAAGCTTAGGAGAAAGAGAAGGTGGTAGGGGTAGCTGGAGGACAGATGAATAGGCCTCAACAAAGAAAGGGGATCTATCTATCGGCGGGCTTGCAGAATACGGTTTTAAAAATGTGCCAGGGCACATAGAAATCGGGCGACACTTCGATGCTGGCCACCATCTTGATGTTTTTGACCACACCCTGCAGACACCTCTACCTCATCTACCTGTTTCTTCGGAGGTCAATTGCCCATGATTTTTTTCTCCCAAGAAAGTCGGAGCAAATTCTCAGAGTGGTGAAAAATAAAGTCAGCCCTATTTCAAGAGGTTGGGTTCTGGCACTTGGTCCCGAATGGGCTGCCCACAGGAAGAATTGCTATGAAGCTGGAGCAAGCCACGAAGAATTAAACATGGACCTCCTTTAGTATAGGTGGTTCTCTTCTAAGCTAGCCTGGGATCCTGTTTATGTGAACTGCCTGAAATCTAGGCCTTACCCTGTTTCTCCTACCCCCCAAACTCACTTACCTTGCTCCTTCTTAAATTCGTTTTCGCTCATGAAGACTGGAGCCATAAGCTCCCCGACTGGGGCCTGGATGGACAGGTAAAACTGGCGAGTAGGTGTGCTGGAGACAGAAACACAGCAGCCAAACTGAGCTAGCATTTACAACAGGGGTCTTCAGACTTGGCCCTTTTATGACTTGTGGACTTCAACTCCCAGAATTCCTCAGCCACGCACAATGGCTGAGGAATTCTGGGAGTTGAAGTCCACAAGTCATAAAAGGGCCACATTTGAAGACCCCTGATTTACAGTGTCTAGAGAAGTGAAATTATTTGCAAAACCATCACTAAGATCCTGCAATTTGTCTCTTACAACAGCTTGTTTACCCTTCCTTTTTCTTTCTACTGGTTTCCTACTGCCACATTTAAAATTCTTTTATCCTGTTGGTTATTTTAGAAAGGGGAAATTCTCTGTACATTCCTTTCCAGTAAGGATGTTTCCTTTAAGTCAATGTTTCCAAACTGGAAGACATGGAGATGGATGAAGTCACAGCCAGAATTCTCCAGCCAGCACGGTCTCCTTGGCTGAACATTCTGGGAGTTGAGGTCTACATCGTGGAATAAAGAAACACTAGCTTTGATTCAAAATTATGTCTGCAATGGCACACCTCAGTCAGTATTTTGCTGCTTTTTTCGACAGCACTTAAAGCTCACACCTGCTTCTGGACAATCATAAGATTTGGTCACCATACAAGCAGTTCTTCAAGACAGATCTAATTTTCCCAGGCCACATCTTACCAGCTGAGATTTTAAACCTTCCCTTCTATCACTTTCTCAAAAGCCCATTTCATAAAAAGCAATATTTAAACCATAAACCTAAAGGGAGAGCTGAGTCATGAATGCTGCTTTATTGATGCTTTGTTTTCCCAACGTCCCTAGGCTTATTATGATTCAGCTTGTGACTCAGCATGCAAAGAGGACAAACCTTTGAACCTGGGCCTGTCAAGAGAAGACAAATGCAGCGCTGGCAAAGAAAGCTGAAAAAATGACAATATGTGACCTGTTGACCATTTCGGATACAGGCCAGCACAGCAGCTAAGCTCTTGTGACAGTCTTATGATCCAGAGGTTTTCAACATGTCAGCCAAGGGTAACCGTTTCTGTGTGAATGGCTGCTTTAACCAATATTGTTGTAGACTCTGAATAAAGGAAAATGTGCATGGGATTTTTCCATGCTCAAAGCAAAACATCAACCTCAGGTGTGACTTTGTTTGGGATGACACAGATCCCATGAATATTTTCAGAAAATCAAAGGTGGGTGACTTCCAGCCAGAGCAGCAGATATCCAGTTATAGCAGGGACAGGTGCATCATTCGAAAATTTGAAGCATGAGATTTGGAACAGGTGGTCCCAGAGAAAATTTATCTACATGGTCGCAAAGCATCTACACCAACTTGATATAATCAATCAACTTTGTGATGGGGCTCACTTCTGAGGGCAATCACGATGAGCATGCCAGTAACATCCTCTCTACACTGCAAATGTGTCTACTAGCAGCCCTTCAATGATGGTTGAGCCCTCCTTTGGATTGTAACTGTGGGATTCATCCCCATCACAGTTGGTGATGGCCATCCATTTTTAGTTCAGGACTAGACAAACTTGTGGGGGATTGCGCCTTCAATGGCTACAAGTCTGACAGCTTGGTTGCCATCTCCACAATCGCCATAAACTGTTGGAGGGCAGGCCTGGAAATCTGTCATTACCTTTCTTCTCCTCTCCCCACAAACTTCCTAAATCCACGTGTTTGGCATCTGTAGGACGCTGAAAGTGGGGCTGGATAAGTTCTTGATCTCTTGCAGCAGGACTCCTCCTCCTGTTCTTCTGTCTTGACCGTTGTATAGGAAGTTGTGAAAAGCACAACGCTGCAGCAAAATGAACTAGAGCCGGTACTCACCACAACTGGAAACTGGCCACCTGGGTAGAGTCACAGAAGTCTATGCCCATCACCACACTGACCGTTTCGCCGGGGGCCAGAGACTCTGCAAGCACAGGAAAAAAGAGGCAGAGAAGGAGGGTTAGGGGAGCAATTGTCCACACCTCTACCAGATCAGGACAACAAAAGAGATTTCCTCAGCTCTCAAACAGCATGGAATGAGAAGCGTCCAAGGGCCAGGAGTGATCCTAAATACACTGGACAGCTGCATTTCTTGTCAACAGATTAAACACATTGACTACAATACTACTTTCTCCAATCTGGGGTTGTCCATGCTCCACCCAAATGAGAAATGCTGGGAACTGGAGTTCCAGTCAACTAGAGTGTGACAGGTTATGGACGGGCCCTTTCACAAGCTGGGCCAAATGATCAGTGCTGAGAGAAGAGAATATTTGTAGCTCAAATTGAACTGTGGGATCCTTGGTGCTCTCTGAGCTTGGTTATTTTCTTTCATTACCAAATGAAGATATCACCTAATTTGGTCATGAAAGGTCTGCAAGAAAACAACTGAGCTGAGAAAGCATGAAGAATCCACAGTTCTCCTCCTCCTTTTTCCTCCACTGCTTTTTTCTTCTCCTCCACTCTGCAGACCCCACTCCCTTTAGCCCTGATGATGTTACCTAGTTGAGTCATGAAAGGTCTGCAAGAAAAAAACCAAGCTCAGAGAGCACTAAGGACTCCATAGTCTTCTGCCTCCTCCTCCTCCAACTCTGCAAACCCCCCTCCCTTCTAGACCTGATGATGTTACCTAGCTGGGTTGTGAAACATCTGTAAGAAAACAACCACGCTCAAAGAACACCAAGGACTCCACAGTCCTCCTCCTCCTCTACTCTGTAAACCCCCTCCCTTCTAGCCCTGATGATGTTACCTAGTTGGGTCGTGAAACGTCTGCAAGAAAACCACCAGATTCAGACAGCACCAAGGACCCCTGAGCTACAAATATTCTCTTCTATCAGTGTCAGTATCCACCGGGCTCACCTGAAGATGCCTCCTTCCCAACACTGTTCACCACTCATCCCAGAAAGAGCGTTACGCACACATGCCCCGTACCAATCTCCTTGAACTCCTGGATACGCATGCCTGAGAGAAGTTTGGGCTCAGTCACACGGATATTTTTCACTTCAGCTGCCATGTTATTGGAGATCTGGATCTGCACAGCTACCATGCAGGGATCAGGAGCAAAAGGTTGCCGGCTGAAATAGTATTCAACCGACAGTCCTTCCCCAGTCATGCGATGCAGCAGCTCATATTTCTTCACTGTCCCAAAGACGGGACCGATCATCTACAGATGGAAGAGCAAAAGAAGAAGAAAAACAAGTTGACGCAATCGAATGGGAAGACGGGCAAGGAGACAGGTGGAAATTAAAGACAGCTCTCTTCAGGAACTACTACATTTCTAAGGATAAAAGTAATGATCCAGTTGATTTGGGGAGAAATCTATCTCCTTTTAGAGATGTAGTAGCACCTAGTTACAATCAGGAGCTACAAGCAAAGGAAGCCTCCAAAAGGACCCTCAGCAGCTCACTAGGGTTTCAAGCAGATGTTCTTCCCAGTCTTATTTGCTATGGATTGAACCTGGGGTAAGCAAGGTCTTAACACTGAGGTCTCTCTCTCTTTTTTTTGGCGCATTTCAGATCATGGATTCCACACCCAAGAATTAATTTTCTAACAAGCCAAGCAGAAAAAGCATTATACCTGTAATATCCAGGCACAGAATTATCATAACTTAGGCTTTTCTTGCAGCCAAATCAACAAAAGAAGAGCAATGCATAATGGTTAGTACGTTGCGGTAAATCTTGAGAATTCAAATTCTAAGATCCGATCAGCTACCCAGTTCTACTCTGATCCATGTTTTAAAAGCAAGCTCTATCTCACAAGTGTATTGAGGGGACTGTAAATAGTCGGATACCACATTTGCTGCTTTGAGATTATTAATAGCATTTAATTTCTCCCTTTCCAAACAAGAATCACAGGGATCACTCACAGCTGTAGTTAGAGAAGAGTCAGTCAAGGTGAGTCCTTCAAGATCGGTTACGAGGCTAGTGGAGAGAACTGGGCTGGTGGTGACTGGCTGCAAAGTTGGGGGTGTGACTGTGGGTTGAAGAAAGAGAAAACCAAGAATCCATATTGTATACTTCAAGACTGATGTAAAAGTTGAAGGGAAAAATAATGGAAACTAGACAACTCATGGTTGAGCACGAAAACAGCTTAGAATAAAGGGGTCAGTCAATGCAAGCTGGATACAGTACATGTCAGCACCATGGACAGATCTCATAATTTAGATAGCCATGAATAGCCATTCTTAAATTGCTATTGGGGCATCAAAACATAGTTGAGTAGATAATAGTCAGCCATGGATATGTTATAGGTCAGGGGTCTTCCACTGGTGGACTTCAACTCCCAGAATTCCTCAGCCAGCATGCCTGGCTGAGGAATTCTGGGAGTTGAAGTCCACCAGTCATAAAAGGGCCAAGTTTGAAGATCCCTGTTATAGGTCCATATGAAGGTGTGGGATGTGACTGTGTAATTAAATACTTCTGCATCAGGAGTGGTTGATCCACTAAGCTAAGGGTCTCCGAACTTGGCAACTTTAAGACTTGTGGACTTCCAACTCCCAGAATTCCCCAGCCAGACTACAGACAACGTGATTGAAAAGTAATCAAAGGTACCCCAAGGGAATAGTCCTAGAGAAGGATTAAGAGAAAGATTGAGAAGCAGAGAAAGATTAGAGGGAGGCTCAAAGGAAGGGCTGTGTGTGGGATGCTCACAGTCATCCAGGTCAAGCAGAGAGATCTCCTTTGATCCTTTTTTGGGTGCTTTAGGCAGTGGCTTGCTGCTGGAAAGCTGAAAGAGAAAAAGCCAAAAGGAAACAAAAATTAAAAAGCAGATGCCAGAGATAGAGCTGAAACTCCATACAATCCTGGTGGGACTGAGGACTGCAAAGGCTCTGAACAACAAACAAAATTTGATTAATCCAGAGATGTGCTCAATCAGAGAGTTCAATGACATATTTTAAATTTTATTTATTTATATCTCACCTTTATTATTTTTATAAATAACGCATAAAATGCTCCCTTCTCCTCCTATCTTCCCCATAGCTCAACCCTGTGAGGTAGGTTGAGCTGAGACATGGACTGGCCCAGTCACCCACCCAGCTTTCATGCTGAAGGTGGGACTAGAACTCAGTCTCCTGGTGATTGGCCAAAAGTCACCCTGCTGACTTTCATGCTGAAGGTGGGACTAGAACTCTCAGTCTCCTGGTGATTGGCCAAAAGTCACCCTGCTGACTTTCATGCTGAAGGTGGGACTAGAACTCTCAGTCTCCTGGTGATTGGCCAAAAGTCACCCTGCTGACTTTCATGCTGAAGGTGGGACTAGAACTCTCAGTCTCCTGGTGATTGGCCAAAAGTCACCCTGCTGACTTTCATGCTGAAGGTGGGACTAGAACTCTCAGTCTCCTGGTGATTGGCCAAAAGTCACCCTGCTGACTTTCATGCTGAAGGTGGGACTAGAACTCTCAGTCTCCTGGTGATTGGCCAAAAGTCACCCTGATGACTTTCATGCTGAAGGTGGGACTAGAACTCTCAGTCTCCTGGTGATTGGCCAAAAGTCACCCTGCTGACTTTCATGACTGAGACAAGACTAGAACTCTCCCGTTTTCTAGCTTAGTGTCTTCACCACCAGACCAAATTGCTCTTTTGTGAACCTGGTGCCCACATTTTTCATCAACACCCCCCCCCCCCGCCAACTTCTCGCTGCTCACCAGCTTTTTCTTCTTCGACTCCTCGGGATGTGATTCCTCCAGTTCGGAGTCAGATTCCGATTCGGTTGAGCTACTTTCAGACAAACTGTCCTCTTCGGATGAGGAGGTCGAGTCCTCTTTTTCTCCCCGGGGGGATAGTTTTTTCTTGCTCCTTTCCTTTTCTCCTCCTCCTCCTCCTCCTCCTTCTTCCTCTTCCTCCTCACTGGCATTCAGAGGAAAGAAATGGAGAACTGAAATTTGGGTTGTCTCCTTGTTTCTTCTGGAGATGGTGGATGCCTTTTCCGAGTTCGCACTGCCGTCTCATTGGCTCACCTGCATTTTTGCCCAGGTGGCAGTGGCGGCCTCCCAAACTATGCCCGTTGGTCTGTACCCACGGCCAGCCTCAGCTAGTGACTCTACCTGCCAGCGCTCTCCAGCAGACCTTTCTGGGGAACTTCCTTCTTCTTTTTCTTCTTCTTCTTCTTCTCTTCCTCCTCCTCCTCTTCCGACTGGTCTTCACTCTCTTCTTCATCCTCTTCTTCACTGCCAGATCCCGATCCACTCTCCGTTCCACTTTCAGATCCGCTCATGGTCTCAGGCTCTGCCAGCAAAAAGAAGAGGTTAAGGAGTTTGAAGTTAGAGATGTTCTCCGCCTAGAGTATTATTTATTAAAATAATGGCAAGATTTTTTTAAAAACAATCCGATTCCATAAATAAATACCCGGCCCCTGGTTTCCTTTACAGGAACTCTTGACTTCCTGCAATTATGGTTGTAAACGGTGACGGTCATTATGAAGGTTACCATGTGACCACACCTAATTTTATAGTCTTTTTTTTGCCACGGCTGCTAAGCAAACGTGGCAGTTACAGTAAGTGGACCTGCTGTTTGCCATGGACATTTTTTCCTGAAAAGAGGAAGTAAATGCCAGTTTCTAGCAAAAATGCCATAAATCCTGGCCACATGACGGTGGGATGCTCTACATGGCCATTAATGTGGGCCGGTTGCCAAGCCTTCAAAATGGGGTCATGTGACTGTGAAGGGGGTGGTGGGGTCCTGCAGGTGTCATAACTTTGCATCCAAGTTGTAAGCCGCTTTTTCACGGATTGTTGTTACACGTAGTCCTCAATTTACAGCAGCTTATTTAATGACTGTTCGAAATTAAAAAAGTTAAACCAAAAAAATTGACTTATGACCGTTTTTGACACTTATGACCATAGCAGAATCACATGATCAAAATTTAGAACTTGGCAACTGATTCGTATTTACGACGTTTGCAGCGTCCCGGAGTCACGTGATCCCCCTTTTTGTGACCTTCCGACAAGCAAAGTCAATGGGGAAGTTACAAACTTAACAACTGCACGGATTCATTGAACAACTGCTAGAAGAAAGGTCACATGAGGCAAAACCCACTTAACATCTCTCCCTCTTAGCCACGGAAACTTTGGGCTCCACTGTGGCCATAAATCAAGGACAACTTGTACTTCAGACAGATGCCAGGTGACTAGTCGTAAGCCGAGGACTTCTTGCGGTCAGTTGAAGATCTCCTCCGCCATTCTCACCACTGTCAGCAGATTCCGTCGCTCCGGATTCCCCCTCTGAATCCGAGTAGAATGGCTTCTCCACCTTCTCCTTCCTCTTCTCACGACCGGTGCACTTGGTCCATTCCGGGACCTGGATGGAGCCATGAGGTAGGAAACATGTGCCTCATTGAACTGAGTACATCAAAAACCTACTACACAGAGGAGTGAAGAGAACAAGACTCGAACGCCAGGGACTGAGCTCGGTTTCACCGCAGTGGATTCCCTGCACAACTGTTACTTCGGTGCAAACGAATCAGCATGCAGGAGAGGAGCATTCAAGTGGCATATCTTTTGTTGCAGCTGATAGTGCATGTGTGCCGAGAGGAAAGACGCATGCATCCTCATCGGACGGGTCTAGAAGATGTTCATGGGATGCATCCCTCCAGAGTGTCAGCTAAGGTGGATCTGAGTGATGGGGCAGAGAAGATTGCGTATTTCTGCAGATCATCAGCGTGACACCCATGCACTAATAGCTGCGCGGCAGGATCTCTGAACAGCCATAATTCAGTGAAATTACAATTTAGTGGCCTGTAGGACAGCAAACACGGCATGCAACGGACCAAATTCGCACAACAAAACCTACACCCAGTAACAAACGTGATTCAATCCACCCTGCATTTAATGGACATTCGTGAAGATCTGGAGATTTCCGCCCTCCACCTCGTCCATTAAAATGAGATTTCATTACACCTGAAAAGCCGGCGTGTTCAGAGTCCAGTTCAAATTATGCATCAAGGAGGAAAATCCTGAGTTTCTCCTGATGCTGCTGAACAGCAATTCCCAGCAATGATCACCTTGGCAGGACTAGCATCCGTTCAAATCCCCCAAATCTCATCCCACCATCTCCTAGCCTAGTTCTTTTAACTCGGGGGGGGGGGGGTGTTCTCCAAACTTGGCAACTTTATGGCTTGTGGATTTCAACTCCCAGAATTCCATGCAGGCTGGAGAATTCCGGGGTGAAGTCCACAAGTCTTAAAGTTGCAAGTGTGGAGACCCCTGTTTTAACTGCCCAGGATAGATTTTTGACCTGCAGCCACTGTTGAAAGGTTATCTCGGCCCATCTATCTTGTGTGTCATAATTTAGATCAGAGGTGTCCAATCTTGGCGACTTTAAGACTTGTGGACTTCAACTCCCAGAATTCTAACACCGAACTGAAGAAGCTTCTCGGATAAGAAGCAAAACGTCTTCAAGGAAAAAACAAAGAAAAGTCCAATTGCCTTTTGAAAAAGCACCTTTGTGACAACCATGACCTAGATCAGGGGTCTGCAGCCTTGACAACTTGAAGACTTGTGGACTTCAGCTCCCAGAATTCCTCAGCCGGCTGAGGAATTCTGGGAGCTGAAATCCACAAGTCTTCAAGTTGTCAAGGTTGCAGACCCCTGACCTAGATGACTCAGAATCTCTATAGATATCCTCTCTGATCTGCTATGAGAATGGAAATGTGGAACGCCTTGACTAAGAGAGATCCTGTAGCTTTTATAATAATATTTTCAAAATAAATCCACAAGCTAAATCCGGGTTTTTTAGTCCATCAAAAGTACCGGTATTTTCAAAATTTGGGATTGAAGTCCTAACTAGCACACAGTCAGAGATGCACAGCACAAGGGAGAGAAGCTGGAAGAGGAGGAGGAGAATGGAAAAGCGTAAACTATCACTGCACACACAAGCACCACCTCTTTGGGTCCACCCAGTAGCCCAATGTAGCTTCCTCTACGATCAATGGAGTCTTCCTAAAAAAATAAGCATGGGGTGTAGGAACCGACCTTTCATCAAAACAGAACAATACACACCACTGGACATTGCAAGGACAGTCAGCTGTAGAAGATACGGTGGCCTCATCTACCACATGGCTCTTGTACAAGTCAAAGGCTGGATCATTGACATATTGACACCCAATATTTTCATAATATCAATGAGCAGAACCGGCTGCAAGGATCCCCACATCCCATCATCAGTAAAGAGAAGGCTAGTCCTACCTCCACGTTGCGCACAGACGGATCTGGAGCTTCACTTGGCCAGTCGGGAAGCTCCTGGTAGCCCACCGCTTTTGCATTCAAGAGATGTGAAAGGGAACCCAACTGGAAGTGGTCACGATCTGCAAGGAAGAAGCAATCGGCAAAGTCCACCCCGTTCTGAAGGTCGTGCCCCCACGGTCCTTCAGTGGTTCCCGTGCTTTGGTCACACCTTACCTTTGAAAGAGGACTCCAAAATGGGAGCAGGCTTTTGTGCCAGGAAAAGCTTTTTGGCATACTTGCTGAGGGCACCGCTCTTCTCAGTGGGTACAATGAGCTGGCGGATGAAACGGGCACGGTCCCGAATGTCATAGTTCTGATCGTACTTGGCCAAATTCAGCACATACTGAGTCAGCAGCTTACTCTGTAGGTGCCATAGTGACGTGGCAGACAACAAAAAAGATGAAGTGATGGGTCAGTCTCAAATTACTAGCTGGGCATTTTGGGGACAATTCCTGGCAATGTCTTAATACCAAAGGGCAGTTGCATGGAGATTTCAATTACATTCATAAATACAATAAATAAAATTAAAGAATAGGAAAGGGCAAGTTAGAAGATCTTCCAATTGTAAAATATATTAATTCTGTCTCTTCCATGAATATACACATCACTCGGAATATTACAAGGAAATTGTTTTATATCGTTGGAACCTGGATTTTATTTGTTTCTTCCAGCTCGTAATAGCTGAACTCTCCATCTGGAATTCTTTTGACTTTATTTTTAAATATATATGCCCCCTCCCCTCCACTTGCAAGGATCTCTGGCTTTGTTAAGATACAACTGTTTTAATTTCTTGTGTCTTCTTTCCATCTGCTAAAGCATGTAGGTGTTCTCCCTTAAGGTTGGAAATGGATTTAAGTCACTGCTGAAATATTATCCTAAGATATGCAACAGTTCCAGTACAAAACATGTACATATACACTTTCTTTTACTTTGGAAGTTAAGAGGCATTTGATATGTGTCTCCTTGATGTGTCTATGACAGGGGTCTTCAAACTTGGCCCTTTTATGACTTGTGAACTTCAATGACTATGTAATTAATTACTTCTGCATCAGGAGTGGTTGATCCACTAAGCTAAGGGTTTCTGAACTTAGCAACTTTTAAGACATGTGGACTTCAACTCCCAGAATTCCCCAGCTAGCATGTCTGGCTGAGGAATTCTGGGAGTTGAAGTCCACAAGTCATAAAAGGACCAAGTTTGACATAACCTTTAGGTACCGGCCTGGAAACCTACATTCCCTGTTATTTTCAGAAACGACCTTACCTGTTTAGAGTTTGTCAGATAAAGTTTGGCTGCCAGATTGATCACCTGCAGCTTCACGATGTCCTCCTCGCTGGTGAAGGACTTGGCCATCTTGCGGAGAACATCTGGGGCAATCTTAGGCACGTGTTCACAATATTCACCAATCAGCCATAAGATGCTAGCCCGGGCCATGGGAACCTATGCACAAAGGAAAGTGACCTCTGGGTCTCTCAGCCCTGCCTTCCCCATCCTCTCATGTCCATCACATCCCACCCAAGTAGAGGCCGGAGACAGCCTCTCCTTCGGCTCTTGTTCAAACCTGGATGTTATCTGTCAGCTTAGCCATATGCTTGATGATCTCACTGTGTTGAGATGGCTGCATCTGTAGGAGCTTTTTAATGACCACCACCGACTCAGCCACGACCAGTTCTAAGCAGGGTGACAGAGAAAACACAACAGTCGGCGTAAACCAGACCAGCTCAGCTGTTAGAGAAAACGAGGCAAAGGTCTCGGGAGATCTGAGAAAGACATCGCAGGCAACTTCAGTAGAGTTCTCCTCAAGAGCAGGGCAACGGATGACATACCTGGCCTCTGTTGTTTAACCCACTACCCCAGAAACAGCACAGGATTCTAGTTTAAATGGGGATCGTCTGCATGGATGCAGTGCACAGCCTGAGATCCAAGAACAGACCTCCCAACTTCCAAAGCTCCTTTGAAAATTTGGCCAATAGTTTCCCATTTCCATTTCCTAGTGTGGGGAAATGGGCCATTTTTAATGGAATTGGTGGGAAGGACAGTGGGAAGGGATGAGATCTTACAAGGTGTAGTGTATACCAGCGGTGTCTGGTGTTCTATTAATTGCTGTTGTCATTTAACTGCACTTGAATGTTTTTTAATATTGATACATGCCAGCCAGTTTCATTTGTGTGAGTTGTGTGTGTGATTTCAATTTAATCAATCAATCAAAAATATTGCCTGCATCACAGTTCTATCCATTTTTTGACCCCATTCCATCATCTTTGGAGCATAGTCTCTCTCTCTCTCTCTCTCTCTCTCTCTCTCTCTCTCTCACACACACACACACACACACACACACACGTGTGTGTGTGTGTGTTCCATGATTTGTTCACATTGTTCCAAGTCATTAGGTTGATTCCAAAAGCAACTTCTCACCATCTCGGTTGGACAGCAGTTGAACTAGCCCATTGAGACATGTGTCCCGCACTCGGCCAATGTTGGTGGCACAACGGCCAATGGCCTGGATTGTGGCTGCCACAAAGTCTTTATCCATGCTCCGGATGTAAGTCTGCAGGAAAAGAAGGAAAAAACATCTTGCCCAACGTATCCGTCTACTATGTAGGACTGATCTAGCCCAGTGGTTCTCAACCTTTTCTTCACCATGGACCCCTTTTAAATACCTGTTGTGGTCACAGACCCCCCTAGGCTTAACTCAACATTTAAATCATAACCTTTCTTCAAGCCTTTGCACACCCTCTGTGACATCACACTCCCCACAGGGGTCTGCGGACACAAATGATCTAGCTGAGTATCTTCAGGGGTAGGCAATCTTAGCTCTTTTATGACTCGTGGACTTCAACTCCCAGAATTCCTGAGCCAGCTGGGAGTTGAAGTCCACGAGTCATAAAAGAGCCAAGGTTGCCTACCCCTGATCTAGGTCCTTGGAGATGAAACAAGTTTTCTTCCATGGAAAGAAAAAAATCCGAACAGCTAGGAGTTGGCTTTGAGGTCTAATTTCATCTTTCAAAAATAAACCTATCAAGGAACTTAATTCAACCTGGAAATCCTTCTGCGCGTACAATTCAATAGACAGATTTGTACCACCTCCCCGATTGGTCCTTCTTTCTGAATATATTTTTAATTTTCTAGAACTTCTAAATTGGAAGAGATTTCTATTAGGATGGACAGCCTTTACCACAGCTCACAATTTTGTTATATATTTCACACTTCAGTAGCAATGTGTCCTTGTATTGAGACATGCTTAGAACTCCATAGGGATGCTCAAGTTTTAAAACAATACATTTCGTTGATCACAATCAATTAATGATCTACTGAAACATTATCATCTCTATGTAAATAAATATATTGACTCATTTGTATTTTACTCATTTGTTTTACTCCTTTCTCCCTTTCCCTTCCCTTTTTATATTTTCGTTCACATTTTTAATAAAAATATATCAAAAGGGGGAAAAAATGCCCCGCATGCAAAGGTTCTGGCATTACACCCTGAAGTGGAAAATACCCCTAGGCTAAAATTTTCTATTTATTACCTGAAATTCCCGCAAAATGGTAGAAATGTTGGTTTCATTAGCCAAGTTGGTCAAAACTTCCAGCTGGCAAGATAGAAACAAAGAACAGAAGAGGGTTGCTTGAAATTTCATTCCTTTTTTGAGCATGTAGAAATGCAAGCAAATAGCTAGAGCTAAGCCAGGCTTTGCAATCTATATGGACAGGGCAAAATTCAAAGAAATGGGACAAACTGAAGAGAATTTGCTCCTAGCTGTCTTCTAAAGAGTAGTATATGTTAGGGACACCAAAAAAGTTTTCCTTTTTCATTTGCTTTTGCCCCAAATAATAAACTGGGGGGGGGGGGTTTAAATCTCACTGTTAGGTTTGTAGTGAGTATATGATTAGTGAATCTCTTACTTTAGATGTAGCCTGTTTTTAAGAAGATGCCAAAAGATACTAAGTCGTGGTTCAATAAGCAACGTGGCTTGTTTCTGATGTAACATTCAGCAAACCATGCTTTACTAATGAACATAACTAGATCCATCCATCAGCTGAGGATGAGCACAAACAAGTCACATCACAGCTTAGTACCATATACCGTATAATTTTCATCACAGATTTACACCATTAACATGCAATATTGTCAGTCTTTCACTTTTAATGGCTTTTTCCCTATCTCTGCTTCAGTAGGTGGTTTTTAATATTGAAAAGGGAAAAAAATGTGTTATTTGGAAACAGATATATTTTCGGGGGTGTGGGATACCTGAGCATTTAATATACCTTGAGGATCTTAATCTGGGTGGGATCAGTTGATCGGATGTAGAAACTTTTCAGGTAGGGCTCAAACATTCCCTGGAGAAAGAGGAGAGAGAAACAGATTCAACTAAAAAAAATATCCATAAGATTCTCTGGTTTTCCAGAAGTCAAAAATAAAATTCTCTGCAGGATTTATAATCGTTCACTCTCTGATAAATGAAATAAGCTCTGGTTGATATTAAGTGGAACATGACAGATCTCTAGAAAACTCAGAGCCACATTTTGAGGGAGCCGTGTAAAAAATTCCCAGCTGAAAAAAGGCACTTACCCTTCGCTTGATGGACATTGTGGCCACGTTCTGAAGAACAACATATTGAACCTCACTGCAAGACAGGAAGACAGACAGGCATGCAGTCATTAACCAGGTTGGACCTTCTTGAGATCCACTGTCATCAAAAATAGGGTTAGCCTTAGTTTGTACAAGGATTTTAGTGAACATCTGCTTTCTTCAAGCAACTGATGGGATTACCGCTCCCATTTCTAGCCAGCAGATAGGAGCTGGAATACCGGTGTGCTACTGTACTAGTTTGCGAAAAAGTTACTAAAGGGATGGCTTTAACTGGTAAAAAATGAACACCTGCAATCAGCAGACTTTGGGGAGGTGGAAATGGAAAAAGGGAAAGAGTGAATGGAATGGAACCTTGTGGAGGGGAAAAAAAAGGTCACAACTGCCTGGGACATTGAAAAGAATCATCTCACACTAGAATAGTTTGTCCCTTTCTAAGGGACATTGAGGTTCCTAGCATTGAGACAAAGCAAGATGTAATCAAGGATTGTTGGAAACTGGCAGAAGTGCCCAGATTTGGTCACTTTGCTGAAAGAACGTGTTACATCAGAAAAAGGAAAATGAGGTCCTGGGGTTGTAGAAAGTGGGAAGGAAGCATCTGCAGACCTGTGGCTCCTCAGCAGACGCACCAGGGCCTTAGCAATGACCCCAACCTCAGCCTTGGGAGCAAGATGGAAGTAGAGCTGAGCAACTGACATCACCACCTGAAAAAACAGAGAAGGACATGGTGGCACAAGCTGGTAGAGAGGCCGAGATGTTTATCTGCTTGCTGTATTCACCAATTGGAAATAAAGCCTTCAAGAAGAATCAGCTGAATGTAGAGTGACCCAAACACACAAATGCAAGGAACCTGGGGTGGAGAGCAGACCAATAAGGGGGGGGGAATACTCCATGGAGGAAAGCCCAGCAATCTTCTGTTCTTCTTGCCCAAAGATCTTATGGAAGGCCTGAAACTTGTGTCACAGTTATCAACGCTCAGGATGGATGAGCATTGACATCAGATAACTGTCCTTTTTCACAGAATGAGGTCACGTTTCACTTTAAGATGCTCAAGGTTGGGAGAAAAATATTTTCACTGGGGTCCAGCTAACTCCTCCCCTTTCCTATTGGCCCTGCCCACTTTTCTGAGGGCAACCAAGATGGCGTGACCTTCGGATTCAACTGATCGCCCCTGCCCCAACTTGGTCATGCCCCTGCATAGGGTTAATGTTTCTCCCTTTCTTCTTTTCTTCGCCCATTTTGGTGAACCCCCCCCCAAGACAAGGGAGAGGGCTTCTTAATTTTCCAGGTAAACTTCCCCCCACCCCGATGCCAAGAAAAGGGCTCACCGCAGCATTGCGGCTTTGCAACAGGGGTTTGGTATTGCGCAGGAGTAAGCGGTGGTCGGGATCCATCACGTAAGGCTTACGCTTTGCCAAGGTTGCGGACTTGGCCTTGTCATCTTTGGCATCCTCTTCCTCAGATCCATAGAAGGTTTTCTCAGGGCTCTCCTCCAGGAGAGATTCCTGCCCATCAGAAAATAATAACAAAAGGTGTTTTGAAGGTAGAGTATGTGGTCCTTTTTCTCCCAAACTGCTCTACATGAGCTGGGCTTATAGCTCATTAAGCCACAAACCTGATTGTCTAATTTTATTTCACATCATTATGTGAAACAAAATGGCTTCCTTTGCATAATATGCTATACCCAAAGAACAAATAAATAACGTTTCGGTTCAGTAGGATGGTCTGACTCACAGACAATTGTGTTTCTCGCAATCGCAAACTATTCAGCTCTGTTCTAGGCAAGTTGCACACGCAGTGTGAACTGGGACATCCTGTTAAGAACATAACAAGGCCCTGTGGGGCCAGGTTGCGCAAAAGCAGGTAGGATGCCCCTGAAATGTGGACACTTCAAGTTCCCACTGCTAATAACTCTGAACCTAGTCACCCTGACAATATTACAGTTGGAGGTTTTAACTGAGAAAGATTCAGGAAATAGAATGCAAACAACCGGTTGCTGATTTCTCCATATCCTTTTCTCCATAAGTCTCTGAAAAAGAGATTCACACCATTTGCATTCTAATGTCCTCTGAGATATATTGATCCCAAGTTGAAAATATGTTCCCTTGTTGGGATTCTTGTACCCCTTCAAGCGCCAAGAATCAAGAAAGACCTGTGGAATTACTTCTGAACAATTTCCTTTATTGTTCTCCTCATCTATAGACAGAAATCCTGCCAAACCAAAGCAATTTTTGGCACCACTGAACATATACTCTGAGAACGGCTTCTTAACGCTTTTTTTTCTCCCAGTCAAACTTCACTCTTACCCCACTGGAATGCGGCCCCTCCTGCCAGGGCATCCAGTCTGCATTCCACCACACTACTCCTCCCATTTCAACTGCATCACTACTTGTGTCAGAAGCCCTGAGGCACTTCTGGGTTGAAAGGATTAGTTGGCGACATCACTGTTGCCCGGGAGACCGTCCAGTTGGGGGCTCCTTTCATGAGCTGGAGCAAAGGATGTGAACTCACTCCACTCCGTGGCACCACTTGGGTCTCGAACGCAGGCTTACTAACTTCCATCCCAGCGTCCTAACCACGCGAGCTATCGTGCTCCTTTCCATCTCAATAAATCTTGCTAAAGAGAAGTCTGAGACTCGTGCTTGGACAAAGAACCACATCCTATTCAGGGAGCTACTAAAGGACCTAGTAGGTGGACTCCTACGTCATCTGCTCCTTGACTCACGTTCAGGTTGGGGCTGAGGAACTGCGTGCGGGCATAGCGGGTCAGCATGTTAATGATCACCACCTGGCCCCATTCCTCCACATCGATCAGCAGGTTGCACAACTTGCGGTAATTTTTGTGAATAAGGTCAATGCGCTCAGGGCAGACTTCCTCAAACGCCATCACCACACTGCCGGCCACCAACTGGACAAGAAGACAGAGAACACAATTTGCAAATTAAGAGACTGTTCAGATTCAGAGCGGAGAAGCAAGCATTTTTCCTAGATTTTTTTCAACAGTTGTGAGAAGGCTCTTCCTTGGTCCTATTAAAGAAGGCAAATTGACTTTTTTTAAAAAAAATTAGTCTTTCCTGTCTGTTCATCTTTCTTTAAACTCTTGTAGCAGCCTGAACACAAAAATGAAGCGTGAGATTTTATGGATTATCCGGCACCTGATAATCCAAATAGTATCACTTGGGCAATCTATATGACAGTCGTATCAATCTTGGCAGTGTTAAAGTGTGTTGACTTCAACTCCCAGAATACCCTACCCAGCATGCTGTGGAATTCTGGGAGTTGACGTCCACATCTCTGAAAGTCACCAAGGTTGAGAAATGCTATCTCCAAGATGCTACTCCTGAAACTTTTTGCAAATTCACTTTTTCCGTCTCACTTTTCTTCCCTTATCTGCATCCCCTCCAGTTACAGTCTTACTCACCGTGGTCTTATCAGCCAACAGCTTCTCAATGACCTCAATTAACTGGTCTTTCTGGTCTGAATCAAGGCTGCAAGGAACAGACAAAGCCATTAGGTGGATAAATCTTTTTCTAAAAGCTGAGTCAACACACTGTGTCCTAGCGCATAATGTGAATTATTTCACGTTGGGCTTAGCTTGGTCCTTGAGATGAAGACCAAGAGATACATTTAAAAATGATTCACTGTTTGAAATTCACATGCCAGCTTCATCCCTTCATTCACACAGAAACCTGTCTATCTATATATGTGCGCTCTCTCTCTTTCTCTCTCTCTCTCTGTCTGTCTGTCTGTCTGTCTCTGTGTGTGTGTGTGTGTGTGTGTGTGTGTGTGAGTGTGTGTGTGTGTGTGAGAGAGAGAGAGGCACAAAAGCCCACAATAAAATCTGGGACCACATGACACTCTCAAAAACTTTGGCAGTCACTCCAGGGCTTCCCTCAATTACTCACAACAAAAGGAGATAATCATTAACCACATTTGAGAATTCATATTAACTGTCTTTAGTGAAAATGAATTTATTTAATCTACCCGTATTTATTTAGTTTTTACCCTGCCTGCTTGTGTATTTGCCCTTGTTCTGCTACGCTGTGAGAAGGCACCTCCTTGCATACTTTTGAAAGAACAAACATGGCCCGGAGCCAAAAATTTTGCACACCTCTGTGCAAACAGGCGGGCAAAAAGATGTGAGCCAAGCACACTGTAATACAGTATTTAACATCTCTGTGGTAGTCTCCTGGTCAGTTGTTTTAGCACTTATACCTAACCGATTTGATTTAGATTTTTTTTAATCCTGCATTTATTATTTTTATAGATAACTCAAGGCAGCAAACCTATCTAATTCTCTTATTTTCCCCACAAAAACCACCCTGTGAAGTGGATTGGGTTGAGAGGGACTGGCCCAAAGTTTCCCAACTGGCTTCCATACCCAAAACAGGACTAGAACTCACCATCTCCTGGTGATTGGCCCAAATCACCCAGTCAGCTTTCACGCCTAAGCGTGACTAGAACTTACTACCTTTTGGTGGTTGGCCCAAAATCAACCTGATGAATTTTATGCCTAAAATGGGACTACAATTCCCTCTCTCCTGGTGGTTAGCCCACAGTCAACCAACTGGCTTTCAGGCCTAAGGCGGGACTAGAACTCACCATCTCCTGGTTTCTAGTCTGATGCCTTCACCTCTAGACCAAGGAAGCTCAAAAGACCTTGGTTTTTGCACCCCTGCTGCCCAATTCTCTCAACAGGGGCTAGCTGCAATTGGCACAACCAAGCCACGGTTCTGGAGAGATCACCTTTACCTGTACAGCTTGGGAATGGCGTGAGCTGCAGTTTTGCGCACATACGGCGACATGTCCGACGCTGCCTCCTTGATGGCCAACATCATGATGGGGACAATGATGGGGACCCGGATGCTGGAGAGGACCCGGAGGGCGCTGGCTCGAATCAGCTGATTGGGATCCTGGAGCCAAGAAGAAATTGGGAAGAGAGAGATTTCAAGCTACCCCCGCTTTCATAGGGACGCAGGTAAAGCTCAAACTTGTTCAAGTCAGAACGAATCACCCTTGGTGCTCAATGCATTGGGACATCCCATTCAACCCATCCCTGAAATTACAATGGACCCCCCCCAAAAGCTACTTACAATCCTGTTTTGAAGTTCCAACATTGGGTGCCCACCCCTGGTCTCATTTTGGGTGCTCAGCAACCGGCCCACATTTACAATGTCTCGTGACCACTATTTATGACAGTTTTGCTGGCCCATGGTGAATAATGGGCTTGCTTAACAATTGACTCTTGTGTTTGTAAAATATGGCCCGGTTAACACTCTTAGTGACTGTCATGACTATAGTTGCGAATCTCAATTGTGGCCATAATTCAAAGACTGCCTGTACTGGAACATGAAGTACAACATAGATTGTTCTCAGAGTATCTCAGGGACCAACCTTGAGTCCTCGCTGGAAAGTAGAGATGGATAATAAGGCTAAATCTTGCTGTTCTTCTGCATACCGGACAAGGTAGACATAAACCAGCTTCTTCACCTGGCAGAAAAAAAAATGGCATAAGGATCAGGCAGGAACTGAGAACTTGGATTATGTTTTTCTTCAACTATCAACCCTAACCCCTTGTCTTTTTCCTTGGATACCACAGTCCCCAACAAATTATTCCGTTCTTACATCCAGGACTGGCTCAAATTATTTTGCAAGCAACGAGATCCTTGCGCCTCAATTCACGTTGCACGAGGTTAGGGTTGTTTTTTACGATGGTGCCGAGCAATACGTACGCTAACAACTATTAACTTGCAGCCTTTCCATAACCTCTCAGACCTGCTGCCTAATTTGATTCCTCAGAAGGAAACTTTTTTCAGACCCCCTCAGCCTTTTCCCATTCTTTTCTCTTTCCGTTCCTATCCATCAGATGTTTTTCAAGCATAAACCACGTTGAATTTATTGTTTAAACAACCATCAAATAAGCAACAAGTCAAAAGATCTGGGAAAGCACAGGTGACAGTGTATTGTGTTTTTTTTAAAGTAGACAAAGCAGTCAATGTTTTTACACTGGGTGAAACAAGGATCCCGGATTATGCTCAGCTATTACTGTCCACTGAAGGTGAGGCTCAAGTACTTTGGCCACCTAATGAGAAAAGAGGACTCCTTGGAAAAGTCCCCAAGGTTGGGCAAGATGGAAGACGAAAGGAGAAGGAGAAGGAAGAGGATAAGATGGTTAGATGGTGTCCTTGATACAACATGAATTTGGGCAAACTCTGGGAAACAGTAGAGGATGGGGGACCTTGACATGCTGTGATCCATGGGCTTGTGAAGAGTCAGACACAACTTAGCAACTGAACAACAACAGCAACCAACATCCACAGGATTAAGCAGAGATTTTGGACCAAGACAACTGCTTCCTGGTTTAAACTTTGAAGTCCACAGCAGCATTAGCACGTGTGTTACATGAACCTTTAGTCAAGAAACAATGTGAGTTTAGCAAAACTCCCTTTATTACTTAATATTTACTTAGGCCAGGGAGAGGCAACCTGGTGCCCTCCGAGTATTTTAGAGGGAAGCTCTTCCCGTTTGCTGCCATGTGCTTGGATATATAAGAATTACAATCTGAAAATCTAAGGAGTTAGAAGCATCACCAGCAGAGAAACATCCTGAGCTGGCTTCCCTTGGCTAAGCGGGCATGCTACACAAGGCCACAAATCACAATTTGCTAACCAGCCGACTGGAGTCATAGAATATAATCTGCTCCAAACAAACATATGTTTTTTTCAATTGAGTGCAATGCACAATATGACTTACCTCTATATTCTTGCAAGCCACATTTTTGACCACGGCTGGAAAGAGGTCTGATGCATTCTTGCCTCGAGCAATCATCTGGGGGCAGGAAAAACAGCCATGGGGTGGTTAGTGGAGAATGCAGTGTAGGGAATTTCCATCTTCAAATGTTGTGGTCCCTTTGGACCCTTATTGAAGTGACATCCTACCTCTCTCAACACTTTAAATTTGTGTTTCTCAGCAATTTTAAGATGTAAAGGTAAAGGTTCCCCCACACATGCGTGCTAGTCGTTTCCAACTCTAGGGGCCGGAGCTCATCTCTGTTTCAAAGCCGAAGAGCCAGCGCTTGTCCGAGGACGTCTCCGTGGTCATGTGGCCGGCATGACTAGACGCCAAAGGCGCACGGATGCTGTTACCTTCCCACCGTAGCGGTCCCTATTTTCCTACTTGCATTTTTACGTGCTTTCGAACTGCTAGGTTGGCAGAAGCTGGGACGAGTAACAGGCGCTCACTGCTATGTGGCACTCGGGATTCGACCCACCAAACTGCCGACCTTCTGATCGACAAGCTCAGTGTCCTAACCCACTGAGCCACCGCGTCCCTAATTTTAAGATGAGTGGCCTTCAACTCCCAGAATTCTCCAGCCAGCCATGCCTTGTGGGAGATGAAGTCCACTCAGCTTGCAGTTGTTGAGAAATACTGCTTTAGATAGAAGATATGAGATGTCACACTCTCAGAGTCATTTTTAGGATCCTGTCCATACAACCTCAAGGGATTGTGGTTTTTTTGACAAGGGTTGGCATTAAGTGGAGAGAAAGGACAGCCTTCACACAAGTCCCTCAAACCAAAGAGGAGGGGACACTAGACCTGGGACTCCTTAAACAGGAGAGAACCTCATGCTGGACTATAAGCTGGGTCTTGGAAATCAGCTCACAATCAAAGGGTAAGTATCTTAAGCAGAGGTGACTAGCTTAAAGAGACACTCACTGCCACAATCCTCTTCATAGCTTCCAGCTTCAAGGAATCCTTGTTGCTGTCCAGCATCTCCTTGAGATCGTCGTGTCTGCAAAGAAACACAAGAGACTGTTGCAGGAAGTCAAAGCAGGGAAGTCCTAGTCTATTTGACCCAGCATCTGATGAACATTTGTTGTTGTTGTTAGCTGTGAAGTCGTGTCCGACCCATCGCGACCCTATGGACAACGTTCCTCCAGGCCTTCCTGTCCCCTACCATCTTTTGGAGTCCCTTTAAGCTCACACCTACTGCTTCAGTGACTCCGTCCAGCCACCTCATTCTCTGTTGTCCCCTTCTTCTCTTGCCCTCAATCTTTCCCAGCATGAGGCTCTTCTCCAGTGAGTCTTTCCTTCTCATTAGGTGGCCAAAGTATTTGAGTTTTAGCTTCAGGATCTGGCCTTCTAAAGAGCAGTCAGGGTTGATCTCCTCTAGGACTGACCGGACTGAATTCAGCCCCTGAAGGCTACTATGTTCATCAGGACTCCTCAGTCCTAGAGGAGTCCTGATGAACATAGTAGCCTTCAGGGGCTGAATTCTCACCTCGCTTGAGCTGGGAGATATGTCCAACTCAGTGGAGGGAGCCAGAGAAAGGAAAGGCAGATGGAAAGGAAGGAGGAGAAGAGATTAAGTTCCCAATTCTAAACTAAAGAAAACCTGGAAAAAGGAAGCCAGTGTTTTCCAACCTCCACCATTTTCAGCACGGTGGCCGGGGGAATTCTGGGAACTGAAGCCCACACAGCTTAAAGTTGGAAAGGTTGAGAAACACTGCCCAAAACAACCGGTCAATTGCTATCCACTTTCCAAAACTGAAAGATCTTTTTTGCTGGATGAAAAAGAAAGATACAACATGCCAGCATATATTTAGGCTTAATGAAAATAACAAAGGGTAACTCTATGAATATTCTGTCCAAAACAGAATTCTTTTCTTCCCAACAAAAAAATAATAATAAATCAAATCTTTCCATTGGGTTTATTCAACTGGGTATATAAGCCATCGTGGGTTTTGCTCAGATTATAGCTGAGAGTTACGTGAATCCAACTAATCATAGTTTAGTCAACCAACCATTGCTGAGTTCACTCATGAACACAACAGTGGCCAGGATTCAATCTTGCAACACCATGCTTTGGTCAAGAGGCCAAGAATGCTGAGCTACCATACAAGCTGTGACTTATAAAATATGATGGCTGGATTCATATACCTTCTTCAGTCCCCACCACCAAGACAGAGACTTATTGCATTGTGTGAACCTAACAATTGTTCCTTCCATCTGCACTTGCCAGGAGACTCCTAAACATGGAAAAGGGAAGATGGAGGAATACAGATAGTCCTTGGCTTATGGCCAGTAATGACCATTTGAAATTACTTTGGACACCCCCCCAAAAAGGTACTTATGATCCAAACCTGACTCATGGTGAAGTGATCATATTCTAGCCCACATTTACAGCCATTTGCAGCCATTTGCAACCCCACAACCACAACTTAACAATGTTTTTGCTAGAAATTGTCATTTACTTCGTTTCCCGGCAAATAACATGCCACAGCACAATGGGTTCCCTTAATAATCGCACTGTTAATGACCACTGCAAAATAGGTCACAAAATTGGGTGCGGTCACATGTGACATGCTTAATGACCATCACGGCTTATGATCAAGATATCAGGCTTAATTATTGTTGTACGTGGAGGACTACCTGTAGAAGGTAGCTTATCGGTCACGCCATCTGGAGAGGAATTTGATCCCAGGGCCTTGTTGAAGGAATTTGATCTCAGGGACTTGTTTATACCCAAGCAATCCAATCCCAAAGAAGGCTGTGAAATATTTATCCCTTGGTGAATTCATCTGGAGCAGCAGGAAAGTGAGAAGGCAGAGACACTGAGAAAGGTAGCACAAAGAAAATGGCTTGTTTCACTGTGACTGAGCAGGTTGCAGGAACCTGGCTTATTCACAGCTCAGCAGAACTGGCAAATCCAGCCAACCAGAGTTGATCCAATAAGCCACACTTAAACCATGTTGCTCACATTTTGCTTCAAGCTGAAAGTAACATCCCAGCCAGTCAAGGAATCCTCTGCAGGTCTGAAGGCACTCAACAGACATTGCGATGGAACGGCTGCCCACAGACCCCAATATAAGATGGTGTAAAGCAGTTGAAAGAGAGTAGTAATTCAACGGGCAGCAAAGGGGAGGAGAGTGAAATAATACTATAGATCTGGAACTTAGAAGAGATTTTCCTGCTCTGAAAATGCAATCTCAAAATGCAACCAATTACAAATCAATTTTCTTTTTCTTGATATTAGTCAATTTAGAATAATTGGACACAATTGCCCTCACATGAACGCATACAAAATGTCTGCAACCCTGACAACTCTAGTGACTAAGACCTAGACCTTATTTTATAAACCACAATGGCCGAGCTCATACGGTGTGTTATGACAGAAAGAGACCATGATTAAAGAAGCCATGATTGATTACAGGGGGCAAACCCAACTGATGAAGAAAAAGCAAACCATTCTCTGCCTTTAACTGATTCAGTGGGGGCTTCAGTAAAGGCGCCTGGAATTGCAACAATACTTTGGATTATCCAGTCTAAGGAATCACGCATATTACCAAATTATGCTGCCTCTCTCAGGTCCTACATTAAAACACCAACCCAACAGGGCACATTTTGCATTTCTTCCCTTATGCATAAGGGGTTAAGCTGAATAAACACAATTTAAGATTCACCAAACACTATCAGCTTGGGTGTTATAACGTCAGCAGCTATTTTCCCACCGACTGAATTAATCAGATTTCGGCAATGCAACAGAGCTGCAAAATTACATTTGCACCAAGCTGTGATCCCACTAACTCAGGTCAACGCGAACTCAGCTTAGCCTTGTGGGACCAATGCAGCTGCTAGGTCTTCCACAGGCTAAGAGAGAGCTGTGTGAACCCAACGGCCAGCAGCCTTTGCCCGACCCACAGAGAGTTACTCAGCCCTTTTCTTTCCATCCTCACCACCAACCCGAATCTCTCCAGAAAGACCCGTTTTCACAAAACACACGAACCAGCTGGGGCCAGCTGAACCCAGGTTCGCTGTCTGGAGGAATCCTGCTTGTGCACACACCAGCCTCTAAGGCAGGGGTCTTCAAACTTGGCCCTTTGATGACTTGTGGACTTCAACTCCCAGAATTCCTCAGCCAGCAAAGCTGGCTGAGGAATTCTGGGAGTTGAAGTCCACAAGTCATCAAAGGGCCAAGTTTGAAGACCCCTGCTCTAAGGCAAGCGGGAGCACCAGCTCAGTTCTCACAAGTTTAAGCCTGACACGAAAGTGGCTGGGCAGATCCGGGACTACCTCGCGCTATGAATGCAACTCAGAACGCAGCTCACACACACACACACACACGATGGGCAGGAGGGGAGCAGGGGGGGGACAGAGTCGGGGGTCCCCTGAGCCAAGCCCCTCCCCCCCGCCCGCCCCCCCCCCAGCCCTACCGGAGCGGTTGCGCCACGCTGCCTTCCAAGCTGCGCTCCGGCTGTGGCTGCGGCTGCTGCCCGGCGGGGGCGGCCTCCGGCTGGGGGCCCTTCAGCAACCTCAGCTCGTCGCCTTCCAGCGTGCGGTACCAGCTCTGCGGCGCTCCGTCGGGCACCAGCACGGGGCTTTTGGCTTCCTCCTCCGGGCCGGCCGGCGGCGTCTTGACCAGCTGGGCTGCCCCGGCGGGCAGTTGCTGCAGCAGCTTCTGCATGGCGGGGGCTGCCCGGAGCGGCTCCCCAGCCAGACGCCGAGACGGCTGCAGCCGCCGGAGGTCGCCGGCTCCGCCGCCCAGCCACGTTAGCAGCTCCGCCGCCGCCTCCTTGCCTTGGCTGGCTTGGCTGGCTGGCTGGCTTGGCTGGCTGGCTGGCCCGGGCGGGGCTTCTGGGAGCCGCCCGCCACTCCGCGCGCCGCCTCGCCCGACGGCTGCTCCCCCCCCTCTCCGTCCCAGAAACCAGACGCCAAGGCTTTGGGCGCAGCGCCACCTGGCGGCCCAGGGAGGAACTGCCCCCACTCCGTCCGCAGCCCGTGTGCTGCTTCTGCGGACCGGGAAGGCCTAGGACCGCTCCTGGGTGGCGGACCGGGAGAAGCGAATTCTTGGCATGGGCTGGGAGTGGGTGGGAGTGGGTGGAAGCGAAGACGGCCTAGGGATCCCGCAGTCGCCTTTCGGGTTACACTGGAAATGATCCCGATGCGTTTATTTCCTCCACCCCCCCTCCCCCCGTTAAATTTTGCAACAGCCCCGTGAGGCAGGCTAGGAGGAGCGATAGGAAGCCACCCCAAATTCACCCCTGAGCTTACTGGCCGGTGAGAGCGTGAACCCAGGTCTCCCGGACAACTTGTACGTAGGTAGGGTGTCACAAAAGGCTTTTGGGCACGTGCGCGAAACTTAGTAAGGTGCTCTAAGCGGCCCGATTTGACTTAAATCGTGGATCGATTCGGTGCCGACAAGCCGTTTTTGACTGCCAGGGGCTCTGCAGATCAGATTCCCAGCCCCAACGCATTCCTTTGTCATGTAAAGACTGTGCTGGCTGGGGATGATGGGAGTGGTAATTCCCTGGCAAGCACTTGGCCGGGTCAAAAAGGGCGGGGAGATGAAAAATACCAAGATGGGGTGGGGTTACCACTGTACAATCAAATCCCTGCCCCTTTTCAATGAGCATTATGTAGCACAATTGCAGCCACCAGCTTGACCTTTTGACCCCTTGCTCGAGATGCAACTCTTAAAAATGCACTCACAATGTAATAAAGACACTGACTTCACTGGGACTTCTCATGTGGGTTGGGGTGCAAAGCCATGGAGATGGCCTGTAAAGTGAATACTGAGATCCCTTAAGTCCAGGGAAAGAGACGGTATGGCTATAATTGGGTCCAGAATTGCCTTGTGCTAAGCAGAGCAGATGTTGTGACTTGTGCCTGATTTGACAATCTTGTTGGCCATGGTTGTTAAGCAAATCTGCCCCCCCCCAATTGACTTTGCTTGTTGGAATCCGGCTGGGAAGGTTGCAAATGGTGATCACGTGACCCCAGGATACTGGAACCCTCAGCCAACATCTGAATTTTGATCACATGGCTGTGGGGATTCTGCAACAGTCATAAAATGGGAGGACCGGTTGTAGGTCGCTTTTTCTCAATGCTGTTATAGCTTTGAATAGTCACTAAATGATTGGTTGGAAGTCTTGAACCTTAAAGCTGCTGAAGCTGAGAAACACAGTTAAAGCCTTTCTCAATAAAGTTGAATTTGCCTCTTCTTATGAAGCCTGTTTCCTCATCTGGTCTGACGCGTAAAGAGGATTGTTGTTCTTTGGCAGCAACTCCAAGTAGTAGACCTCAATTTATTCCCCATCAACTTTCCCACTTCTAGCCACTTCTCTTATCTTTCCCACAGTTAATCTTTCAGGGGTCCAGGCTGTACTTGGCAGTTTGAGGGAAGGGGCCATATTGCTGAACAGTGAAGCTAAGGCCCTATTCACACAACTCTATAACCCATAACACGGCTTGCTTCTTTGTGGCTTGTTCCCTGAACCTAACCAACTCTAATCAAGAAACCAAAATCAAGCCAACTGCAGCCAAAGGACTGTCACACTGTGTTGCCTGGAATTTCTTTTTCTACACTGCCTTTTATTGTCTTGCTTTTTAAGCTACCTCAAGTTTCCTTTAAGGCAGAACCTTCTGTTCTCGTGTTTTGTTTTGTTTTCTGGCATCAAAACGGCAAGAAACTGCCTGCCTGGCTGGGTTTTTTTTTTAGCCTGCAGCAAAAAAAATAATACACACCAATGGTTCAGCACCATGGACAGATCCGGGGTTTGGGGTGGCCTCCTGGCGCCCCGAAAGGGAACAACAGTTATATGGAGACAAAGATGAGTTTGGCGGATCGGTTTTCAGCTAAAGAACACAAAACAAGAAAGGGGCTGCAGATGCCACCTCCCCGAAAGAGAGCTCAGAAGTCATCACAATAACAAATTCCTTCCTTCTTGTACCGAGGGACGGAAGCGGAGAGAAAGGGAAGACTCGTTCATTCATCAAAGAAGCCAGTGAGCTGTCCATTGTACTAGCTCAGCTCTCAAAGGCCACACAGAAGTGGCAAAACTGCATTTATAGCCTTGCTCCTAAGGCAAGGGTAGGCAAGCTCGGCTCTTTTATGACTCATGGACTTCAACTCCCAGAATTCCTGAGTCAGCTGACTCAGGAATTCTGGGAGTTGAAGTCCATGAGTCATAAAAGAGCCGAGCTTGCCTACCCGTGTCCTAAGGAGTTGAGTCTTTCTCATCCTGGACCCTGAATTTTAACCTGCCAGCCCTCTCCACTCCCCAAACACAGACAGGTGGCAGCATATCTCTTTTGGTGATGCTGGTGGTCAGAAGCAGAAAAATCAACACAATTGTGCAAATGCAAAACTCACCTACAGAATTATTGAGCAGCTGAGTTTTTCACTGAAGAACACAAGCAGGCACTATGCTGGGAAGTGCACAAACAAGCAGACCCCTATGCACATTGACAACATTACAATATATGCTGTATGCCTCAACATTATAACAACACTTTCCTGCCTTTAGCGCAGAACGTGTTACCTACCAGAAAAATACAAAGTTTGTACGGGCAGAGAAATTCAGTATCCTTAGAAACTCCCAACTTTCATTTAAAAATGCTCACAAGTGGCTAGTCCTTAAGGGTTTAAAAGCAAACAAAACATGCCAACACAGAGAGTAATTGCTAACCAATTCACAGAAGAAATCTTGTTTCTCGTGCAGGGGAACCCTAGCAAAGAAAGAAAAACATCAGAGAGCGCATAATGGGAAAAACTCATTTCTGCATGAAACCTTTAAGGAGTTGCTTTCAACAGGCAAACAATACCGGGCTGGGGTGCAGGGATAATCTGATCGGATACTAATTTACTCTTCATTTCCATCCATGCATTCATCCCTGCATCCAGCCTTCCATGCATTCAACCATCCCACTTTCCATCCATCCAAAAATGTTAAGATGTTTCCTTCATCTCAGAAGAAACATTTAGAAAGATTTTTAAGGATGGTAGAAATAGTTTGCCATCATCCAAATATCACTCCAATATTAGGATGAATTGGGCACCAAAGGGGATGAATTGGGTACTGGGGGAACCAATTGGCTTCTTTTATCCAGGGCCATTTACATGTCCTGGAAAAAGTGTCCATTCTCACAGGCTGTCTCTATTGACACAGCCGTGGCTCTACCTGCCAGGTTTTCCCTGTCCAACCAGGCCTTAATTCTCTTCATGGCATGCCAAATCATCCAGATGTGGCATACAGGTTTATTTTTTTCAATGCTAAAACTGCTTGGAGCGATGCTAGGAGAAGTTACATGCATAGAAAGGCTGTTCTCCCATCAGTATCCTATGCAGAAAACTTCCCAGCTTCTACTAAAAAAAAAGAGAAACAACCAGTGCAGAAACTAATATGAGGACTCCATTTCATAAATGCAAAGCTGTGATGCAGAATCAGAACAAAAAATTATGCTTCTCCAAAGGAGGTCCAAATACCCGCCAAAAACTCTTGAGGAATGGAATTATCCATTATATCCAACATGGAACTGCAACTCTCCTTCACTCCCCCAAAGCCTCCCTCAACCTGGTTGCTTTGCAAATGCACTAGGACTACACTGCCCAGAATCCCCGCCAGCAAAGAAACAGCACAATCCAATGGCAAGGTGGGATCTCAGACCAAGAATTAGGCGAATATCTGATTCAGAAATTTTGGGTCGATTTTTCTTATTCCTCCCCCTCCATCCATCAGGATGACTGGGGATATAAAGTTGGGGCAGGGGGCAGAGGTAGGGCACTCCAGGAATTGCCCCCAACAATTTGGAGAAAGGGAAATAAAAAATGCAACAAGTAACCATCACACTCAGAATGGATGGAAATTGCAAGTTCCTGTCTGAGAAAAAAAAGAACAAGATTGAAAAGTAAAGAGAAGGGAAGGAGGAAATATATATATATATATATATATATATATATATATATATATATATATATATATATATATATATATATATATATATATATATATATATATATATATATATATATATATATATATATTGATTTATGAAACTTCTGGATTGCCCAGAATCTCCAACTACCCAGTATAAAAATCAAATCAAGCATATATTAATCATAAAAAAAAGATCCCATCTTTTGAATCAACCAGAGGGCTGCAGGTCATACAGAGCCAACCTTGCGCCTTTGGGATGGGTGTTTAACCCCGCCTCAATTCTAAAATGGTTTTCTTCACTTCCCAACCCAATCCTAGAGACTCCTGGTGGTCTCCCATCCCAGCACTAACCTGCTCTGCCTCTTGGAGACCAGCCAAGGACGGTCCACCCAGGAAAGGCATAATCACACAAGCCCCCCCCCCCATCCGCCCCTCAGCCGTTCCCCTTTTAGCGGGGATTTTTAGCGGCGGGGGGGGGGGCGCTTTCCTGGCCTAGATTGGCTCGGAGGCTCCTGGCGTCATTCCCCAGATGGGGAGGGGGGGGGTCTCTAAGAGCGGTGCCGCGGAGCAGCGAAAAATCCTGGCCATCCCTTTGCAAAGCAAGGAGCCATTAGCCGGGAAGCGGGGGGGGGGGGGCGGGAGGCAAGCAGCTCCACCCTTCCCGGGGGAGGCCTGGGTTTGCAACCTTGCGCCCCCCCCCGTTCTCCGGAACGGGATGGAGGCTGCGCCCCCGCCTCCCTCCCTCCCTCCCTCCCCCGGGAGAGCCGCACCTTTTGTAATCCGAGGAGAAGATCCCCCCGCTGGCCGGATCGTGCCCGTACTCCGGCTCCCCCAGGCTGGAGGAGCCGCCCTTCTCCTCGTTGTAGGCTTGGCCGGCGGACATGGCTGCGGGCGGAGGAGGGAGGCCGGGGCTGGCCCGGCCTGGCTTCCAGGAGGGGACGCGGCGCGCCCCGGCAGCCGCTCTGGATGCGGCTGATGTCAGCGGCTCGGGGGGGGGGGGAGCGGCTACTGCAGCCGGGGCTGGGAAGCGCCTCCCCGCCCCTTAAAGGGGCCGACCGGCGGGAAGGGCTCTCCTGCGGCTGGCTGCGCGGCTCGGACGCCCATCCAACCGGTGAAGCCCGCGCGGGAGGAGGAGAAGAAGCGCTGCCCCGCCGTTTACACCGCGGGCAGGGCTCAGCCTTGGGGCCTGCAAACCGGGTTGGGGCGGGGGGGGGGAAGGCTGGTGGCTTTCTTGCCACTTCGAAGGCCCAGGGTGGCTTATTCTCGGCATGCCACGATGGGCATCTTGGTGGTGGGGTGGTTAGAATTTATTTATTTATTTATTTATTTATTTATTTATTTATTTATTTATTTATTTATTTATTTATTTAATTCCATTTATATCCCGCCCTTCTCCGAAGACTCAGGGCGGCTTACAAGCTTAGCAGTAGCCTTCATTCTATGTATATGCCTGCTTATTAGGGCTTTCACACACACCCCCCAAGCGGCATTATTACAAAGTCAGCTTAATTGCCCCCAACAATCTGGGTCCTCATTTTACCTACCTCGGAAGGATGGAAGGCTGAGTCAACCTTGAGTTCACCCAGAGATCGCCGGTAACAGAGCAAAGACACTTAAGAGAATCCCTTGCCCGGCCTTGCAGTATTGCAGGCTAACTCTGCCCACTGCCAGCAGTTCGATCCTGACCAGCTCAAGGTTGACTCAGCCTTCAAATCCTTCCGAGGTCGGTAAAACCAGGACCCAGATTGTTGGGGGAAAGAGGCTGACTCCGTAAACCGTTTAGAGAGGGTTGTAAAAGCACTGTGAAGCGGTATGTAAGTCTAAGCGCTGTTGCTATTGCTATCTTCTGGGCACAAAGCGATGGGCCGGTGCCCTCTGCGAAGCTCTTTGGGGGGTGACAGGCGAGAGCTGAGCTGGTCCTCTTTTGGGAGGGAAAGGAGAAGGTTGCACGCCAGGCCTGGAGGATAATCTAAGGGGTTTTCAAGGAAAATTGCCCTCCTTTCTCAAACATTGGCTTTGTTTTATGGATCCCGCCTGTGGAAAGTCCCGTCATTCATTCCCACCCAAGAAATGCAGAACCGGTTTTGCTAATACTCTAAATGATCTTTCAAAAATCCTTTTCTGCTACTGACAGAAGGAAGGGGACTTGGGTCAATTTGCAGGACCCCATTAATAGGAGACTCTCAGTAGATCGGACAATCAGCTGTTGGTGTCCACTTGGGAAATTGGCCTGCACTCTTTGGAAAAGCAACGTTGGCCCTTTAAAATTTGTTTTGGGGCCTCCCAAGCGTGCAACTCCAATAGTTATGGCAATTCCCAATTAAAACAGCAGAGGGAGCTGCACACCATTATTGGTATTCCTACCGGGACTGACTTTCAAAGCCGGTAAGTCAATGGAATATCTACAGCCTGTAAATTTTAGCAAACCCTACTGATGGTGGTCCAAGAAGAAGGGGATGGATGAGAAAGTCCGTCCTCTTTCTGGACCCACTCAATCCTTTGATCTTGCAGACGGAAGTCCCATGACTAAACATTCTTTGTATTCCATTGTGGACAATTGCTTTCCGTTGTAATTGTTGCCTAAACATATCTTAATTTTTTAGAAGTATTTTGTGCTTTATGGTATCATGCATTCAACCTGATGCTGTCTAGAATCCAGATACATTCAGGACCACAGAATTTCAAGCTAACATGTCCCACAGTTGCAAGACAATTGGGTGAGGGTAACTTGTTAATATAATCAAAGTCCATACCATGAAGGTGAGCATCCAAAGCACTTAAGCATTTGTAAGACTGAAGTTTTCGGTGGAAGAGAATCATGCACATAAGCAGTTCCTTCCACAATAATTGCCAGTTGTCTTCCGGGTGAGATTCAAGGTACTAGTAATGGTGTTTAAAGCCCTACATGGCAGGGGTCCGGAGTACCTTAGGGAACACCTGCTGCCGGCATCAACTTCCCTCCGCCCTGTGCGTTCCCACAGAGAGGGCCTCCTCAGGGTGCCACCGGTCAGAGAATGTAGATTGGTGGCCCCCAGGGGAAGATCTTTCTCTGTGGGCGCCCCAGAATTATGGAACCAGCTACCAGTTGAGCTCCGGACGGCGCCCGATCTCCGCTCCTTCCGCCGCGACCTAAAAACATACTTGTTCGAACAAGCCGGCCTGGCCTGAGGGGGGATTGGGGGGGTTATTATTATTTTATTGGGGTTATTTATTATGTATTAATTGTTCTTTTAACGGGCATATATTTAATTACTTTTAACTTTTGTAATTTTGTATTTTACTCTTGCCCTGTACACCGCCCTGAGTCCTTCGGGAGAAGGGCGGTATAGAAATATTAATAAATTAAATTAAATTAAATTAAATTTGAAAGCATATTTTCCAAGGTACTCATTCTAAGCGAACAGCCTCTAGACCACAATTGTGGACATGTTCCTCAAGGAACATGGAAGTCTTATGACCTGCAAAAATAATAAATACAGATAAAAATAAAAGTCCTCCCTTGACCTACTTAAGTAGCTTGAAACTCATCCTTTGCTGTTTTAGTATGTTGAGGCAATCAAGCAAATAGATTCAGTTGATCACGAGACAAAACGGGGACAGAAGAGGCTGCACTTTAGCTGTGTTCTACTTAACAACTTTCTCAAATCCAGCAGTTTCCAGACACTTGACATTTTTACCTACTGGATTTTCAGCAAGCATGGCTGAATTCCAACTCTCGTCATTCTCATCGGCATGACCAAGCATGAAAAATCAAAAGGCCGGCCCATGGTTCACCAACATCGGATGGGTTGAAGTTGTCCTACCTGGGTTATGTTTTGGGGATCTTCTGCACGTTACCGTCTACCAGTAAAAAAACTTCACTTTCTCACAACTACAACAGACTATTGACATCATACTAGGTTCCGCTAGGTATCAAAAGAGCTGCAGAAAGGGTTGCCCTTTACCTTCGGAAGTTTGGTCGTGCCTGGGACTGCGTGAAATTAAGTGCACACGTTGAAGACATCACAAGAACTTTGTCTTGGGCTGCCAATGATCTTGGAAGCCAAGTTGATAGTCTCTATCCTCATCCTTTTTTTTTTTTGTCTGCCAACTGTCGAAAGCAAGACACCCCGTTGAAAAATAATGAAAGCCAAGGCCTGTTGCAGAACAAGCCGGAGGGGGGGAAACCTCCTGGCTCTCTGGGAATCCTAATTAGCTATGAAACAGGATCCAGGTACTACATTGATCAGATAGAGGGCATTGAGCGCATGATCATATGTGAAGATGTTGTGGCTACTATTAGAAGCTTGATCCCCCTAAGATATTAGTGGCAATCTTCAACTAGGGTTGGATAGTAAGCTTCAGCAGACCTTGATGCAGCCATGCTTGGAGAAAAATGTCCTTTATTTCTTCTACTCAAAGGGCAGATGGAGGAGAAGGGGAGAGAGAGATTTGACTTTCCCATTGCACTGCTTGCATTTTTCCCCCCTTGCCAGACGACTTCACTTTAAGTCTCTCTGCTTAATGGGGTTAACTAAATGATTTTGGAGGGGCAACGAATGGCCTTATTCTTTAAATACCTCAATGACAAGTGGATTGGCTTCAGGCAGTGATTATTGGCCTAATGACAGATGGTGGGCCAAGCTAATCCACCATCTTTCCCCCTCCCCAAATCCCCACTGGAGAGATGGATTTCCACACACACACACACCCCCGTCAACTGAGTGTATGCAAGACCAACATGCAAAGACAGCATCTGAGTCAGCCTTTCTCTTCAGGGAAGACCCAGGCAATGTGCTGCTGCTGCTGAAGAATTTTAACGTACAGTATATCTACCTTTCACTGCCTCGGTCCTCTCTTTAAATTAGTCTTCCCTAATTTGATGCCTTCTAGATACGTCCTCTCAGAATCACAAGCCAGCATGACCAGAGCAGTTAACCCCAGCACGAGAGAAACGATTGGTCCACTTCTGATCACCTAGCCCTGTTACCTCCCCAGAATAAAGTAGGCAGTGAGCATTTCTTGATGCTTGCCATGCTCTCGATGAGGACTGTGCTCTTCAAAGGGATTAGAACACAGCTAACTCTTCTCTGAATTAACCCACCACATATCTTTCGCCATGGATGGATGATTGCATCTCCAAAGATTAAGTCAAGAGGCCCCAACTGTCATTCAAGGAGGATGTAGGGTCACAGACGGAAAGTGTGACGGGTGACATGCAGAATATGAGCAAGACATCATGCAATAATGCCAAATGGGATGCGGCCTCTTGCTCTAAGTGTCAATAGAATCAATACAAGACTCAAGTCAAGAGTCTTCCCTAAAATCTGTCTCTTTTTTTAAAAAACTACTTTTTAAAAAGGAAGCTTGAGTTCAGGGAACAGCAACTAAAATGATCAAAGGCCTGGAGACTAAAACATATGAAGAACAGCTGCGGGACTTGGGTTTGGCTAGTCTAAAGAAAAGAAGAAATAGGGGAGACATGATAGCAGTATTCCAGTATTTGAGGGGCTGCCACAAGAAGAGGGGGTCAAATTATTCTCCAAAGCACCAGAGGGCAGGACAAGAAACAATGGTTGGAAACTGATCAAAGAGAGAAGCAACCTGGAATTAAGGAGAAACTTCCTAACAGCGAGGAGAATTAACCAGTGGAACAGAAGTTGCCTCCAGAAATTGTGGGTGCTCCACCACTGGAGGTTTTTAAGAAGAGACTAGACAGTTACTTGTCTGAGACGGTATAGGTTCCCCTGCTTGGGTGGGGGGGCTGGACTAGACCTCCAAGGTCCCTTCCAGCTCTATTCTATTCTATTCTGATCAGAAAAATCCTTCTGAAGTTGGAAGGTTGATGGTGTGCCACAGTTGCATTAAACATACGGTCATTTTTCATCTCTATCAAGAGCCACGGATCTCGGGGAATTAAGCTGGAGCATTATACTGAGAGGGCCGGCTTCATCTCCGATGTGCTGAGACCAGCATTTAGTTCAGAGCTGATCCTCCTCCTCCACCTCCTACTCCTCCTCTTCCACTCTTGCTCCTTCTGAGCATCAGTGACAGTTACGTAACAGGTTATGACAGTAACCCTCGACCTGACAGCCTAGCACATTTTGAGATTTGACGGCTTTGGCTTTTGGAAATAAACACTAATGCCATTTGCAAGCAGGTGGAGCTTGGGGCTGTGAGAGATTAAGCACCGGAATTCCTTGGCTTTGATTTGGCTTGGCCAAAGCTTTGAGTTGCAGCTCACCACATTTGAATGCGTCGGACAAACCTGATGCCTTGAATAAAATGTATTAATCAAAAACGGGGCTACCAGACTCCTGAAGAGTTTAGATAGTACTACGTAGGGGAAAAAGTACAAGTGGGGTGAGAATCTCACCTCTTCCAACCTGAGCCCCTGATCTTTTGTAAAGTAAATGGCTTGTGAATCACTAAAAGTGGTGGAAGACTTTCAAGAGGAACGGATGATTGAAAATCCATTCCTCGGTATAGAACGATAAAGTTATGAATACAAAACTGAACTAATAAATAATCTCAACTATTCATACAACATCATAGCTCTGCCTGGCAGCGCTTCCCCATTTGATGGAGCGCACCCATGAATAAATAGTGAGATGGTGGTGTATAGATTTGAGGAATAAATATGCACAAAAATAAAAAGGTTAAAAGTTTGTTTTGGCATGGTAGCTGTAATGGGAATGGCCTAGGAAGAGAAGGCAACAATTAAAGTCAGCTTAGCCTGCAGCAGGAATCTGGACAAGACAAGATGCTGTAACCATCACTTGCAATTTCTCCAAGGTCATCTCTGTGGTTGTGTACAAGTTCTTGGTTTGTGAGAATCTTTCTGCCCAGCGGAAAGCAGGCATCTACAAATATATCCCAAGTCCTATGAGAAACAATTGCAATAGTGAGATATATTCCCCTTTGAAGGAGATGGGTGGTTCAGGAATGTTGAAAGAAAGAGAGAGGGGAGAGAGAGAGTGAGTGAGAGAGAGGGGAGGGAGAGGGAGGGAGAGGGAGGGAGGGAGAGAGAGAATCCAGCTATCCAGCTTGGAGGACAAGAGCATCAAGAGAAGCAACCTAGAACTAAGGAGGAATTTCCTGACAGTTAGAACAAGTAACCAGTGGAACAACTCCAGACGTTGTGAATGCTCCAACACTGGAAGTTTTTAAGAAGAGACTGGACAGCCATTTGTCTGAAATGGTATAAGGTTTCCTGCCTGAGCAGGGGATTGGACTAGATGACCTCCAAGGTCCCTTCCAACTTTACTATTATGATGATGATTATGAAAATTGTAACCCATGCCCAGATGAAGGATCACTGCAAGTTCAAACTGATGGCCTACCTCTCATTACCGTGGCTAACTTCCAGAACAAGGTGATCAGATGTCAGAGCTTAGTCAAATACAGCCATCAAAAGTATCATCGTAAAGCAAGAACTGGGAGGTAAAAGCCGGGACAGGGAATTAGATCCAAGAAAAGTGAAGATGAGTCTCTCTCTCTCTCTTCCCCCCCCCCACGAGATCCCAGCCCGAACATGACCTCTTTTACAGGTCAACCTGAGGGGACAAGCAGTCAGGGTGTCAAGGCAGGGTGATGGGTCACCACAGGACAAACGGCCTTCGTGAGAAGTGTTTAGCCTACTGGAATGATTTCTTTGCTCTTACTGACTCAAATGGAAACTTGGAATTTGCATCAGATAAGAAGAGGAAGAGGAAGAAGAGGAAGAGGAAGAAGGAGGAGGAGGAAGAGGAGGAGGGAGGAAAGAGGAAAGAAAGAAAAAGAAAGAGAGAAAGAAAAAGAAAGAAAGAAAGAAAGAAAAAGAGAAAGAAAAAAGAAAGAAAGAAAGAGAAAGAAAGAAAGAAAGAAAAAAAGAAAAAAAGAAAAAAAGAAAAAAAGAAAAGAAAGAAAATCTGAAGGAGGTTTCTTTCCGATAATGATTTAAGTTATAAGTTCTGGGGTGATTGTTTTACAATAGTATTAATTTGGGGGGAGGGAGGTAGAGTAGCTGTGTGCATCTGGCCATCTTCCTGGTCAAAAGGGACCTCCTAGAGACAGAGAGATCAGGCTGTAGATTAAGGACCTTAGTGCTAATGGCTGATCAAGCATCCATCAGCACCATCTGTCTCTGGCCAGGACTGACTCACTCAGAGCTGCTCTCTCAATCCTAAAACTAATTGGGTTTTTGTTTTGTGTTTAACTAGCAGATTCTTTGCAGCTTGCTTACCTATCTTCCTCCCCCACCCCACCCCACCCCTTCGCCTGCCCAGAGTAAAAGGGATTAGCTGAGAGACTGGTTTGCAGGAAAGCTGCTCAAACCTACTTGCTTTAAAAAGAGGCCGCTTGGAGAATCGGGACCTCCAACCGCCCAACTGTTTTGCAGCCTCAATTCTTTGCAAAGCTTTGCTCAACAGCTCGCTGTAATCCATCAAATTAAAAAGCATTGTTTTGTGATGCTTTGATTGTCGCCTTTGGATTCTGAAAAGTAGAGTGGCAGATCCGTTCCCAACAACCGAAAGAGTCAAATAACAGAACGCATGTCAGCCTCGCTGGAAATCAGAAAGTTGCTACAAAGCCTGAATGAATCAAACTGCATGCCGTAGAGATTCTGCCTCCCCCACTGTGCACAGGGGAAGATGGCAGACATTCTTTCAGTGCTGGCGCCATGAATGGAACTGCCTACAATATTGTCACAATAGCAGGCCAGCTTGGAAGGACTCAGAACTGTGCTGAAATTCAATAAATCTTCACAGGAAAACAACCTAAATGGCATAATGGCCCAATGATGAATAAACAGAATGATGATGTCCTTGCAGAGGGAAGGATGAAATGGAATATCCTTGATTTGGGGCATAATTGGATAAATTCTGGCCATAAGCCTATCGTATTGCAACTTTTTACTAGGTACAAATGGGCTAAGGTGGATAATATCTTCCACATAATAGCTTCCCTCCTTGTGTGAGGATCTGTTCTGCCACTTTCCTTCCAGATGTGTGATCTACCCTCCCTATCGGCTCCAACCCAGATGCCATAAGTCAGATATTCAGAGAAAAACTGGGTGACCACTCATGGGTTGGTCCAATATAGGTAGTTCTTGACATACACGCACAATTGGGACCCTAAGCGATGTGGTTGCTAAGCAAGACATTGTGTGACTGGATCCAGTTTTACAGCCATTTTCACCACAGCTCTTCAACAAGTCTGGCTACCCCAACTGACTTTGCTTGTCAAAAGCCATCTGGGAAAGTCACAAGCCATGATTGCGTGACTGCAAGACACTGCAACCATCGTAAAGGCAAGTTGATTGCCGAGTGCCCGAATTGGGGCAATGTGACTGCAGGGATGGTCTGACAGTCATAGCTTTGATGGGGGGTCACGAGTCATATTTTTTTTCAGAGGGTTTCATAACTTTGAGCCCTTGTTAAACAAGCTATCGTCAGTCGAGGGCTACCTGCGTTCAGCCCCAGCCCAGCCCTTTTCGCCATGTCTTCCCAGATCGCCGAATCTTGGTATATGAGCCTTATATTCTGACTTCTGTCATGTAATTGCTTCTGTTTCACCTTTCCCTTCATCAATAATATAAAACCTGCTCTTCAAGGTAGTACGTTCTTCTCGCTGAAAATATTCTCGCCTTATAAAATATTCAGTTGTGCTCAGCAGCTGCCCTTGTAGGTTTGACTGGATTTTTCTTCCCCAAAACCTTTGCTCCTGGGTCATAACGTAGGAGCCGGAGTTGAAGACAACATGGTAGAGTCAAAGTAGAGGCTGATCTAACATCTTGGGAACCCAAGCAGGCTTCATCCTACTTATTTGGGGACCGAATAAAAGAACTTTCCAGAAAAGAATCATCTCTCCAAGAACACAACTTAGTGGCAGATGTGCGGAGCTGGAGCGGGTAGAAACGTGCCCAGAGTCCCTGTCAAGATGGGGGTACATTGCAGTGTGGTGTCATCCTGACCTTGCTGACAGAAGTCTCCGGCATCTTTTTCATTCTTTGATTATGGAGCTAATGGTCCCACCTTGGAAAAGAAACTAAAGATTAAGGGGATGAGGGACAGTCAACTGCTTACACAGCATTAATGACTAATCTTTCCTGCTACACCACAGGAGCCCTGAAGAGGAAGGACTCTCACATGAGCATAGCACACACCAAGCACACACGAAGTATCCAGAAGAGCAAGGGTTGAGATGGTCTGGAGGATGGTCTGTTAAGAGGCTTGGAGCAGAGTGAGTTTTTTCCAGGGAAAGAGTCTACACAGAAGCAGTTCTTTTGGCAATTTATCCAGCCTCATTGAGGGAAAACTGGCCAGTCCACAAGGCTTTCCTGCATCTGGGCCTCCAATTCAAAGCCCAAGGACAAAAGTCAGAACTCTCCACAAAGTAGCCTCGTCCCACGGATCATCAGCCACTGTTATGACGGCCTCCCCGTTGAAGTCGCTGATGAACAGAGGAATGGAGGCCAGTCCGTTAGGTAAGTGAGGGTGTTACAACTCTTCAGACCATGTTTCTCTTTCATTTGGGCCAAATGTAGTTCACCCAATTGCATTTGACAGGAAGTTGGAATACTGCTGGGAAGTTCAGGCGTGGTGGCAAAGTTACTTCTCATGCATCAAATCATCTTTCTTTCTTGTATCTCTGGCAGCAATACACAATCTGTGCAGCACAGACCACACTGGGGTTTCTCATGCAATATTTGTCATAGTGTCTTGTTGTCAAACTGGGTTATTATTAATCAACTCCTGTGGGAATTTAGTTAGGAGCTGGTCAAGGTCAGAGTCTTACTCGGTTATTGTAGATGCTGAACATTGTATGCGGTGCAGTTCTTTTTCAGTTGCTAAGAGAGGATCAAAGCACCACTGAACAGCTGGCAGGATGCTCAGGCAGATACAGTTAAATTAGCAGTGGATGGAGGACCATCTATTTTGAAATGTGGGGAAGGACAGAAGTGACGGAACCGTGGAAAGTTCCCCCATGTCTTCTCTGGATGGATAGGAGATTGGAGTTGCTTCTTGTCTACTTTTGTCAATTGTTACAAACTGAACTTGGAAAGTAAATAAATAAATAATTGTAAAGCAAGTCAAGGTAAAATTAGAGTGAGGCAAGGCAGGGATGAACTGTCAATGGAATGAAGGTCCGTCGTCCCTTCACATCCTCTGTTGAAAATCTTTTGGCTTCGCCTCCTTTGTTGTGTGCTGCATCCATCTGGTCCTTAACTGTCCTCTTCTTTCTTTGGCGCAGAGCTTAGTCTGGCTCCAAGAAAAGCAGGGAGTCCCGTGTTGCTGTGCAAAGTGTGTGGCGATACCAGCAGTGGGAAGCATTATGGCATCTACGCTTGCAATGGCTGCAGCGGTTTCTTCAAGCGGAGTGTCCGCCGGAAGCTCATTTATAGGTAATGGATGCTATTGTTGGCGTAGAGGGAGAATAAACAATCGATAATCATGCAGTCAAGCTTCGAGAAGGTGAAGAGGCTTCCAACTTTTGTCCTGCATCAGATTAGCTCCTCTTTGTACTCCTGTACGGTTGCATGGAGAAAGCACCTTCACACAATGCAACATGCTGAACTTGGAGAGGAGGTGAAGGGACACCCTTAGTTTTGCATTCTTAGCTTTGATCTCCATATTCAGCAGCCTGTGAGTTGTGACCTTTAGTTTTGTGATACATCTTAATCTCCCCTGCCCCTCTAGACATGCTTTTTTTTCTTTCTTCAGGCGTGGATGGGATATTTCCTGCCCTAATCTCAAAACGGAAGCACTGTTTTTCTTCTCAGTCCTGAAACATCAATGCTTGGTGTGTCTCTTGGCTTCAAGAGGACAAATTTCAATTTCAAAGAAGTTAATGTAGATTAGGTGGCTCTTGAAACATTTAGTTGTTCTGTGACAGCAACTTTCCGGGAACCCAGAGGATTTAGCCTTTCTGTCGCTCTTTCACATATTATATAGCACAGAATCTCAACACCCCCACCCCCAAAATAGAATTCCTGGCAGATACATCTACCGGTAATAGAATCTTATCTTGTCTGTTTGACAGGTGCCAGGTTGGCAGTGGAATGTGCCCTGTGGACAAAGCGCACCGGAACCAGTGCCAAGCTTGTCGCTTGAAGAAATGTCTCCAGGCGGGCATGAATAAAGACGGTAAACCTGAATCTGGGAAAAAGGGCCGATTCTCGGTTGAGCTGTAAACTGGACTGGATAAGTCTTTGGCAAGCGGATCTTACAGGCAAACGTTCTCCACCTGGTGCCTCAGATAATAATAATAATAATAATAATAATAATAATAATAATAATAATAATAATAATAATAATAATAATAATGATGATGATGATGATGATGATGATGATGATGATGATGATGATGGAAGGGACCTTGGAGGTCATCTAGTCCAACCCCCTGCTCAGGCAGGAAACCTTATACCATTTCAGACAAATGGCTGTCCAGTCTCTTCTTAAAAACTTCCAATGTTGGAGCATTCACCGCTTCTGGAGGCAAGGAGTTCCACAGGTTAATTATTCTGTCAGGAAATTCCTCCTCGGTTGCTTCTCTCCTTGATTAGTTTCCATCCGTTGCTTCTTGTCCTGCCTTCAGGTGTTTTGGAAAATAGCTTGACTCCCTCTTCTTGGGGGAAACCCCTGAGATATTGGAACACCCCTCGCCCCTCTCTTCATTAGACTAGACATTCCCAATTCCAGCAACCGTTCCTTCTGTGTTTTAGCCTCCAGTCCCTTTTATTTTGTACAGCTCAAGGCTGTGTATGCAATGCCCCTTCTTCCTGTTTTCCCCATCACAGCAACCTTGTGAGGTGGCTTGGGCTGAGAACAACGGGACAAGAATCCTCCACCTGGCTTCCCTGTCTTAAGGAAGGACCAGAACTTGGGAGTATCTCTGCAACTCCAAGAACCAGTGGTGGCTTCAGATCAGGAGGGGCAAGACATCAGTTCTAGTCCCTCCCCAGCCATGAGAATTCTCTGGGGGACTTGGACCTGGAATTCTTTCCCTTTCAGACCAACACTCATGGTGGAATAGTGGTGAAGGAGCTGGATTAGGAGACCCACCATAGATGTTTCAGGATGACCTCGGGCCACCTGTGCTTTCTGAAGTCACTTACTAGCATAAGGGGTTGAAATCAAAGATGATTGCTTCCGTTAGGTCAGGGGTAGGCAACCTCGGCTCTTTTATGACTCATAGCTGACTCAGGAATTCTGGGAGTTGAAGTCCATGAGTCATAAAAGAGCCGAGGTTGCCTACCCCTGAGTTAGGTGAACACCCTCAAGAGGAGGCAATGAAGCCTTCTCTGCCCACCTGGGTGCTTATCTTGACCTTCCTCTGCTTCCAGCGGTTCAGAATGAACGCCAGCCACGCAGCACAGCTCACGTGCACCTTGACTCCACGGACCTGCATTCGGAACAGCAGCCGGAACATGTGGCCACCACCCAGGCTGCTCCGACACCACCCCACCCTTCCCTGCAAAGCCACAGGGTCCCTCCTGGCTGCTCTATAAGTGGGGTTTTGCGGGCCCAAGGGGTAACTCCCCCCAACAGCCACCGTTTTATGGCCAGCCTGATGACAGCGGAGACTTGTGCCAAGCTGGAGCCAGAGGACGGTAGGTAGCTGTGCCTGAGAGAGGGACAAGGGAGTATGTCTGCCTGAAGTGACTCTTACAAGGGGGTTATCAACCCTACAGAATTTAAGATAACCGGCTGCAAACAATGGCGCCCCCTGCTGGTGCAGTCCTAGTTCTCAGAGGGAAATTTAAGATTTAGGATGAATTCAGAGATCTCAGCCCTTTCTCGACTTGTTTTTGCTTCCAGTCTTGTGTTATTGACAAGCCAGAGAGATTTTGGGGGGGAGGGGCTGGAGAAGGAATGGAAGCAAGGGAAATCAAGAGATCGAAGATGAGTCCATCAGCAACTTATCTCACAAATAAAAACTCAGCTCAGGTGAGGTGGGGAGAAAACTGGCACAGCGCTTCAAAGCATCCGGAATCTTTTCCTTGAAGGATTTCACTACAAACAAGTGTGGAAAATAATTCCTCTTAGTTTCTAGGATCGTGGCTTTGCCCAAGGTTAGTATAGAGATAATTTAATGAAGGCGCTGCATTTGTCATTGGTACACTATCTGAATCAGGAATTCTGACACTTGGGCTCAGATTCAGCACAGGCCCCAAACAAAATATTGGGTAATCAGGGGCCACATTTGGCAATTCCTCTGTTTCATACTTGAGTGTTGAGGGCATTTCTCAAATTTACACGCAGTCAGAAATTCCTTTTCAGGGTAGAGCAAAAGGACCTTTTGGTTTATGTACTGCCCCTAAATAAGTATGTGGCATTTATTTCCCCCAAATAGAGGGCCAGATGGGATAACAAATGTTCACCAGAGATGTTTACATAGCCAATACGGTGATCACTACAGAAAACATCATATCCAAGAGATACCTGGGGGTTTAGTGACAGTTCTGCTTTAACTAAGCTCATTTACTTCTTCACAATTTTTCTTAATCACGCCGCAACTGCTTGCAAACCTTACTAACTGCTGCAGACAACACTGTGACCGGCTGTTTTCCTTTATAGCAGAGGAAAACATTGATGTGACCGGCAATGAGCCAGAACACCTGGGGACAGAGGCTCCCCGATCCCCACACCCGGGCACTGGCCCAGAAAGTGTTTATGAAATCTCCGCGCGACTCCTTTTCATGGCTGTGAAATGGGCAAAAAACCTCCCAGTTTTCTCAAACCTACCTTTTCGTGATCAGGTGAGCCTCCCGACTCAGGTTTGGGAGCTGGCAGCTTTAGCCAAGAGGACGCAGTTTTGGAGTTGAGCCAGCGAGAAAGCAAGTCTTCGAGAAAGGCTAAGTTTCTAAGACCTCATTAATAAAGCGCTGGCAACTTTTGCTACGTACAGGTTGAATTTAGAGCTTGTGATGCTGAAATAGAACGGTCTTGTTTAAAGGGATTCACTGGGAACAAGTCAAGAAAAACCAACATGGGGAATATAATAAAGGAATAGGCAGGCGTGGCTGGCATGTGTGATGGAATGGAGTGGGAAGGCGGATGGAATGGAGGAAGTAGGAAGCAGATTCCCAGATAGAAAGGCTGCATTTCAGAAGAGGCAACTCCGCCCGGATATTTTATGAGAGAATGAGGGTGAAGGTAGCTCCTCCTTAATAGTTCTCAGAAAGTATCGTAGATGCAGGTAGAGGATTCAGACTGGCAAGATTTTGTCCGTAGGTGTGAAAAAGCAAAGAACTCCACTTGAAAGAATCACGTCTCACTTATTTTTGGGCCCAACGTATGTAAGGATCAGGGGATATAGCAATTACGGGTTTGGTGAAAATTGCTCACAGTTGGGGCTATCTTTTTATAAATAAAGTGCCGACAGGAGATTTATAGAAGGAAAAAAATACATATCTGGATGGGTTTTTTGCTCAAGTTTATCCAGCGAACATGTCCCAAATTATTTGTAGGGACTCAACTTCCGTATCTTGTGGCTTGCAGGTGATTTTACTGGAAGAAGCTTGGAGTGAGTTGTTCCTGCTTTGTGCGATCCAGTGGTCTTTGCCTCTGGACACCTGCCCCCTCCTCGCTTTGTCAGAGCTGACTGCCACCTTCCACGCCAAGGCGGGGTCTGGAGGAATGGATATCTGTGCACTGCAAGAAATAATCGCACGCTTTAAAAAACTGGCGGTGGATCCCACTGAATTTGCCTGTATGAAGGCAATTGTTCTTTTTAAACCAGGTGAACCCAGTGCTGGCGGTGGGGGGAAAAGCACATTTTGGGTTACAGGCAAAGTTAAAGGAATGCTAAGAGAATCAAAATGCAAATCTGCATGGAGAAGTACACAACTGGCAGTCTTAAGTTACACTGATTAGAACTATGATTAGGCTGTGTTTTCTTTTTTTTCTTTTAATTCTATTTATATCCCGCCCTTCTCCGAAGACTCAGGGTGGCTTACAAGCTTTTGTTTTTCTTATCTCGTGATTTTGTCTAGCTTGCATTTCTTGCTCTGTGTAGCCTTTTATTTGAAAATGTAATTGCATTTTGCACATAACACTCTCTCTCACACACACAGTGAGCACATTTGTGCACGAGTATGTGTGTGTTCAGCCAGCCCTCCAAAATTTATAGAACCTATTAGAAACATTTTTATATAACTGTCACAGACCTCAAGAACGTAAAAGTTTGCATCAAGGATCAGATCTCTTTGTCAAAGTAGCACTGCTGAAATTTGATTTTTTTTTCTTTTTTCCTTTTTAAGAAACAAGAGGATTGAAGGATCCAGACCAGGTAGAAAATTTGCAGGATCAGTCACAAGTGATGCTGGGACAACACACTCATATACATTATCCTAGTCAGCCGGTCAGGTACCTAGTATTATAGTATTCTTTCCGTATTTTATTCAAAAAAGCAACTCTTTTTTCTGACTGATTTTTTCAGCAATAACATGATAGAAACGTTGAGATTCTGAGAAGCTTTCTTGTTCAGATCTTCAGTGGCACCCTTGTTAATTTGGGGGCACCAAATTAAGACTTTTAGTTTTGACTTTTGGCATGCTCCTGCTTCTTCGGTATTATTCTAGCATTCCGCTATTGGTGAAATAGCTACAAATGTCTTTCTATATCGCCTCCTAGGTTTGGAAAACTACTGCTGCTGCTTCCTTCGCTGAAATTCATTTCTTCGGAACGCATTGAGGTTCTATTTTTCCGCAGAACCATTGGGAACACCCCTATGGAGAAGCTGTTGTGTGACATGTTCAAAAACTAACATGCCTTTTAGAGGAGCAGTTGAACGTTCTAAGCAAGTTCCTCTGGATCTGAAATGCAAGCAGGAGGAGAGACCAGAGAAACCTCTTCAGAAGATGTTTGGGATGTGGGCTGGAAGCCTGAAGTGATCCTATACCTAGGCCACAGGTCTGCAACCCGCGGCTCCGGAGCCGCATGCGGCTCTTTCAGCCGTCTCCTGCGGCTCCCAGTCCTCTGCCATGTGCAGTCCAAAAAAAAGGTGGGACTAAAAAAGTTCAACCAATCAATTCAAATATGCAGGGTAGGTGCATATCTCGCCTTGGCTCCACTCTTCAGTCAAACCCTGTTCTGCGCATGCGCGCATGTACGCGCATGCGCACACATTTTTTGAGGCTCCCAGTTTTTCCTTTTGGGAGGGAACCGGTTCCGAGTGGCTCTTTCACTGTTTCAGGTTGCTGACCCCTGACCTAGGCAATGCTGGTCATTCAACTGTAAAAGGCATCCCACAGTACAAAAACTGCTTCAGATGCACTATCACAAGGGTCAACAGTGTGGGGATGAAACTGTTGAACTGTAGCATTGAGCTATTGAATTGAATCCAAAGCTAGTCAAACTTAACTCTACATTCAATGAAATCAATAGTACGGTTAAAAGTAAAGGTGGTCCTTGGCATACAACCTTCCATTTAATGACTATCTGAAGTTATAACTGCACCGAAAAAGTACTTATGATGGCCCTTGACAAGACTGTTGCTGCATCTGCCATGGTCATGTGATCAAAATTCAGACACTTGGCAACTGAGGCGTATTTTTGACGGTCGCAGTCTCCCGGGGGTCATGCGATCCCCTTTTGCGACCTTCTGACAAGCAAAATCAAAGGGGGAAGCCAGATTCGCTTAACAGCTGTGTCACCAACTTCACAAGTGCAGTGATTCACTTAACAATGGCAGCAAGAAAGACTGCAGACTGGGGCAAAACTCAACTTAGCATTGTCTCGCTTAGCAACAGAAATTTTCGGGTGCAATTGTGGTCATTAAGTTGAGGACTACCTGTATGAGCAAACTCAATTTTGTGTCAGAAAACAGCTGAAGTGCCTCTTGCTATGGAAATGACAAGTTTCTTCCATGTTCCAGACTGAGGCCTTGGCTAGCTCAGATACGGAACACAAGAGTAGTTGAGGCTCCTATTATTTCATCCCGGGAATGTCCAGCTATGCTACTTTCCACATGCAAGACATAGAAGCTATGATGGAACCCCTGACGGGAGCCTGAATCTTTATTTTATTTAACTGTGCCCATAGTCCACCTTTCCATAACCTATTCTGGCAATAAAAACTGAAAATTTAAACAGGAGCTAAAAATCAAATGCACATCTAGCTTGGGGAAAAAGAGATTGGATCCTCTTCTTCGGCTGGTGGGTGTCAGCAGAGAGGACTTTGTCAGCAATCTTGTATAAATGTTAATAAATGAGTAGCTTGTATTATTGCTTGGGATCGCTTGTTCCTTAGAACACCCAATTTTATTTGCTGGCCTTGTTTAGGCTTCCACATGCAGGATTTGCTCTCCTCTTCTGTTTCCATGACATTTGAAAGATCAGATGATTTATTTCCCAACTAAGTTGTTGCGTAGTTCACCAGGAGGCTGTCTTCTCCCATCTGGAAGAAGCATGCTGGCTTATGGGCTTGGTTGCCTATTTTCCATGGACCACAATCAGCAGGGGTGAAAACAATCTCATGAAAAGTCTTTGGCGGGATTGGAAAGTGGAACGATGTTCTCCGTGACCCTGTATAGAGAGGATTTACGTTTCCAGGTCAAAACCAGACAACCACACTAATATTTACTGGTTGAGGAAGCAGTTGGTCCCTTGGAAGGTACCCTTTGGAATCTGTATCCACTTCTTGATGAAAAGCAATAAGGGTGTTAATTGATAGTGTAGCAGACTCTCTGCTGGACATCAGAACCTAAACAAGTTTTCTAAGCAATTATTGGTGCCTGGAAACCAGGCAAGGAGCCCAAAACCTTAACATAGCATTCTTCCAGGAACATAGCAGTAAAATATAATCCGTTTGCTGGGTGTCCATGAACATCAACAGGTAGGAAACACGTCTGCCACTATCACTTTATTTTCCATTCTTTTGTTCTTTAATAAGCTGGGGGGGGGGGTTATTTGTTCATAAAGTTGTTTTTGTACAGCCATAGAATAGTATTGTACTTATGAAATATTACACAAATTGCACTTCAAATATGACGGCCTTGTTTCAGAAAAAAGTAACAAAATAACATTAACAAGGGTGTGTGTGTGTGTGTGTGTGTGTGTGTGTGTGTGTGTGTGTGTGTGTGTGGAAAGAAATCCTTTCAGATGCGAAATAACAAGTGTGCTGGCTGACCAAGTTAACTGCACATCACCCAGCTCCGTGAGCAAAATAAAGCATTTATAGAATTCTTCTCTCACAGGTAAAATTTATAGAATATGACACAGGACAGTATATCCTTTTACAATACATAAGTCTGCTTTTAAAATGTACACTCAGTATACTTATAAATTACTTTTAAAAATTTCCGTTAAAAATAATTATATGCAGCCAATGTCCTTCCTAGTGGGGAGTACATTCACTTAATATCGTGGGTGGGAACAGAGGTGGTCCACAAAACTCTACAGGCTGTTCTGGGGTGGAGATGCTAAGAAAAGACGGAGCGATCCTGGAAGACAGCAAGCACAGAGAAATCCAGGCAGGAATTTCTTGCTGCCTGAAATTCAGAAGAAGTTCAAACAAAAGTCTCTCTTGGATATCGGGCCCTGCCCTTCAGTGCTCCAGGACCAATTCCAAGGACAGAGCTTTTACCGCTGGAAGAAAAGGGGGGAAATTAGTCCCCAGGATTGTAGGCGAAGCTTGGAATTTCTCAGCACAAAAATCAATTGACATCTGGGGGGGGGGGGAGGGGAGAATCTGAAAAAAAAGGCAGGAAAAGGTCTTGGTGCACAGGGTTGGGGGAAGAGTAAGGCTTGCATGGTAAAAGTGATATATGTGTCGAGGAGTGTGTGTGTGTGAGAGAGAGAGGGGGGGAGGTGCTTTTTGGTAAAGAGGCAGCTTTAGGATCCATTCACTTAACCATATCCTGCTTACCGAGTTCCTTTTCTAGTTTATAAGAGCTCCTTGGAGTTACACAATCCCCTGTGTAGAATTTATGAGAAAAACCAACTTGCAGGTATTACAGCTTCTCAATCTCAGGACGTTTTGGCTGGGGAATTCTGGGAATTGAAAGTCCAGACATCTTAAAACTTCCTGAGGTTGAGAAACACTGAACTAGAGGCTAAAGCTACTGGGTGCATCACTGCGGGTTGCAAGAAAAAATAAGACAAAGTTAATCTTCACCAGGTTTGTAAAAGCATCTTCGTGATGCTTCCGGAATGGAGACGCCTGAATGAAGGGTTAGGTGAATTGTTTTTACAAAAGAGGTTGGTGTAAAAAATGAACATTTAAACCTCAATGGCCAAGAGCAAAAAAAAAAAAAGGAATCCAACAACAGGTTTGAAGGAGAAAGCTGTTGCTTTTGTGAAGCAGGAAAAACACAAAAGGGATTTTTCGGTGAACAGCTGGATGAACATAGCAAACACCATCTTCAGTCATTGAAAGAACTGTTTGAAATCTCTAATAAGGCCTCTTTATAGTAACACGAAAGGTTATAAATATGGGGATTTCTCGTGAGTGCTACACTGCCATTAAGTCAGAGTGCCGATTCTGACTTATTCAAGTTGGATGTTTAAAACAACTTTTGACGTGTGAAAAGTCAGTCTGTCTATACCCTTACTAGGTCAAGAGCTCCAGCTTTGTATGGTGCCAGATTAAAACTTACGTCAGTTGTCAGATGCAACTGCGATTCAGCCACAGGCTGCAGCAGACTTACAAGGCTCCAAGATAAATGTGTAACTTCCTTCCAATTTTAGGGTGGGGAATGGCGCTTTTAAAACATTAACAGCTGCAACACTCGGTCGATCAAACCTCTTAGATGGGAAATGAGAAATATATTAGGATCAGCTTGTCGTTCAAAGGATAAAGGTGTGCGTGGTTTGTAAAGAGGATCAACTATCTCAGGTTCCTGCAGTTAATCACAACACGCTGTCCTTTTCAACAAATGTAAAAATAAAATAAAATAATGACGGGTATTTCAGCACGGGTGGTCTCTGCAATCTAACTTTTCTGTTAACAAAAACAAATCAGCGATGGGCTGAACTGAAAAATGGGGCTTCCCAAAGACCTTTAAACAGACCACTCTGTTGTCCTCAAGGAGGGGCTCTTGTTGTATAGTTGCAACATAGCCATTTTTTTCACAACATACAGGTGGAATGATCTAATGTCATACCGGTGCAAAACATGGCGACTGTTTATTGTTCCACTCTGAGAAGATCCTGGAATTACTTCTAGTAACTCATGCCTCCTCCTCCTCCTCCTCCTCTTCTGGCTTAAATGTCCCACATTAATAAAGTCCCACATTGTGGAAAAAGAAAATAAACATAAAAAGTTATATTTACATTGAACTTCAGTAACCATAATACTAACAAAGAGTTTCAAGTAGTCTCTCTTTAAAAAAAAATTGCGCCTTGTTTTAATACTGATGTATAGCAAAGAAAGCGATGTTAAATCGTGTGTTAAACTGGTTGACTTCAACAGCAGCCTTTCCTTTGCTTGCATTTTGCTTAAGTAGCGTTTTCTCAGCCTGTCAAGAAACGTAAGAGCCTGCTCAGCTACCAGCATGGAACTGGGCCGGAGACACAATCAGAAAAGTAAACGGTTCTGTTCCCTAATACTTTCTTTTAGTCTTAAAAAGAGTCTGATTTTCTGCCCCAAGGGACAGGACCTACGTTGCGATTATGGCTACTGGAAATTCGGCACAGATATTTGGCTTTGACCGACCTGGAATCAAACTGGCATTGGTTATTCTGACACCATCAACCAAGAAGTTTAAACCAAGAAAACTAGATAGATAAATAACTCTTTGTTCTCAACGGAGCTAAGAAGTGCTTGAGTGAAAATGAGCATTTTCCACCACATCTGACAATGCCATGGAGTGCATTATAAACAGCCCTGAACAAAGAGCTCGGTGTCCTTCTAGGAAGTTCATTGCTTCTCAATCCCAGTGCAAAAACCTAACCCCAAAGTCAAGAGCTTTGACCAGTGGTGGGATTCAAATAGGTGAACGACCGGTTCTCTGTGTGGATGCCGCTTCCGGAAGTCCATCCTGGGCAAAAAAAAATATTAGCTACCGGTTCTGCCGAAGTGGTGCGAACCGGCTGAATCCCACCACTGGCTTTGACCCTCAAGATCAAGAACACCTCTCTAGAACTCCGGCTGCCCTCCAGATGTTCTCAGCTGGCTGCCACACATTCCCTGGCCCATTAAATAGCGGGCCCACCAAACCTGGTTCGCCCGCCATCATTCCCTCAGCCCGGCTGATTTCACTGCAAACTCCCAGCCTGACTCGCGGAGAAATGACGGAGTTCCGAAGGCTAAAGTCAGCTAAGGCCACAGCTGAACTTTCTCCTCCGCTCATTCTAGACGGCAGAGGGAGGCTCCCCACTTCTCCACTGGCAATGCAACGCTAGGATTCCAAGCAACAGATAGGGAGGAGATGCTGACTTGGGGGGACAGCAGCAGTCTTACAACGGAGTGGCAGCAGAGGGCACTGAAGTGGAGGAGATGCTTCTGCTCTGCTGTCGCAGCCAACTCATACCATGAACTCGTTATTTCCTAGTAGCACCAGTTGCTGAGGGCTCACGTAATCAGCAGCATCGGGGTGACGCTTCCGGCCTGTCCCTGCAGACCCCTCTGGGCGCTCTTTGGCTTTCGGGGAGGAGACCTTCACATTCTTCAGCTTCTGCTTGCCTTTCTCCGGATTGAATGTCCCTCTGGTGGTGAACTGTGGCCTGTCATCCGGGGCCTTGGCGTGTCCTGGCGATCTCTCCGATCTCTCCAGGGCACCAGCGTCCCCAGAGGGGGCTGCTCGATAGAAAGGCGATTTGGAGTAGATTTGGAATCGTTTCCTCGTCACGTGAGGGAGGCAGGATGAGGAGGAAGAAGGCGACAGGGATGGAGAAGGAAGCGAGGAATCCATTGAGTCCAAAGAGTCCTGCTGCTTGCGCAGTTGCCTTCGAGACCTAGAGGTACCGGTCGGGTCTGCCTTGATGGATCTTGCCGAGTTGAAGGTTACACTTCTGCCTGGTAGCGGGGAAGAGATGCAAAGGTGGCTTAAGAGGCAGCAATAGGAAGGCGCTGACAAAGAGGCAACATTCCCTGGGAAAGTCCAAAGAAGCTCTCCTGATTCCCATCCATGGAATCAGACTGCCTGGAGGGGACATTTCCCACAAGGGTTTTCAGAATATTAGCTTGCCCTCTTCGGTTTGTTTGTATCTGATCAAACAAGTGTAACGTTTTAACTGATTTACTCTTAAACCTCTACTACCAAATAGTTTACTGAATAGTTAACTTCATGTACTTATGACGGTTCCTTTACGACGCCTTCTCCGACAAATTTGTATCTACCTGATTTGTCCGAAATGGCTCCTTCGGAATCAAAATTCAAGTTTTCAGAACTGTCGGCAGTCCCAATCGAAGCTTCAGACTCTAACGTTTCATCATCAGAGGCTCTAGGCTCCAGTGCCAGCATCTCAAAAGTTAGTTCTTCCCTGCGGGGATAAAACAGAAAATAAATGGAAAGAACTGGATAGAGGAGAGAAGAAAAAAAAACAGCAGCAGAAGCTAGGAAATAAAGGACTATTAAGCTCATGAGGGGTCCTTGGTCCTCTCTGAGCTTGGTTGTTTTCGTGCAGACATTTCTTTACCCAAACTAGGTAACATCATCAGCGCTAGTCTACACCTTACCTAGCCTGGGACATGAAACGTCGGCAAGAAAACAACCAAGCTCAGAGATTAATTTAATTTAATTTAATAATTTGATTTGTATACCGCCCTTCTCCCAAAGGACTCAGGGCGGTGAACAGGGCAATACACAATAAAAATAGAATACAAAAATTAAAAAGCCATTAAACATTATGCCCATAAAATTAATACATATTAAAATTAAAACTAGTTATAAAAACCCAACCCCATCCCGTCAGACCAGGCCAGCTTGTTCGAAAAAGAATGTTTTGAGATTGCGCCAGAAGGAGCGAAGGTCGGGGGCCATCCGGAGCTCAACCGGTAAGCGGTTCCAAAGGTCTGGCGCGCCCACAGAGAACGCTCTCCCCCTGGGGGTCACCAATCGGCATTCTTTGATCGGCGGCACCCTGAGGAGGCCCTCTCTGTGGGAGCGCACTGGACGGAGGGAAGTTGACGCCGGCCGCAGGTGTTGCCGTAGGTAATCCGCACCCATGCCATGAAGGGCTTTGTAAGTCATAACTAACACCAAGGACCCTACAGTCTTCCTCCTCCTCCTCCTCTCCGCAAACTCTAGTCCTGATGATGTTGCCTAGTTTGGGACGTGAGACGTCTGCAAAAAAACCACCAAGCTCAGAGAGCACCAAAGACCCCTCGTCTCAACCCTGAGCTACAAACACCCTCCTTTATTAAGGTTGTGTCCACAATATTCAATCGGCACCCCGACTTGACACATACGGGTTAAGTATTTCCTGAATTATAGCAGATGGACACCCCCACCTCACTGGCCCAGCTACTTAGGCTGCCTTGCTTCAGTTTCATTGGTCCAACTACTCAAGACTCACTTCTCTTTCTGCAGGCTCTCTATTTGCTCGGCCAGCACCTTCTCTTCGTGTTGCATGGCTACTTGCTGCTGTTCGGTGACCTCCATCTCCATGGCCTCCTCGCTGCTCAGGGCCTCTTCGGGAGCATCCCCCATAGAGGGCAACCGGACTCCTGCTGGTGACGTAGGGCTTGGATAGTTGCCTCGGCGTAGACGCCCTTTGCCCTATGCACAAATTAAGGCTAATGAGGAAGGTGCCTTTCCACCAGCTTTGAAATTAGAAAAACACACCCCCAGTATATGTATGAGACAACCAGCAAACAAACAATTTCTTCAGATGCCTAGCAGGTAGGATGGAAAGCAAGTATAAATTCAAGGACACAGGGACTATTTGTGAAGGTCCTCAAAAATATTTTTGATCTATAAGCCAGAGGTTATTTCTATGGATTTACTTATAACAGAATATTTCAGGTTGCCGGCACCAAAAAGTGGTGGAAGGAAGGAAACTGGATTAAAGTATTCTAAAAAAAACAAACAAACCACCCTCGTTTATACCATCTTTTAGATTACTCCTTTCGAGGACGTTGGAAATGCTGAAATGTGCTGAATAGTATTTTAATTAAAGAATCCCTCTAGGCAGGGAAAAAAATGGGAACAAAGAAAGCCATCAACAAAATATAGATAATCCTGCTGCTTATATTTTCCAATGAAATTCTGTGAATAAACTAGCAGAAGTGGATCACTGTGAATATGAGAAGGAGAATTTATTTCTCTGGACCCAGAGCCAAGAAATATATAAACGCTCTTTGGGTTCATCCAGCTTCTCAAAAGCCAATGATTCGCACATCTGTCCTGGGGTATATTGCGTAAAAAAAAATAATCAAAACTTTTAACCACTTCATACTTTCAGCAGCATCATGTTATGTAAATCAGGGGTTTCCAACCTTGGCAAATTTATGACCGGTGGACTTCAATTCCCAGAATTCCTCAGACAGCATGGAACTCCTCAGACTTCCAACTTCCTCTGGGAGCTGAAGTCCACAAGTTGTAAAGTTGCCAAGGTTGGAGACCCCTGATGTAAATGACTCCAGGAATTGTTAAATCAATTTTGAGGTTTCCCTTTCTGGCTAAATAATATATTTTGGGATTGAAGTTTTTTCCCCCCTCTTTTTAAATCACAGCCAAAGTCATATTCAGATTTTCCCCTTAGAACTTGAGGTGCTGATTAGATATTAGCAAAGTTGCTTTAATGTTAATATTAGGCAGGGCTCCTATGCTGTCCGACTCTAAAAAGGAATCTTTCTTCTATGCTTGGTTTGGAAAATTCGAGCAAAGGCAGTGCTGGAAGATGACGTGTTTGTTTGCTGAAAATTGGAAAGGTTAGAAACGGGGGGGGGGGGGGGAGAATATATATTGAATTCCTGTTGTGCTTCAAGAGATTGTCTGTGGTCTTAATATATGAAATTGGTCTAGGCCAGAGGAAAGAATGAAGATACAGATAAAAGAATTGAGGAAAATAAAAGAGGATACAGAAATGAGCTCAACAGAAGAATTCAAGTGAACGCGTTCATGCCAAATTTCCATTAGCTTTTCAGTTTGTATAAGACTCTGCCTCACTCTCTGCTTTACTTTAGTGGGGGGGGGGAAACAATACAGCAAAGACTCTCCTCTGAAGACATTTTCTGTGCCAAATATTAACAGAAATCCATATTAAAAACTGATTCTCTTCCGTATTGATGGTTACTTGTCTACCTCCTAATCTGTCTAGGTGAAAATGGCCTGGCGGGCATTCCCTTGTGATGCCTTTTGTCATCGCGAGAAGTGGAGGGCAGCCAGAGTTGGAAATAAACACGCACGCACATACCACACACACACACACACACACACACACACACACACACACACAGCGTTATGAAATATGGGTCGTGGCCATGGAGCATGCAGAAGCACTGGGATGGATGGAAAGTTATGGCGTTAAAGGTCAGCGTGTTGCAATTCGGATACATACCGGGATCGAACTGCGGGTTATGCTCATAAATCTAACGGCAATTAGTACAGGCTTCTGGATCGGAGAGGACAGGAAAAGGAAAGGAAAGATGCAGGTTAGAGAGCACACGCCATCAGCTGACTCTGGGAGTGGCTGGGCATGGCGGGGGAAGCTGGCGCCTGGCTGCAGCTGCTGGAAAGCGCAAAGGAGCGACAAGCCATTCTGTGCTGCAAGAGGGGTGGAGAAGCATTGGCTGCAGGGATAGATGGAGTCCCCAAGAGAGGGTGCCCACTAGGCCCCCCACAGCCTCAGCCAGCTTTCAGCAATGCTCCCCTTGACTTCCTGTCATGAGGTCAACCAAGCCCCAATCTCCATGGACAGGAGGAACGGCCCAAGACCGTTTCTGAGCGGAGCAACTGCCTTTCACGTCAGCCGCCTAGCTAAGAAGCATGCAAACTCTTCTGCGCCAGATAAAATTGACGAGCGGGAGAGGAAGTGGTTGATTACAAAGAGCTCGACGGAGGTCAGAGTGCCGTCTGCACACCATGCTGTCGCCCCAGCGTCTCCCACTGGCATGTGCGTGTGGAAGACAGGAGAACGGAAGCCTTTTCTTAAAGCAGTCTCAGGGACTAATCATGGAGAAAAGCCCATTGCATACAAGCTAGGGTGGTCTGAGTTCACCAAAGATATTTGGGAAATTTAAAAAAAAAAAAGCTCTCAAGAACCATGAGTTACCTGTTCAAAATAACAACAGAGTGATACCTGTACCTTTGAAGACTCAGATATTAGTGCTTAAGCCACACTTTTTAACTTCTGCGTTAGACTAAATCACAAATTAAAGAACTCGAGATGTGCGGGGAGTTAGAAAGACGGGAAGGAAAGGTTACAGGGAAGAGAAAAGAGAAGAGAAGAGAAGAGAAGAGAAGAGAAGAGAAGAGAAGGGAAGGGAAGGGAAGGGAAGGGAAGGGAAGGGAAGGGAAGGGAAGGGAAGGGAAGAGAAGAGAAGAGAAGAGAAGAGAAGAGAAGAGAAGAGAAGAGAAGAGAAGAGAGAGAGAGACAGCTGTCTTTCAGTTATTATCCACACCCAAGTCAGTTAAATCTCACAGAGAGATTCACAGTTCCAGAATAATCGAGGCTGTTAAACTAGGATGGTATCAGGAGAGACAAACGCAGCAGATCTTCGTCCCAGTATTTCCCTGAACAATTAATGTGAGATAGAAAATGGGGAAGATCAGAGGACGGAGTCTCCACTGCTTTGTGATCTGGCACTTGGCCAGCCTGTCATTCGGCCAGCCGGTCGGTCAGTCCTGCTGCTTACCATGGACCTGCGGATCAAGGATAGCCGGCTCTTTGCTTTGTTCTCTGCAAACTCAAGGCTGCTGATATCCTTCAGACGGGCCCGGTATTTGTTCATCTGTTCTATAACAATCAACTCTATGCAACTGAAAGAGAAAAATCGTCAAGAGGGAAAGTTGTGGCTTGAGGATCAGAATCTAAGCGATGAAGAGCATTTGGAAGATGTAGCTGGGGCAGAGTGTGGCAGCGTGGGTAGTTTTAAGCCCCCCCCCAAATGGCTCCTGTGGCACCACCGTTCCGCGAGCTGCACTGTTTACCAGTGTGCTTCCGGGTGCAATTCAAAGTGTTGGGGGTCACCTTTAAAGCCTTTCACGGGCATGGGTCCAGGTTACTTGAGGGACCGTCTCACCCCACTGGGACTGGCCTGTCCCACTCGTGTCGGCAAAGGAGGCATGCTTGTGGGACCCATCAGCCCAATTATTCTGACTGGCAGGATCCAGGAGGAAGGCCTTCTCTGCTGTGGCTCCTGCCCTCTGGAACATCTTTCCCCCACATGTGAGGTTGGCCCCAACCCTCCTATCCTTTTGTAAGGGTCCAAAGACTTGGCTGTGCCCATCAGCTTGGGGCCACAGTGGGGGAGCAGCGCAATGGAGGTGGTTGTTTGAGTAATAACAGATCCCACCTGCCTCCCCCCCCCCGTCCCCACCCTCCCCACGTGTCTTTGGTTTTAAGGTTTGATGTTAACATTTTATATTTTAACTTAGATGTAACCGTAAGCTGCCCAGAGTTACCCTGTGGTAAGATGGGCGGCAAATCAATAAACATTGCTGTATACAACCCAGACATGAAGACAAAGATCTTTCTTTCTTGAATCAATCTGTGCATGCAGCTTTTTCTTCTGGAATTTTCATTTTTGTGAAATGTTCCTCCCCAAACTACGTGAGTGACCTCAGTGGAGTTGAACCGGTCACGGCAGGCAGCAAGTCTTTTTTTAAATAAATAAATAAATAAATTACCTGATGGTTTTACTGACTTCCTGAGCGCTCTGCAGAGGGTCAGTGGTGTCTGGACAACGGAGGATACAGGGAGCAAACACAATGGCCAGAGCATTAGCTGACATCCGATTAGAGTCTTCTTGTAGAGCTATCCTAAACAGCATCAAAACAGAACGGCAATGAAACTTTAACGACAGACGCTTGTGGCAACCTTCACTTGTTGCGAGGTGGGACAAACCCCTAGAGTGGAACCTAAGAATTGACATAGGGGTCAAAGAAAAGAAACAGGGTGGACATCAACAGGCAGAGTGAGGCAATGGCCGATGCTGGGGATAATAATAGTAATAGTAGTAATAGTAATAACAACAACAACAACAAAGTTGGAAGGGACCTTGGAGGTCTTCTAGTCGAACCCCCTGCTCAGTCTCTTCTTAAAAACTTCCAGTGTTGGAGCATTCACTACTTCTGGAGGCAAGGAGTTCCAGTGATTAATTGTTCTAACTGTCAGGAAATTTCTCCTTAGTTCCGGGTTGCTTCTCTCCTTGATTGGTTTCCATCCGTTGCTTCTTGCCCTGCCTTCTGGTGCTTTGGAGAATAGCTTGACTCCCTCTTCTTTGGGGCAGCCCCTGAGATACTAAAAGAGTGCTATCATGTCGCCCCTAGTCCTTCTCTTCATTAAACTAGACATCCCCAATCCAGCAACCCTTCCTGATATGTTTTAGCCTTCAGTCCCCTGATCATCTTTGCTGTTCTTCTCTGTACTCTTTCTAGAGTCTCAACATGAAGCAACGATGTCAGGTTTTTAGCTGTTCCTTCTGTCCTTCCCAGTCATTCTTTTCTCTTGGATGGTAGATCTCTGTGTGGCCCACATTCTGTCCCATATTTCCAAAATTAGTCCAAACCACAGTGCCAGTCTCCAGCCTTATGTTTCTCAACCTTGGAAGAGGTGTCGACTTCGACTCCTAGAATTTCCCAGCCACACCCACATTAAAACAACACGCCAACATAACAAACAAGGAAAGATCCGCCCTCCAACTTGATCAGGGGGTTAAAAAGGCCTTTGGGTTTGATATGTATGCCTCGAGAAAAGCGTTTTTTCACCCAGAAGAATGACTGACTTTCCTGGGGGATTATAATAAGCATGACTGAAAGGAACGTGAAGATAGGCAGCGCTTAGCTTTCCAAAGCTCTCTGCAAATAAGCCTGTCTCGGCACACAACTCTGAAAACAGAACCGCCTTTCAAGATTGCAGGTCTCACCAAAAGCTGAACGTGGGGATATATCTGCCGATAAAACTGACATTCACAAGGAAATCTCTTTATAACCTTATCCTGGCTATTGATACCTGACAAGGTGAAAGATCAGACGTTCCAAGGTATTAAGATGGGTTCGGGAAAGCTGATCAATGACCGAGTAGACCCCGCGGATGGCCTCTTTCCTCTCCTGCAAACCTGCAGAAAAACAAATGTCATTCACAAATGAAGGCGACAATGTTGCAGGATCTAATCTGGGTCGGTCACTGGAGCCAGAGGTTTAAACCTCTGTTCCCGGTGACCGACCCAGATTGCACCCTGCAACATTTCATTCAATTCGTCAGGACTGTGGCCTGCTCTGTCTCAGGAATGAGTATTTTTTACATCAAGTGAAGCTTGTAAAATATGATATACACATCTAAACACATGTATCTTGCAAGTCCACTACTGCTCAGGATTTAATGAATACTCTGGAAAGGGAACCTCTGAGCTATGAGCCAGATGCTCAAAATACCTTTGCAATGCAAGTGGTGTTCTTAAAGAAGAATGCACTAGGAAATCCTACTGCAACTCAAGGGGCAGAAGATCATTTCCATGTAACTGAGGGGTTTGAAATATTTAGGTGAAAAATCAGGATATAATGTCTGAAATGCAGAGAAAGAGGGCAGAGTATAGAAGTGGAATTATTGGTCTGATTTGGGATCTCATCAAGGGGATACATTGCATCACAGTGAGATACCTCAGGCCACCGTCTGAAGCGGATCCCTAGAAAAAGTATCATCACTTTTTAGGTTTCATTGTGGTAAAGAATTTTCCCAGGTATTTTGTGTAGAAATATTCTCAAGGATAAGGAAAATCACAATTTTCCAAGCAGAAACAGAACTTGCTTTTCCTCTTAGCTTCGGTTTTAACATCCCCCAAAGTCCTGCTTCCTACTAGATGTGACAACTCCTTACCCATGGCTCGCAAGAATTCTTCATAGAGTTCAAAGGTCATGAGAGGATTAGGCAAATCCCTCAGCCATTGCTTGAACACACTGGCAATGACATGGATGTTGTAGTCATCAAGATTCACTCTTTCGATATCTGGTTAGCGGAAAGAATGAAAGCAAGGAAATTGAAAGCAAAGGAGAAACAGCAAAAGGATGCTTCAGCATGCAATCTGACACATTGGTACCAACGTAAGAATTAAGTCATGGCCAAGGTATAGGATCATGGTGGCTTGTGTGGTTAGGATGCTGGCTTGACAAGCAGAAGGCCTGCATTCGAAATCGGAGCGCTACCATGGTGGTGGTGGGGGGGGTGACCTCACGTCCTTCGCTCCAGCTCCTGTCAGGGACTTGAAAGGAGCCCCCAACAGAGCATATCCAGGGCCATGGTGATGTCACTGGCTAATCCTTTCAACTCAGAAGTACCTTGTTGTCTCCAACACAAAGTGTAATGAGATGCAATGGCCTAAGTGGAATTTTCCTCCTATGGGATTTTCCCATGTATTTTACCAGGAAAGATAGATAGGGCAGGCTAGAAAAGTTAGTGCCCTCCTAACCATACCCAAGCACTCCACGTTTGTTGGCGATGTCCATTTTGCTCTCCGAGTTCATGGTGATATAATACTAACCCCTAGGTTCCTTAACAAATAGTATAACTGACTGAAAAGGACAAAGTCAAAATTTCTGAATTTAAGATATAGATTTATCCCAGCTGTCCTACCTAAGGGAGAACTAGTCCATCATTTTAATCACTACACCAAACCGACTCTCAAACACAAACCATACATGAAGCAAAGCTACAGATTAGCTTTAGCCTAACAGAATTAACCATAGGTACTGCATGAGTCCTGCTTCAGCACTGTCTAAACCCCAAGCTAAATCAAACTGAATACTGTCATCACCCAAATACTAAACTTTCTGGCCATCGTCTGCCTAAAGTTCTAGCATGTCTAAAATAAACTGTGCCAGGCCAAATGCCTGGTCATTTTGAGGGACCTGTGTGACCCAAATACCAGGGGGAAAAGCACAATAAGTCTCCTCACCTGTGTCAAGGCCCTGCCGTAATTCTTTGATCTTATTTGTTGATCCAGATTTCCGGTAAATGCCCTCTGTATACAAAGCATGCATTTCTATGTAGCTGGTGAGCTTCTCAAACACATTCGGCACAATTCGTTCTTCGCTGGTCAGGCGAGAGAGTTCAACTCCAAATTGCCGTGAGGAAAGTTCTGGGTCATACTATAGGGATAGGGACAATGCAATCAGTGTTGCAAGCACATCACAGCCACACTGAGCAAGTTCCAGCAATATTTGCACGAGTCTAAAGCTGCTAAGTTCCAAGGATCAGAACAGCCCCGCTTTAAAAATGCAAGCTAGGCAAAACATAAAGTAAGTATTAGAGCAATGGAAACATCTCAGGATGCTTCCCCAATCCTTGCTGTCTTTGCTTAGCCCTACACAGGCTTAGCATTTGAGTCATAATGTCAATTCAGAGCAAAGTGGCAGCAGAAAACAAGCTTTTAACTCTGCCATCTCCCCAGAGTTTTCTGACTGCCTTGCTTCTGTTTTACAGAATGTGCCGCAGTAGAAATATGAATTAAGAAATCAGCAGCTAGACCGGTGTTTCTCAACCTTGAGAACTTTTAAGATGTATGGACTTCAGCTCCCAGAATTCCCCCGTATGTGTGGCATGCAGAAATGAGAGAAAACATGGTACCTTTTTGGAGCATTTTGTTGTGGTCCTCTGGCAGCACTTTCGGTGGCAAGCGTATTTACATACTGGAATTAAGAAAAATGTATTTAGTGTTACACATAACGAAATGCAGTGAAATGTTATTGCGTTATAACTTTACAAGAAAACTCTCAACTGGATTTTGCTGCATAATTAGACTGTGGAATGTAGCAGGCTACATGTTTTTCCTCTATACAAATTTGGCACTTCCTATAATACAGCCTTCTTTGGATTTCTTAGTTATAATTAAAAATTAAAACTACCGTACAATACTTACTATTGCCCTTTCTCTACTTGGTAAAGCATTTGAACAAAAGCTAAAGGAGCTAATGTAAGAAAGAATAGGAAGAGTGCATGAAGATTTAACAGTTCACACTTACATTTGCAAACAGCGGCCCTGTCCATGATCCATATCAAGGAGGAACAGAATTCACAGTAAGTGGGAATGCTATATTGAGTAGCCTTAAAAATATGACCATTATGTTCTTCTACCTAGTAACAGCAACAGAAAAAGCAATCTGAGATTTACACAGTAGTTGAAAATAGATCTGAATCTTTACTGTACTGCACAAAGGTATTTCATATTTTTTTAATTATAACTGTTATTTTTTTTTTAAAAAATAACATATAACATTTAACATATAACTGTTATTTTTTTTAAAAAAAAAACCTTGGCTGGAATGCTGGAAGAGTATTCCTGGCAGTGTTGACAGTTCCTCAGAAGATTCAATAATGTGATCCATTAGTTCATTCATTGAATTTCTACCCTGCCTTCTGTTTCAACAATGAAAGTTGCTTACGGTGATTTTCAGATGACAAAAATATAACACATCCTTCTTAATCAGACTTATGATTCATCCCATCCCGTTTTAGCTTGTCTCAAAAACTGTCAAACCATCAGGACGTTGATAACCTCACTGAATGCCAACATTGACCTAGCTGGACTTGCTGCAAACATTTAAACGTACATAATAGGTGTCTATATAATTTATAACATCTTGCTTCCTGTTAAAGGAGGAAGCATTTTCAGCTTACTATGTCTGTTTCCTTCTTTCGTCTCTTCTTCCTCTCCGTTTTTGTCACCTAAGACAACAAAGAGACAATATCAAGCAGTTCAGTGTTTTTTGAATACTTTGCTTCCATTTGCAAATTGAAATCTGTTTTCTTATTTAATCTTTGTTTACAAAGCACATCAAGGAGCTATTAAAAATTCAGACGGACCTTTCTTATCTAAATCTACTGCTTCTTCTCCTGACCAAGATATTCCTATAACATTCAATATTTCATTATGTGGGCACTACTGGGACAGAACTGAGAGCGCTAACAAGTGTCTGCTAGAATCAGAATTCCGCTGTCATGGCTTCTGGCAGAAACAGGGGAATTTGGAAGGAGATTTTTTCCCCCAATCTCATTTATATCCCGCCCTTCTCCGAAGACTCAGGGTGGCTTACAATTTAAGCACAAACCAATGTGCTTAGCAATAGCCTTCATTCTATGTATATGCCTGCTTATTAGGGCTTTTCCCCCCCAAGCAGCATTATTACAGTGTCAGCTTATTGCCCCCAACAATCTGCGTCCTCATTTTACCTACCTCGGAAGGATGGAAGGCTGAGTCAACCTTGAGCCTGGTGGGACTCGAACCTGCACTAATTGCAGGCAGCTGGTGTTACTTAAGGAGGCATTAGCCCACTGCTCCACCAAGGCTCTTATTAGATATTAATCTATTTCGTGTAAGTAGCAGAATGACCTACAACTGCCCCTTCCATGGCTTATTACTAACTGCTATTTTCCCCTGCTGCTGGCTCTCTCCAACATACTTCAAGAACAGAAGCCTTAAAATATGCATGTACATACATCCATACAATTAGGGTTTGTTCCGTTTTTCTTCGTTATGGGCCTTTTTATAACAGAATGGTACATATGCATTCAGGTTACTTGAGATTATTCATTTCCAATAGCACATTATATTTTGTGATCAAAAAATGTTTTGCAGGATCCAATCTGGGTTGGTCACCGGGACCAGACCAATCTGACCGACCCAGGCTGGATCCTACAACATTATGCTACATTCGCCTAACATTCATGATAAAACTTTTTATACCTTACTGCGAGCCAGCTTTTCAAATTCTATTCGTCAATAACAAGGGGTAAGGAAATTATGTTGTGAAGCAGCATAAAAAAACTTTCTGAAAGGGTACTAATGACCAGATGATTTGCAAGGAATATAAATCCTTCCATCTTCCACCATTCAGACAGAACTGAAGAAGCTGCTTGGATGAGAAGCGAAAGGTTTTCAAGGGAAAAACAAGAAAGTCCAGTTGCCTCTGAAAAAGCTCCTTTGGGACAAGGTAGCTGATTCTTCAAAGGACATCCAGAACGTGGTCCTCCTGCCAAAAGGATGCAATATGAGGTTGTGATTGTGGTAGAGTAGTTTACCTTTGCCGCAGAATAATCCAAAGGCATGTATTCTGTCATGTATTCATCCAGAAACACCTTAAATGTATTGACCCAGACCCCTACGGGGGATTCACTCCAGTTCCTCTGTTCAAGTTTCATGGTTTTCTCTAGAATCTGCTCAAACAATGCATAGAGATCTTTGTAGCGGATGCTCTTCCCATCACCCATCTATTAAAACATGGAGAAATGAACGTCAATGTCTGAATGTTCCGCATAGAGGAGAGAAATGTATTGGAACGTTCATTCACTAAAACAAACATTAAAATCCGAAGAAAAACATAAGCACAGTCCTGAAATCAAATAATAGAAAGGGCAGGTAATAATGGCTAATTGCCTAGAACTCAGCAACAGACAAGCTTGGGCTTTTGCTTCCTTGCAGGATGACTAAATTTTAAATTTTAAACTCTTTTGGGGCTATTAATTTAATTTTATTTTAATTTGTACATTGCACTGTTTTAATTTGCCCTGTAAACCGCCCTGAGTCCCTCGGGAAAAGGGCGGTATATAAATCGAAAAAAACAAACAAACAAAGAAAGAAGGCAGGAAAGGTCTCGGGTCACAATTCTGGATTCACAGTATTACGTCAGAGCAGTGTTTCTCAACTTTGGCAGCTTTTAAGGTATGTGGACTTCAACTCCCAGAATTCCCCTCAGCCAGCAAGGCTGGCTGGGGAATTCTGGGAGTGGAAGTCCAATCATTTAAAAAGTTCTCAAGATGGAAGAAGGCTGCCCCAGAGCACGCATTGCTTTACTGAACTTTGAGGAAACTGGTATTATAAAAAACGCATTGCATAAATTCTATTTGCACCGCTCTGAATGTCATTTCGACTAAAAGTAGTCATTTAACTTACTGCCAAAGCGGAAGAGTAGAAACTGAAGATATTTTGCCGGAATTCTTTCAAAGCTTTTTTAAATACCACGTCCACAAGAGTGTCCTTCTTACAGTCTTCACTATCCAAATCATTCATCTGAAAACCATAAAAAATGAAATTAAGAGTGTTTTTCAAAAGTTACCATGTGACAGATTCAATTTCCCAGGCAGAACTAAGATGGCTACATTAAGGTAACTATTTATAAGGCTACCTTGTTCTATTTAATGACCTAAATAGGATTCTGCTTGATTTTGCTGGATCCAGACTTTGATTGTCCTGGGTCCAGATGTAGACAAAAGTTCTCCCAAAGAAGATACAGCAGTAACTTGCTTTATTCTTCCCTGTCAGGCAGAACACTAAAATCCTTCCAGACGCTTCTACCAAGACTAAGAACCAATACCGTCTAGGATTTATTCAGAAGCAAGGCCACCACTAGACCATGAACTGCTGTTCAAGAACGGGAAGGGAAAATCAGCCTTAGTTACGGCTGATATTTCATTCCATTTTAGCCTGATCTTTTTCTGCATTCACTTTCCCTTCTCTTACCTGTGTCTTGTTGGATTGCATGTCAAAGAGGCAAGCACTATTTTTCTTTTAACTAAGCTTTGACAGACAGGAGAAAAATACGGCAGATAAAAGTCATCCAGATTCTTCCATGAAGTCCATAAAATCAGCTTTTGAAGATAACAGTCTTCTGATTAAAAGCCAAGAATTATTCTTAGCTAGTGAAGCTGTAGATTTAGAGGGGTGTGTGTGTGTGTGTGTGTGTGTGTGTGTGTGTGTGTGTGTGTGTGAATTACCTTTTTCAAGAGGAACTCGTCCATGCTTTTCAAATCACTGGCACTCGTTATGATCTGAAGAGCGTCGTTCTGCCATTGTGCAGGTTCCATAGTTACGTTGCTAATTTTCAGGCTGCGTTTTCGCTTGACCTTTGGGGATGGCTCTTTGTTTTCTTTACATTCCCTTCGATAAATGCCGGACAGTTCAGGACTCCTTGGAGGACTCAGCTCTGTCACGTGCAAAGAAATACAAGTTTTGCTAAGAATCCCCCTGAGAAGAACAAGCAGAAGCTATCTTCCTAATCGAGAAACAGGAAAATCATTTCTTTAGCCTAATGCAGGGGTAGGCCACCTCGGCTCTTTTACATGGACTTCAACTCCCAAAATTCCTGAGCCAGCTTGGCTGGCTCAGGAATTCTGGGAGTTGAAGTCCATGAGTCATAAAAGAGCCAAGGTTGCCTACCCTTGGCCTAATGGATGGAAACAGCTCATGCATGCATGCATGGATGAGATTTCCACCTTCACCTTCAATTTTCTAGGGAAATCCTAGCAAATTTTGGATTCAAGGCAAATTAGATTCTTCAAAGGAGAAGTTTGCTGGGGTCTGGAACAATGACCTCTGACAATAGTGAGGAGCAATTCGCAAATCTTTTGGATTTCTGACACTGGACCTGACTATCAAGACAACCGACTGATCAAGCCCTAAGTTGTTCTTTGAGAAAATATGTTACGTATTCACAATGTCTCCTGCACAAGGCAGGAGTTGAATTTTGAGATTCTATGATTCTGTTACATCTCAGATAAGTCACAAAGCTGATTTGCCAAGCCAATCTTCGTATTTCTGAAACCCTGAATTACCACTAATGTTTCGGTCTTTGTAATCCACAGAAGAAACACGTTTTCTTATCAGCTCTCTAGCTGACATTTGTATTAAGCCAGTGTTTGTCAACCTTGGCAAGTTTAAGATGGGTGGACTTCAACTCCCAGAGTTCCACCTATCTTAAGGTGGAATTATCTTGTCAAGGTTGAGAAACCCTGTATTAAACTACCAGTTTTACCTTCTTCAAGCTGTAGACCTGGAATCATGTCTCTTCCTGGTGCATCTTGGTCGGGATACAGTTCCAGCAGCTCTGACTGGGTAGCAAGCTTCTCTCGGCTTGTTTTCTTCTCCCCCTGCCTTCCTTTTCCCCAAAATCTCATCTTGGCTCTTTGAGGTCTATTAAACAATAAAATGGGAAGAGAAGTTTACTCAAGTCATGTGACCATAGGGGCACTGCAGTGGTTGTAAATCTGAGGACCAGTCGCAAAGTTACTTTTTTCCCAGCGACTTCGTGACTTTGAACAGTTGCTAAACAAGGGTGTCATTAAGTGAGGGCTACTGGTAATGTTTTTTAATCTAATGTTTTCTATTATAGATCATCTGGAATTAAATAAAGGCAGTCCTTTTACTAATGGTCAGCACCCATGAGATAGGTGCTTTTCCCTAATCTCCCAATCAGAGTTTGTGTCCAGACTTGTGAACAAAGATAGCTCTGCTTATGTCCTTCATTCTTCATCATTTCTCTCTTTCAGGCACGATAACTGAACCCTGTTGGATGGTGCTGAAGGACAAGTAGTTTAGTGAATTTTTTAAAAAAATGCAAAGAAAAAACAACCACCAAATCATATTTAATTCAGGCTTGGTATTCCCCCCCCCCACTTGTTGGAGAATTTATACCTTCGGTCCACAGCTATGATTTTCTGGGCAACTGGCAGTTTCCCAATCTCTCCTTGAGACATTGTTTTGTGAAGCTTTGCTTGGCCTTCGTTGGACGCTGAACGTTGCAACATCTGAAATAATTTCGAACATAACAGATGCTCTAACGCTGATAAGAATCATTTGATATTCCAAGAAGACACAACTGAACTATACAGCCCTTTCAATGTTTAAGCTGCTAATCCCCCCCACCCCTCACTATGAAAAAGACGCTTTTAATTTGATTAATTTCTGCTTGTTTCCTCGTAAACTAGAAGATGCAGCACAACATTCTGTTACTATTAGCTCAGGAAATCAATACTGAGAGGAATAGCAACACCTTAATGTAGGATTTTAATGCAAAACTAATTGGCTTTTAAATCAAAGCGGGCAATAGTTATGGGAGGTATTCCTAAGAAATCTGCCTTTTCGATTTCTGAGTTTAAAAAAAAAAGTCTGCCTGAAGTATCTTTTGATTCTTTAAAAATCATATTCTAAAATAAAAATAATTTAAAAATATTAGGGTTTCCTGCCTGAGCAGAGGGTTGGACTAGATGACCTCTAAGGTCCCTTCCAACTTTATTATTATTATTAACTACTTCTTTGATGCATTCATGGAAATTGCTAGCTGGTGAACGTTATCTCCACTTCAGGTTTCTCACACACTGTACATAAAGTGCTGTTACAATAGAAAAGCTTGTTGTATGACTTTTTTGTGAGAATAGACAAAAGCCTTTAATGGAAATTATATTTTTGCTTGAGAATAAATGAAATGGGATGGAGAACTGGATCTGACCACAAATTACGCTGCAGGCTTTGAAGTTCCTGTTCCTATGTTAGCACCAGATCAAAAATAATCTTTTTTGTCTTTAAAGAGTGGGATTTTGTTGGCAGGTTTAATTTTGCAGAAGGCCTTTCGGGGTGACTTCAGCAACTTCAAGAAGGCTAGAAAAGGCCTTCATGTAAAAACCTGGAGAATTGCTGTTTGCTGTTGCAGGTGGCACGGAATTACTTAAAGGTTTGAATTGGTATAAAGCAGCTCTCCAAATCTAAAATAATTATTACTCTTAAACTCTCCCATTTCATTCATTGAAAATTCATTGTTTCCCTGACTTTCATCGCTAATGAGAGAATGGTGGTTTTTAGATTAGCAGTAGGATGTTCTGGAATTCTTTCCCTGCTTTATGAAACTTGTCCTTTTTATAGAATTTCACGGTCTCTTTATTTTAGTATCTAAAGTATTTTATATATTGACATTATATAAATCTGAGTAATTGGACTCTAATCCACAGAAATTTGTGCCACAATAAATCTCTTAGCCTTAAAGATTCCAGGAAGATTCCCTTTTCAGTTTGCCTAGGAACAGTAGTTCTTTTATCTTTTCACAACATTTAATAGTTCACACTGGGGGGAGGGGGTGGGGGAAATCCTTTGATTATTATAAATAATATGGAAATTTATATAGTTGACTCATTGCTGAAACATCAGAAGACCCAGTTAGGGACAGATTATCATTGAGACAATCTATCTATGATGGTTGTTAAGACTCAACATAGACTTGGTGGCACATAATCAATAATTCAAAATATACGTGACTAGTAAACTTTCAGAAAAATGGCCACTCAAAAGGAAAACAAGAAGAGTGAGAGACCGTTATATTCCAGCACTCAAGGATCAATTAATTTCCATTTACAATTGCAAAAAAATACTTTACAGTGATAATCCTGAGGATGGTAAATACGTTTTTCACATAAAATGTTATGCTGAATCTGCTAAAACAGGACTGTGAACTGCTGCCCTCCAGATCTAATTTCATCTCAGCAGGGAATGCTGACAGTATTAGTTAATGCAAAGGATACGGCTTCTAATAAAAGTCTTTTTAGAGTTTTATAATTGTCAAATTTTGAAAAATATAATTCACAAACACCCCCCCCCAAAAAGGGGGGGGAACACTGATAAATAAAGCATGCACTAGAATTTGGCTTGAGATACCCATCTGGAAAACCACTCTTACATCTTTAGCTGCTCTGATTCAATTTGTTCTCAATTTTAACAAGAAAGAGTAAGCCCTTATAACTACTATTATTTTCCTAGCTCACTTGCGAAAGAAAGAAAGAAAGAAAGAAAGAAAGAAAGAAAGAAAGAAAGAAAGAAAGAAAGAAAGAAAGAAAGAAATCCATTTCCATCCTTAACAAAAACCGCCTTCAAGAGACGTTAATAGCAGGAATAGCATAATCCCCTAATTCTTCTGCATACTGAGAAGATAATTTGGGAGCTATATTTCCATAAAGATTTTTTTTTAAAGATATGCACCCTCTGTCTCTTCTTAAATGAGTGGATTTAAGACCTATTTCAGCTGCATTACTGGGGACAAAAAGCAAAATCCAGACAAGTTGTAACAACAGCAGGTCCTGCCAGAATGTTAAGGAATTCAAAATATTTCAGGTTCCTTTTTTTAAAAAAAAAAACAAACAAACCCCAAACCCAAACATTATTTCTGCAATATTCGATCCTATGCATGCTTAAATTGGCATAGTGGCAATCAGGGCTTTTTTTGTCAAAGAACACTCAGAACGGAGTTCCGGCACCTTTTTTGGATGGAACCTTGTAGGGTAGGCAAGGAGGGTTGTATGAGATCCGGCACCTTTTTCTTTTACAAAAAAAGCGCTGGTGACAATCATTCTAACCTTCCCTCCAAGCCTTATCCACGCCAATTGATCAGCTAGCCAAAAGCAGAATACCTGACATTTAATAAGGAAAAAGAAAAATCGATGCCAAACATATTGTAATGTACTCAAAGATGATGAGCAATGTGCAAAAAATGGGAAAAACAGTGACTTGCGGGGCTTTTGTTCATCCACAACTGGTGTGGAGGTGATAACCTATTTCTTCTTCCTCCTGACATTAATCAACCCTGTGCTAGCAAAAGGGAGCTCCTTAACTGATCCACCTCTTGTGCTGAAAGCTCAGAATAAACAACCTTCGTTTCATGTGCTGAAAAATATGCACCAATGTGACCTGATTAAAAACAGCCTCGGCAAATACCAGCCATTAATTTTCTGGACAGTAATGAGCTGCACGAAAATTTATCAGTCTAACAACACAGTTGATGTCCTTTTCCGAACAACTAAAAAGACAGACAGGGAAAATAAAAAATACACAACCCAACGACAAAACAACTTTAAAAAACAAACAAACCCACAGATGACAATTTCAAAACACATTTGAGCACTATTACATATCCGAGCAATATTACGTATTACATTTAGACATCTGTAGTTTACCCTTCCTATGTAACAGAGGTCGTGAAATTCAGCGTAAAACTTAAGAAAGCAGAGCTTGATTTTGCATGCAGATGCGAGCAGATGTGCTAAACCGCTAGTGAAAAAGCTGATGGGGGCGTCAAGGAGAAAGGATGGAAGGAGAAAGGATGCGACATAATTGAAGATTCTAGGGCTATTTGCATGCAGATGGCATCTGTTAAATGGCAGCAGGAGAGTCAAAAGATGGTTTTGAAAAAGTGGGAGGAACGAGGCTCCTTTTGAGGAAAGAGCTCTCCAAGCAAACAGCGAACCTAGCACCTTGACATCTCAACCACGATTCCTGGTCTGAAACTACTTAAGGTTGGTGGAAAGAGCTTCCAAGAACACAGCACGTTCTCTCTGAATTATGCGGTCTGGAGCAACTGGGCCGCCTGGCCTCACCACTGCTGCAGGAAAGGATTTCACAATCTTCCTGAGGACGATGAATTAAGTGGAAACATTATCTTGCATGCTCTTAAAACATCTCAGTGGGAGTGACAGATCAATTCAGCAAGCAGGAAAGTTCATGGGGAATTTAAAAAAAGTATGCTTTTTAAGCATTTTATTCACAATGTCCCCGCTAACCTTTCAGTTTTCTCCCTGTGCTACTAAAGCCACCACATTTCTAGCTGCTCCACCGAAGGCTGCATTTCATCCCAAAGTAGACTCTAGTCTATCTTCTGCCTGAAACAGGGTGGAAACTGGCAAGCTAAGCAAATATAATGCTCAGCCTTCTCCATCTTTACTTCCTCAAAACGCGGCATGGAAGGGGATGATGGGAGTACCACTGCAGGGACCTACTGAAGAAGCCATCGCTAAGGGATATTCTACAACTTTGCCTAAATCTTGACGCCGAGAGGCATCAGCACTGGGTGACTGTGTTCTTAGAGGTTACCATCCAATAATATCCATTACCGGATTTTTATTTTATTTATTTATTTATTTATTTTAATTCCATTTATATCCCGCCCTTCTCCGAAGACTCAGGGCGGCTTACAAGCTTAGCAGTAGCCTTCATTCTATGTATATGCCTGCTTATTAGGGCTTTCACACACCCCCCAAGCGGCATTATTACAAAGTCAGCTTAATTGCCCCCAACAATCTGGGTCCTCATTTTACCTACCTCGGAAGGATGGAAGGCTGAGTCAACCTGAGCCTGGTGGGACTCGAACCTGCACTAATTGCAGGCAGCTGGTGTTACTTAAGGAGGCATTAGCCCACTGCTCCACCAAGGCTCTTGTTATGGGAGAAACGGCAAGAGGAGGTGTCAGTTCTGCTGAGGGTTAGCCGAGAGATGCCCCCCCCACCCCACTCCTACAACTGTTTGTGGAACATATTACCATTTCAGAGTCACTGTGGCAGGGCTGCTTGAGCCTGACTGCACAACCAGGCTCAAGGTGTGGTGGATGCTCAAAGGAGAGAAGGAATTCAAGATTGTCATCACAATCCTCTTCCTCTGTGTCCCCCTCCCAATCAGCAAAAGCACCTCTAGTCAAGAAATTCGAGCGTGTCCGTGCCATGCGGGCTTTCTTTTTATGGACTGGTCGGGCAACCTGCTTGACACCAAATGATAAAAACAGATGATATGGAATGAACAAACAAAACAAAACAAAACGACAACAACCAAAAAAAAAAAACACAAGTCAAAGGATAAGGAACGTGGAACCAAATGGGTTGGGTTTTGGTTGTTTTTTTTTTTTTGCTTCCGTTTTTGTTTTTAACAAAAAAAGATCCTCCGAGTGCATCATTTGTTTAAACAACGTGCTAAATTGGTTCTCAACAAAGAAGGAAGGACAGCGGGGGTGGGGGGTGGGAAAACCCCACATACGGGAAAAGTAGAAATGATGCCCTTGTTGGGTTTAATATTGTTTTGTTGATGAGCCAGTTCAGACAGAACATGGCCCTGGTTCTCAGCGAAGTGTGGCTGAGTTGCAGCTTAAAATGCAAGGGGAGATTCCCCTGGCACAAAAATCTAGATAATCTGATGCCAGAGAGGAAATCTGCGACTAGTCACTAGATTCTTCCTTGTTTCCTATATGCAATGCTTGTTTCAACACGCAATTACGGGAGCCCCTGCTGACAATCTGAAGTGTACAGCTGAGAAACAGGTTTGCTACCATATTAAAAACTAGGTCAAAAATTCAAAAAAATAAATACTGTGATATAATGGCACTCTTTAATCTTACATTTGCTTTCCAGCTGACAAGACCCTGTATTCCTTCCTACAGATCACTGCATGCTAACAGGATTGATGGTTTGGGGAGATAGCTGGGAGAAATAAGTTGATTTACTGCTGGGGAAAAAAACACACATTTCTTACCTCTACTCTGTCTGTTCTGGAAAGTTTCAGAGGCTTTTTCTGTTCTTCTTTTGGAAGAAGCAGAGGTGCTGAAGATCCTTTATTAAAACTAAAAAACAAAACAATTGCAAACTTACTTGCAGTAGACCATACATAGCCCAAACTCATTAGCATGGGAAAGCAGTGACCAACTTCCTATAAAGCTACTGTATTGGGTTTCCGTAGAACAGCAAAGGTAGTGCCTTGTGATTTTATTGCTATTTAGTTCAGTCATCTAGAGTATGGACGTTAAATGTGTGGAGTCTAAAGGAATCAGACATTGCACACATAGCTTGCATGTCTTTTACTGAGAATTCAATTGATATTCTTATCTATATATTTCTGTTTGTAAGGTTTGAAGCCAGCAAAGTGGGGAGTCCCTATTTTGTAAACGTTGGATGGATGGGAGAGAGATTCAAGGCCATGAAAAGAGTAGCCGAAGATCCGTTAACTTGAAAAGACAAGAGGAAGAGACCCAGGATCTGAACCTCGGGACTGACATAAATACGAGGGGTCCTCGGTGCTCTCTTGAGGTTGGTTGGTTGTTTCTGCAGACTTTTCATTACCCAAACTACGTACACCCTAGCACTGATGATGTTACCTAGATTGGTAACAAAATGTCTGCAAGAAAACCACCAAGCTCAGAGAGCACCAAGGACCTCTCATTTCTACCCTGAACTACAAATACTCTCCTCTATCATGTGTGGAGGGAGAGGGAGGGAGGGAGGGAGGGAGGGAGGGAGGGAGGGAGGGAGGGAGAGAGAGAGAGAGAGAGAGAGAGAGAGAGAGAGAGAGAGAGAGAGAGTTTTACAGCCATGTCTGCCTGCTACTCTCCTTCTCCCTCGGTTTTCTTCTAAGGCTGCCATTTTCAAGGAAGATCCAAGTAGCAGTTTTATGAAAGTGTAACATACAAGCATCCATTATCGTACTCACGTGTTGCCCAAATGAGTATCCTTTGGCGTAAAGAAAATGGAACCAACTCTGCTTTCCTTGCCCTGGCTAGGAATTCGAGGCAATCGGAACCGCTTCTCCCTCGCAGGTAGATTGCTGACCCTTTCCTGAGACTCGGCACCCAAATTCAACCAATCGGTTCCAACAGATTCCAGGGTGACCGGCGTCAGACCTTCTTCCTTTTTGTCTGGGATCGTGGGGATGGCCTTCTCCTTCAGTGCCGTCTGGCAAATAGGGGGGCTTCCCTTTTGGGGGCCAGTAGGAGAGTTAAGGTTCACCGATGGGGTGGTTTCTGCACTTGTTGCAAGTCTTAGTTCTCCCTTGACTGGAGGAGAACCAAGAACCATTTTCTTAGGTGAGGTGAGAGGGGTTCCATGGCAGGAGTCCCGAATCCTGTTCTGTTCGTTCTCTTGTCTCTGAAGCTCTTCAAAAACTTTCTGCTGCTTCCCCAAAATTTCTGTCTGCCTTCGTATTTGCTCCATCATCTCTTTTTCGTTCTGCATCTGCTTCCGTTTCTGGCGTTCTTCTTTCTCAACGTTTAACTTCTCCAGCTTTTCGATAACCCCATCCGAGAGATGCACTCCTGTAGCTGGAACAGCTGGGCATTCTCCACTGCCGGACATTCGGCTGTCTTCGTGTAAAGCTGTACTCTGTGTGGCCCTTTGCAGTTGAGGATTTTTTGGGGCGTCTGGGAAAAAAAAACTGCTCCCCATTTCCATCTGTTTGTTTCTTAGGTTATTGTCCCTCACTGAATGGCCAACTTTCAACTTGTCCTGTGGCGGAAGATAAAATGTAGGCAAACTACTGGAAATCAATGGGACTCTTGTATGCATGTTGGAGACAATGTCATAAGGGTCACAAACTGGCCGCTCTTTAGCAGCCAGGCAGTCAGGCAATTCGGAACTTGAGATTGACCTCTTTCTCTCCGACACATTTTTATTGATAGTAGCAGCAGCAGCAGTAGCAGCAGCAAATTTGGAGATGTCTTTGTCATCTTCATCTTCATCATCATCATCATCATCATCAAATTTTGGGCTATCGTGTAGTGATTCTCTGAGATTTACATTGTGATCCTGAGATGAGAAGGGGTCCCAGCTTAGCTTCTCGAGACTTCCCTGAGAGCTTTTACTCCTCGGAGTTCTTCGAGGAGACGGCACCCCTTCGAAAACAAGCTCAGGGGACAACTGATGCTCCTCCGAGGGAGACGTTCCACTAGTGGATCGAACCTTCAGCAGCTCCAAACTAAAAATGGCTTGCTCCAGTTCGCGCATCCGCCGGCTCTCTCGCTTTGCACGAACTCCTTTTTTTTGGTTGAGGTCTTCCAGGGACTTTGGTCTTTCTCTTACAAGAACTTCTTCTTCCATGCTCATCCCGCTCTGGCTGTTGGCCCTCTCATGATGTTTGTGTAAAGAATCTGACGGATCGATTCCATTGTCCGTCACCGATTTAGAGTCTTTTGCGGCTTTCACTCTATTTTGAAATGAATTCTCTTTCCATTCAGAAGACTCTGAATCCTTAATATCCGAGCTATGGCCTAGCATTAGTTTATTATCTTTACTTGTTAGCCTATTCTTTAGCGAGGCTTCACTCAGTCGCTGCTCTTTTAATGTGGTAAACCTGTTTAAAGAAGGATAGATAGAGAAAGAGCTCAGTTATGATGATCGCCCATTTAGTCCCAATAATTCTCAAGGTCTTCTTTTGTTTTAGACACACGTGTCCTTTCCTAAACACCGCATGCCTTACCTCTGCCGGGCTTTGTAGCCTCTATAGGCTGCTTGCAACAAAATGATTTTGTTCCTTTTGGCCCTGTAGAGAGTCCTCGTGCGGTAGCTCCGCCAGTGCGCCTGGATAGATGTTGCTGCCGCGTGCCGACGTCTTAAGCAGTCCTTCCAAGAGCTCTGGATAAGGAAGCCTGCAATCCGCATCTGCTGGAATCTTCGCCGTGCCATGTAGCCTCGCCAGTATGCCTGAAGGACCACAGCCGCTTGCTCTAAAAAGGCTGAATTGTGCAGAGATTCTTCCTCTGTTTCAGCTTGCTTTCTTTTCTGATAACGACGCCAAGAATGCTGCCCAGGGAATTACAAAAAAAAAGAAAAAAAAGAAATACTTTATTGACACAACGATGAGTTTTTATCCGAAGCCGTTAGCTGGAATAGTTCTGGGTAAGATATTTCTAACCCTTAAGTACTAATTTTTAATATTATGATACTCCAATTCGTTACAAAAAAGTTTACGTTTACTGGTTACAAGCATTTTAAAGCGCTGTGTTTTAATGCAGACAGAAGTATATACCAATCCATACAAGAATTTTGAACTGGCAGGGAGGATGAAGAAAAATAGTCAATTGAAGAATAGTCAGTAATTTTCTTGCACGTGGTTATGGATACATTGAATAAACCCCTCCAGTTCTAAAGAAAGCTGGCTTAAGGTTTGATGCATCATATGAATCCAGAAAAAGGATAAATTCAATAACTAGCTTAACTGTGTTGTGTAAAGGCAACAATATCTATGTTGAGAGTAAGGTAAACATCCTCAAGGTTTAAATTTAAAAACAACATACAAGTGACCCCCACCTGTACGAGCACGGCAGCCTGCCTCATGCTCAGGAATTGCCTTCTGTACAGCATTGTCCGGAACCAGCTTTGCAATAAGATAATCCTTTGCAAGACTTCCTCGTGCAACAGTCCTTGCAAAAGCTGTCGTCCCTGTTCCTTCATGAACACCTGATGGATAATTATCACAATTAATGTCATTCCCTTTGCTATTAGCAACCTGACAGACATATGTGGTTTTTTTTTCCAGTAAAATATCTGCAACTGTGCATGTGTTGAAAGAACCACATAGATTCTTCCAGTTTTTGTTTTTTCACAAAGAGATTAATTAAGTTCTAATCATCCCTCAGATATAAGGATAAACAAATAGGATCTTTGAAATCCAAGTTGTAGAAGTTACCTCAGTCCACGGGACTTTTTTTTTAAGGACATGTGAGGAAAGAACATCACAAAATCCCCCTTTTGAAAGGTGTCTAGAAACAGTTGTTGGACCTTACCATCGTTCGCCCAACTTGGTAACTATCTGAGTTGGTGTTTGTCTTTCTGAAGAAGCTGTCAATATTCTGCTTAGATGGGGCAGTGCCTCGTGGGAGAAGTACGTGGAAGTGGTCTACAAAATCCTGGCAATTTAGACACATCATCACCATATTGTTACATTTATAAACTCTTCATGTGTCAAACATAAAAGAAAGTCATGTTAGCAAATTGTATATAAACTTTTCAATACCTAAACCTTAAAGATTGTCACTTGGATCTTGAAGAAATACAAACAGGCTGAGGCAGCTGACAAGAAATACTGCCATGCACAACTCTGTCAATTCGGAAATAGATTTGGATTTACAAATAGCTCCAGCAACAACCTGGCATTTATTTTTATTTTTTTAATAAAACCAATTAAACAAAACCCAGCCAACTCATCTGCTTTCAGGCTCTTTATACTCTCACCATAACCTTTCAGAGAATCAAGAAAGAATAATCTCACCTGGAAAGAATATTTACAGCTATATCCTGATTGTCGGATGTGCACTGTCTCAAGCATTCCTGTGTAACGCAGCTGTCTAAGCACCAAGTTATCATTGAACCTCAAGGGCAGCTGAAAAAGCAAAATACACAATTTGAGCCAACTCGCCTACAGAACCAGTTGTGCATGATAACTCATTTCCAAGTTTCCGTGTTTTTAAATGGAGCCAACACACTGTCACAAAGTAGCAAATCGTCCCACTTTTTAAGTCTAACAGTAATATACAGTTTTGTCCACATCACTGCGGACAAGAAACTGAATCAGTCTCAAACAGAATATGCGATTATCTACAAGCTTGGCTTAATGCCTATCTTAGTGTCAACATCAATGCAGATGTTAATCCTGTGCCATATTTAGCAACAAAAAGGCAACAGGAAGTTAATAGTATTGCTGATGAAATCAGGAATATTGTGTCATGATACGCCTAATAGTCACTGAACAGGTCGGAACTTTCACACCCCTGGTTTAGAGCCTAACAATCTGTTCCACTCATAATTTGTCACAGCCAGATAACCTCACATCTATAAACTCTGCACTCACAGTTCTAGCCAAGAGCCAAATTGGAAGGAAAAAAAATCATAAACATTCCACATTAATATTGCTCCCATAATATGTTTTCATCCAGCAGATAACAGGGGAATGTTTTATACATCCACCAAAATTATTCAGTCTGCAGATTGATTCACTAAATGCATATCAAAAATTTTAAAGTTAACTTTTCTACATTACTATCTGCGCTGACTTAAAAGATCTGGTATCTCATTTTGATATTTGCTATTTTAACCTGCCTTTGTGTTATGATTGGTCTTAGGGAGGGCGTCTTATTCTACTTTCGGTAATCTTTAGCTATGTGACAAATTGCAGGCTGACTATCTTTCAGCTGCAAATCATTCGGCGTTGGGGAAAGGTTTACCTTCTCCGCGTTGGAGCGAATGCATTTGACAAAATAGGGCTCGGCCTGCCCCAAAGTCTCCATCAACTTGGTAAGTGATGCCTGGAGAACAAAACATAACATTGGCTACTGCTGCTGCTGATGGTGGTGGTGATGATGATGATGATAATAATAATAATATTGAACTATGTCCAAAAACTTCGCAAAATACATCAAGAAATTGCAGCTTCCTGCAATAACTCCAGCAAAGCTACAAAAAACTGTGCTACTCGGAACATCTTACATTTTAAGGAGATACCTGGTTGATACCTAGGATGCTGGCAGCAACCTGTGTCAACCATTAGTGCCAGTCAATTTGAGTGTTCAGTTGACTGAGTTTCATGTTTTATGAATAAAAGTTTTATAATAATAATATAGAGTTGGAAGGGAATTTGGAGGTCTTCTAGTCCAACCCCCTGCCCAGGCAGGAAACCCTATACCAAATCAGACAAATCGTTGCCCAGTCTCTTCTTAGGAACTTCTGCAATCAGTTTTGCAGTAAACTTTTGCAATCACGATTTAGGCTTTGTTGAGAACAGAAGCAGATATCCCAATAAAACCATCTAGCAGCAGCTGCTGTGCTCACAGTGCAGAAAAGAGGGCGGATTCAACGGAGGCGCTGAAATTTGTTCACGCTTAACTATAAGCTTTCGTTAGTGTAGAGAGCGAGCCGGCTTGGTGCCATTATCTAGGCCAGCATGTGAAGATTCCCTCCTCCCACTGAACCAGCCCAAAATAACCTTCCTTTTTCCTGAAAGTAGAGCCTCCCAGGGTTTTTCTAACTTAACAGGTTCCATGACAACTGATGGGTTCCATGGAAAACAAGAGGGGTTTTCCCCCCCTTAAAAACCTATTTTTTTTAAAAAAACAAAACAAAACAAATCTCTAGAGCTTTGCCTCTTGATCAGCTGTTTCCGAGCGTTTCTTTTCCTAACCAACAGAATCCACAGCTTGAAAACCTTTGACTGACATGTGGGTTTGTTTTTTTTCTTCCCTGAATGTATACTTCTTAACCAAACAACTGCAAGGAAGTAACCTGGAACTGGGCACTGATGCTTGGCGGTTTCTTCTTCTTGTGAAGATGGAGAAGAGACTTTGTGATACGGTCATGGAGAGTCAGGTTTGTCAGATGCTTCAGGGATTTCACCTCCAGCAAGTTCTGAGGAAGCAGAGAAGCAGAAAAATTTGGGAGAAGCTCTCAGCATAAACCAGTGCAAGAGATAACCTTCAGACAGGCATACGTCTGAATGTAGGCTACAAACAAACTTCCATCCCAGCTTTTTGCCCTGGATCCCAAAGAAGGTTAACCAGCATAGGATTTATCATATAATTGGTAATAGGTTGCCGTATTTCTGCCATGTTCCACAAATTACTTATGGATGCACGTATGGATGCATGCAGACTTGTTATTTATTTTATTTTTATTTTTATTCCATTTATATCCCGCCCTTCTCCGAAGACTCAGGGCGGCTTACAAGCTTAGCAGTAGCCTTCATTCTATGTATATGCCTGCTTATTAGGGCTTTCACACACCCCCCCCAAGCGGCATTATTACAAAGTCAGCTTAATTGCCCCCAACAATCTGGGTCCTCAGATTGTTACATCCACTCTTTTTGGATGGAGTTACATTATGGATGATATCCTGTAAGCAAATGAGTAGATGATCTGTATGCAACATTTTGAATAAGTATTTGTGTGCAGGGCTTGCAATTTTTTTATATCACGTGGGGAAAGGCTATCATGCCTGATGTGGCTCTTAACTTGATCCATTAGCAGTGCTTACAGCCAAGTAATTCAGGGGTTCCCAACTGGGGGTGCGAGATATTCCAGAGGGTGTGAAAACCTGGGCTTAGAAGTTTCAAAATTAGAATGTATATCCCAGTTGCAATGTATGGCTGTGAAAGTTGGACCATAAGAAAGGCTGAGTGCCAAAGAATTGAGGCCTTTGAACTATGGTGCTGGAGAAGACTCCTGCAAGTCCCTTGGACTGCAAGGCGATCAAACTGGCCAGTCCTAGAGGAGATCAACTCTGACTGCTCTTTAGAAGGCCAGATCCTGAAGTTGAAATTCAAATACTTTGGCCACCTAATGAGAAGGAAGGACTCCCTGGAGAAGAGCCTAATGCTGGGAAAGGTTGAGGGCAAGAGAAGAAGGGGACGACAGAGAATGAGGTGGCTGGATGGAGTCACTGAAGCAGCAGGCGTGAGCCTAAATGGACTCCAGAAGATGGTAGAGGACAGGAAGGCCTGGAGGAACATTGTCTGTGGGGTCGCAATGGGTCGGACAGAACTTCACAACTAACAACATGCGTAATTCATTGCTGTTATTTTGAGATTTTGTTAAGGGGTGCGAGAATATACCAGAAGTGTTCTAGGGGTGTAGAGAAGGTTGGGAACCACTGAAGTAATTGAATTCTCTCACCTTTGGTAGGCTGGACTTGACTTTAACGTTCTTGTTCCGCCTACGGAAGATAAGAACCAAATACAAAGCAGGATTACACGGTTAATCTGTAAACAGGTATTAGTGACTGTTGAAAAGTTACAACAACACTGAAAACAGTGACTTATGACCGTTTTTCATGACCACTGCAGCATCCCCATACTCACACGATCCAAGATTCAGGCGCTTGGCAACTAGTTCACATTTATGACGGTCGCGCCATCCCGGGATCGGCTTTTGCGACCTTCTGACTAAACAATGTCAATGGGGAAGCCAGATTCCCTTAACCACTCCAGTGGCCCCCTTAACAACTGTGGCAAGAAAGGTTGTAAAATGGGGCAAAACTCACTTAACAAACGTCTCGCTTAGCAACATAAGCCTTGGGCTCGATTGTGGTCGCAAGCCGAGGACAGCCTGTACTCAGGACCAACTTTTTTTTTTTTAACCCTCACCGGTCCCCATCGTATCCACGGTTATCCAAGCCACCTTTGGAATAGATACAAATGTTCACTAACATGAGAATGCCGTGGGCACGCTCCAGAAGCTTGCTGTTAGTCGAATTCACAAATATCCCGTCTTTGTCAAGGAAGCTGCTGTGGCTGGAGAATCGGTTCTGTCTGAGGCCCATCCTGCTATTCCACACTCCGTAGGCATCGCTGCAAGGTATGGAAGTCGTACACTTTTACTTTTTTTACTTTTCACCGAGAAGGGGGAAGAAAAATGTCAGCTATTTTTTAAAAAAGGAGAAACCCATCAGACAGCCCTAGCTTCATAGCAGAGCTTTTTCTTCAGCTGTCTGACGGATCCACTTACCGCTGACTTTTCTCGTTAATAGTGTTAACTCCTTGCAGGTCGGACAGTGGGGTTCTCGGCCGCTTCCGAGCAATACCTGTAGCAGCACATCAATAAGAGTAAGAATAAAAAAAATGTAACCTTCCATTTTGCACGAAGGAAATTCACTGGGTCACATTTGAAAAGGACTGTTGCAATGTAGGCTAAAAATGGAACATGCTGGGAAGAGGGAGACAAAAGGATTTTAATATGGTGTGAGGTGAAGTGATATATTTGACAGGCTTCTAAAAATAAGGGAAACCATTTTCCAATCGGTTGCCATAAAAAAAAAAGCAACAACCCGACTTGTAATTCCACATACCAGCCATATTTTAACTTGTTCAATACAAATGCATCTCTTTTTTTCAGGGGCAAAACAACAACAACAAAAAAAAACAACAAAAAAAACACAAACAAAACCAAGGGCATTTTGTCAGTCAAGTTGCCTGGCATTAAAATCATTGCCTATCATAATTAAAATGAAAGTTTTGATGGGGATTTTCAGTCATTCAGTCATTATCCCCAAAGGTGTTTTTTCAAAAGGCACCTGGACTTTCTTTGTTTTTGCTTGAAAACGTTTCGCTTCACATCCAAGAAGCTTCTTCAGTTTGGGATAAGATAGCAATAGCAATAACACTTGGACTTATATACCACTTCATCGTGCTTTACAGCCCCTCCCTAAGTGGTTTACAAAGTCAGTATATTGCACCCAACAATCTGGGTCCTCATTTTACCAACCTCAGAAGAATGGAAGGCTGAGTCAACCGGGAGCCGGTCAGGATCCAACTCCTGGCAGTGGGCAGAATTAGCCTGCAATACTGCATTCTGTGCTACAGATACAAGTTAGAATTTATTTTTAAAAAGTTCCTAACCGGGTTCAGAATATCTGAAAATTGTTTCACTCTCCCCATTATTTGTTAATCATCTGGGAAATACAGACCATATGGCCATAATAACCTTTTGCAAAATGAAGCCTCTGACTGCTACGAATAACAGGAATTTTTTTAAAAATATGCTATGATTCATAGCTGGTGCCTGGCTTTAGCAACCAGAGCCTAACAAGTATGTTCTGCTATTTTTGGTCTCTCCATTTATGCCTGAAGCAAAATCTCTATGGAGATCTGCTTGATCAATAACCGATAAAAGATTGCACTTATTCCAGTCTAAAAGCCTTTGTCCTTGGTCTAAAAATATTGTACTCTGTGCTTTACAATGGCTAATGCTTTTTTATAATCTGAAAGCTTACACTACCAATCTGAATGTGTTTGGTAATTGTTCCTCTGACCACAAAACCACAAGCTTCTAATTTCACCTCCAACGTGAATTCATTTCATGATTTTAAGAAAGCCTTCTTATTAACTGTGGTACTAGTCTAGTTCACAGGCTGAACAGAATTTCACTTTCTTTTTAAAATAATCCTTTTAATTGAAGTTTCAACATACAAAGATAAAAAGCTAATACAAAGTATGACAAATATTAAAAAAAGAAAAGGTAAACAGTACAGGGAGAAAAAAGGGGAAGAGAAAAAGGGAGATAGATATTTATACTACATATAAATATAAAAAGAAAATAAACATTCCATAAAGGTGTTTACAGAGGGCTAACATAGACTCTGTCTGTAAGTAACTGTGTTTTCAAGGGATCATATAATAGCTGCCGAGCATTTGGGAAAAGACACAGTTGCTATAAAGATTTCTAGACAACAATTGTTGTAGCAGTGCCACTAATTTACTCTTCTATGAATTACATGCTTAGAGAACTCTCTCTCTCCAATAACAATTGTTATTTTCAGGTTTTGTTGCTATATGGGTTTCCTGATATTAAAAAGTAGATTGTAGTTTTGAGAATCAATGAACTTCATACAGCTTTTTTTTTGCCTTAGCCAAGCTAAGCTAATATGCAAAATGGGACAGGAAAATGAATTTTTCCCCCCAGCCAAATATTACTGCTTATTTTTGACTACAAAGATCTGGAGAAGAAGAGCAAAATAAAACATGGAGACAGAGCTGTAACTGTTTTCTCTGACTCAAGCTTTTCATTAGTAACAATTCCAACTGAAAAGTTATAAATCTGTCTGTGATAATCAAAAACGTATTATTACATGAAATTAGGTTTACATCTTATTGTACTCATCTAAGTAAACCAACATAGTAAAACTGTAATTCCTAATTTTCTTAGGAAGTAGTCACTTCCACACCTTAAAATTAATTCACTTTTCCTTTGTAGCCTTTAAACCAACATGTATGATCTAATGCAGAGTTCCCCAGCCTTTCTGGCTTTGTGGACCGATGGTGGGGGGAAAGACAGGGATATTGTTCCATGAGAGTGGCCGGCAAGCGCACGCACACGTGCAGCTCCATTTGCGTGAGCAACGTGCAGGCGTGCCAGCCTCTCATGCAAATGGAGCATGTGTGCATGTGTTTGCTCACTGCTGGTGCAAATGGGGATGTGCGTGCATGTGCTCACCCATTTCTGCAGCCTGGTTGCCAACAGCTCATGGCCCACTAGTGGGCTGCAGTCCGCATGATGGGGATCCCTGATCTAATGCATGAATAATATAGTTCATGCACACTTTAATGAAGGAGATTACTAACAGGCTGTAAGAAAATCCAAAATCAGGAGTTAAGGGACAAATTCTCTTATCAATCTGTGTCTATTAACAGAGAGCCAGAAGAGATTAGATGGACAAAACAAAAAGGAAGAACTCTGCAAATATCTACGCTGGATTCATCTGATCTGAAATTGGTAACGATACAGCTAAGTCTGCAGAAGACATGTGATTGTTCCAAAGTAGCAAAAGCCTAAGCAAGTCATAGGTATATTCAGAGGAACAAAGAGTAGCAACTTCTCAGATTATGCCAATCATAATTTATTTCATTATGCATTTACCCACATGGAAAGCCAATTTTCTGTAATCTAGGAAGTAAAACTGGAAATTTCATAGCTTGGCAGAAAACAGATACCGGTAGTTTTACTTAACAGAAAAATGCAATGGTCACAGTAAGCTTTAGAAAACTTGAGTATTGTATCAAAATCACTGAACCTCAGTGTAAGTAGAAAAACAGAGTCAGCCGGACAATATTTTAATACTGTCATACATAAGTATAGAATTTTGGTTGCTTGACCTCAAAAAAGGATGCTGTAGAATCAGCATAAGTAAAAAGCAACGGAAGAAGTCTCTAAATTGGTTCCCTCCCAGCAGCTCTCTTCCCTCCAAGCCTGCAGAACTAAAACCTACAGTATGGTCAAAATGATGGGGAATAGGGTGGAAGGACATCAGGCTGGAGAAGACTTAGAGCTAAGGTAACTAGGAAGTTCTGGCTCAGGAAAAAAAACCCTGATAAATGGGGGTGACAACATAATTTTCTTTTCAAGATTTTGAACAGCGTGAAGTTTCCATCTTGAGCCCTAGAATTCAATGCTTAATTAGGAGTAGACCTGGACAATAATAGGGACGTGGACAATAATAGGGACGTGGTGGCTCAGTGGGTTAGGACGCTAAGCTTGTCGATCAGATGGTCGGCAGTTTGGCAGGTCGAATCCCGAGTGCCGCGTAACAGAGTGAGCGCCTGTTGCTCGTCCCAGCTTCTGCCAACCTAGCAGTTTGAAAGCACGTAAAAATGCAAGTAGAAAAATAGGGACCACTACGGTGGGAAGGTAACAGCGTTCCGTGCGCCTTTGGCGTTTGTCATGCCGGCCACATGACCACGGAGACGTCCTGGGACAAGCGCTGGCTCTTCGGCTTTGAAACGGAGATGAGCACCAGCCCCTAGAGTCGGAAACGACTAGCACACATGTGCGGGGGAACCTTTACCTTTACCTTTTTACCTGGACAATAAACAAAGTACATTTTCGATTAAATACTGTACAACTTGCTAGGTTTACTCTACCATAAGGCAATAGCTACCAACTCTGATGCTTGGTTTACTTTCACGAATAGTTTGATCAATAGCTATTTACCATAATGATAATTGGGTCTTTACATTTTATTTTATATTAAAAAACCCCCCACACACACCATAACCCAGTTGTTGGCTTCAAGCTCTCCCATGCTGGATTAGATGGACTTTTTATAGGGACTAGCAGACCAATTCTTATGCAGTTTTATTCAGATGCGTTTTTGAATTAAGTGAAGAAATCCTCCTGCATCAAGACTTACCATTTACGTCATCTTCACACAGAGCACCCATCTTTGCAGGAGATATTCAAGATATATACATGAGAGATAGGCATTTTCTTTATTAATATAAACAGCGATATGTCATTTGCTACAAACCTTTATATTCAAAGAAGGAAAGGAAAGCACTAATAGGCTTTCTGGAACAATTGACCAATAGACCAAAGAAATCTCCTATACATCTTGGATATAAAATCTAGTCGCCCCTTTCTGAAGAGCAGCGATGAGGCAGATGGTCATTCAAATGAAGTCATCTTGCGATGGTGTATGCAAAGCTGCTTAATGAGCAAGTTAGCACCATGGTGCCCTTTGGTAGGCTCTCAATGTAGCTGATACCCTGAAACACCATGCACTACTCTTTTATGGCAGAGGGGGTTATGTTTCATGCTGCTGGACCCCTTCTCCTCCCACAACAGGAATCCAGCCATCATTAGTAACAAAGGCAAGGTGGGGGGGCCTGGTTTTCATGCAGGACTAGTTCATTATGTAACATACAGAAGTGAGGAGAAGGAAATGGAGACCGAGGGCATCTTTGCCATTCTCTAGAATGAAAGGCGTTCTTGTGACAGCTTATCGGTTTTACGTAAGCTGTGCTAAAGCTGTTAAATCCTAGGTAAATGTTATTGTATAAAAGGGGGGGAAAGGGGGATGAGAAATATGGTCAGATTCTACTAAAAGATTCTCTCTCTCTCTCTCTCTCTCTCTCTCTCTATATATATATATATATATATATATATATATATATATATATATATATATATTATATACATACATATGTATATATATATATATATATATATTATATATACATACATATGTATATATATATATATATATATATATATATATATATATATATATATATATATATATATATATATATATATATATATATATATATATATATATATATATATATATATATATATATATATATATATATATATATATATACAGATTTAATGCCTTTCAGCAAATTCTTCCTTTAGCATCTTCCTTCTTTTACTCTAAAGGCTGCTGCTATACAAGAATTTTGAGCCAATCTCCGGAAACTCTGGGAAATAATCAATAATTACTTTGACCAAATGGTTCAAATACTGCAGATGGGTTTGCAATTAAGGTATGGTTCAGGGCATCAACAGCTGATCTCTAATGCTCCCCTTGCCTAGAAAATCCTTGAATCTAAAACTGCCTTCCAAATTCTCCTTGGTTTGTCATTTCACACCATTTAAGGTCTGCTGTGTTAGGTCGTTCTGAGCATGGCCCGTCCTCGCTAACACAGACTGCTCCTGGTTTCCATTTCCTGCTGTGTGTGAGTGTCATGTCAGAGAGATGGTGGTATATGGCGCCTTACTGTACTTCTCCTCTTTGCATCTCTGTAGAATCTCTAAGCTCCTCTGATGAACTGGGTGATGGAGAAAGCTAAAACTATCCACATTTTTCAAAACCGCATCATCATGCCCTTCGGGAAGCAAAAGAAAAACATGGAAAAAAAAAGAGAAAGATTACATAAGCAGAAACCAAAGAAGAGTCAAGAACAAGCGCGGACAATGTCTGACTGACACAGAGTGTTTCAAAACTCACGGGTCCATTCTGCCCGTTTACTGTTTCAAGCAGTTCTGGTGAATGGACAAAGTGTGTCGTTTATTGAAGAAATGTAAAATAAACCCTAGAGAAGGGGTGTCCAACCTTGGCAATGTTAAGATCTGGGGACTTCAACTCCCAAAATTCTGGGAGTTGAAGTCCACTAGTCTTAACGTTGTCAAGGTTGGACAGCCCTGCCCTAGAGTCTTTCAAGTATAATTTAAGTACAGAAAAGGTAACACTGAAGCTGGAGTGGCTTAACCTTGCCTAGGCAGTTTTCATAAGCTATAAATGACATTGAAAGAGAGCTGCACATTGCAATGTGTGTTTTGTTAAAAGTTAATATCGCCACTGTTTTAATCCAATATGTGTATATCATATATCCTGATGCTTAAAAGGGGTTAAAGCAGCAGATATAAATGCATCAATTTTGGGTGACCCGAAACCCATTATACATTTCCGCAGTGCTCTTTAACACATGGAACTTTTAGTCACAAACCCACCAATTCCAATTGCAGATTGTCTGCTCATACTTGACTTGCACCAATCATATTCAATGAGCTTATAAATTCTATGCTGGAAATGTCAAATTTTGCAACTGAGACATAAAGTGTTAGACCAATTTTAACTGCGTGTCTTATCTGCAAGAAATCCTTCAGGTAGGACTCAAAAGGAGACGCTATGCGGGCTGGAAGCAGTAGATCAAGTGGTAGCCAGGGAAACACACTGAAATTCTTTCAGTGCAGCTAAAATAAGACTGGCTTTTCAATTTGAAGTATATAATTCTCACGCACAGCAGAAAGGATTCCAAAAATGCTGGTACTGTGCGTGTTATGAGCTTTGAAGGCATTTATGTTGAAGGGGGGGGGGGAAGAGGGAGAGAGGGAGAAAGAGAGGGAGGGAGAGGGAGAGAGAGAAGGGGGAGACGGGGAGAGGGAGAGGGAGAGAAAGGGGGAGAGGGAAGGGGAGAGAGAGGGAGAGGGAGGGGCAGGACTAGTACTCAAGTGATCCCTGGTTTCTAGTCTGGTACTTTTAACCACAACACCAAATTGGCAATCTCTGACATGATTATTGTAAATTCATCCTGCATACTTGATCATGTATTTCAAGATAGCCCTCTTTTAATTCACATCAAACCAATTCCAGCAGTTTTCTTTTTCTTGGTTAAATCACTAGTCAGATTCACACATAATGCAGGGGTCCTCAACCCCTGCTGGCTGAGGAATTCTGGGAGTTGAAGTCCACAAGTCTTAAAGTTGCCATGTTTGAGGACCCTTGTTATAATGGGTAGAATACATAACCCAATAAAGGAAGAAACAGCCACTTATGGTGTAGTGTGGATGTAGATCCAGCTGTTGTGTCTTTAGATCTGAACTGGCAGAAACATTGGAGCAGCACAAAAACAGCCCAGAAGAGAAAGACAAACCAAATGCCAAAGACAATAGTTGGTAGCGTGAGGCAGACAAAACGCTCAAGACAAAAAGATTTAAAAAGAAGATGATCCCAGACCACAGACATCCCAGAGGTGCTAATCATGTCCAAACCTGTGATTTTTAAAAATACATTATAATTATTATAAATCTTGAAAGTTGGTGATTATGGAATTAATCATCGGATATTCATCTTGGAATTTGACTTTCTTATGTGAGAAATTATCGTTAGATTTTCACGGATTGCTTTTCTGAATAGCAAATAATGTGGAAAAAATTACCTTCAGCTATCAAGGCACGACCTGCCAATATAACATATGATATTATTTACAAACTCAGTGGATTAAGCACATTGCTGACAATAACGTATGACTGATTCTACATCCTCAGATTTTACCACAAATGCACAAATAGGAAAAGGACACCATAAGAACACAGGTACTTCAGAAGCAGCATTGCAAATTAATATTAATATTTCAACCCAAATCTGTTTTCACAGGTGCACACTGAACAGCAACAACAGTTAACATGAAAACCAGACATGGGCATGAGATACTTCCCATCTGTGGTCTACATTACCTTAGGTAGATTTTAGAGGAAAATTTAAAAAAAGCCTGCAGGCAATCTTTTAACCTTGGGACAATATATATAGCAATTGACACAATCTAAAACCAGATATATGCCTTTTCTGAAGGAGGGGGAAGAGGAGAAAGGTACAGTAAAAACAGCATACAGAACGTTCGCATCAGAAGGCCAGGTGCAAGAACTAAAATCAAACTATCTCAACTGTGCTTAGACCCCTTAAATCAGAGGCCCCCAGCCTTTGGAGAGAGGTTTTTCCTATGTAGGCTATAGAAAAACCCCATAGATTTCAAGAGCTGCTGGTTGCAGGGGGCAAAACCTGCAAAGGGGCTCTTTTCAATGGAGAAGATGCGTGCATAATATCATTAAGAATTCCTTTACATTTCGACACAGGCTTATAGAACGTCAAATTTACAAATCCAGTTCCAAACATATGAATTCTAGAAGGAAAGGAATTTTCAAAGGAAAAGGAGCAGGCAAGGAAAGCATTAAAAAAAGAAATAAGAATTCTTTGCATCTCCTTTCTAAAATTGTTTTTCTTTCCTAAAGCCACTTTCATCAATATATATTTTGGTATTAAATTTTATATATAAAGATTTTTTTAAAAAAGAAGTTCTTAGCATAAGAAAACCACAGGAGAGGAGCATAACTGCTAAGTTCCTCTGTGATCAAGATAACAATTAGTAAGTGACAATTCACATTTTAAAGAGCACAGCCAATATTTTTTTCCTTATGAAACATAGTATCTATTCATCAGAACTCTTTCCCTATATTTTAATTTATTTAATTCCATTTATATCCCGCCCTTCTCCGAAGACTCAGGGCGGCTTACAAGCTTAGCAGTAGCCTTCATTCTATGTATATGCCTGCTTATTAGGGCTTTCACACACACCCCAAGCGGCATTATTACAAAGTCAGCTTAATTGCCCCCAACAATCTGGGTCCTCATATTGAAATTGAAATTATTTGATGAAACCACAACAAACTTTATTGTGGCCAGTGCCAAAAAAAGGAAAATAAAAACATAAGAAAGGGGGAAAAGTCTACCATAAAACTTATATCCTTTTTTTTGCTACTTTACATCCCTTAGTTTGGTGCATGTGACAATAAGAAAAAAAATGAAATGGAGGAAGTAAATAACTTTGTGGCATACAATATTTTAGCAAGGGATTTGCCTTGCTAAACCTGCAGATGGACTGATTGATTTTGTATGGCTTCAAAGCAAAACTTTGCAACTTATGCTGAAATATCTGTATCCGCTCGCAACAGTTGAAGGCAACTTCTTCTGAACACACGCCAGAAATAAGAATTTGGAAATAATTGGCTAGGGAACCATTAGTACCTTCTACTAATGAGAGAGAAATGTGTGGGACCTGGGCCAACTCTTGAAACTCCTGAGAATCAGGTTTGTTTCTCATAGGACATTTTACTTACCAAAATTCTTGTTAAGAGAACACAGCTACAAAACATGAATGCCATTACTTGTAAGGAAGAAACTCGGTGTTACTACTTGGACCCACACCAAGAAATTTGGGTCAGTTAGTTTCCCAGCAAATCCTCACAAGAAAACAACTATTTTGTGCACATATTTAGAGAAAGTGCACATGAATATTTATCCTGATGTGAAAGTAGTGCAAAGCCCTTATTCTTGATTTTTGAGCCCACAGACCCCTCTCTGCTACAAAGCTTTTCTGTAACAATGGTTTCTTAAACATGATTGGCAAACAACACATGCTTGTAAGAAGTGAAACTTATTAAGAAGAACACCAGATGTTCATGCAAGAACGTATTTACTCTGTTTCTAAATTAACAGCTGCTAGACTTTACTACATACATTTATAAGCATACTCGTGAAATTTGTATTCTGTGAAGTTTATGGAAATGCCAGAGATTTATTTGAAACATCCTCTTTTGTGTAAATGTTTACGTATTCTAACCATACAATGAAAAGGGATTTCTGTGCAATCTGTGTGATCCTGTCCAAGTGCCAATTTTTTAAAACAAATACATTTGTTTCAAACTAGATTTCAACTTTGAAAAGAAAAAAAATCATTGCTTACCAATCAGCTTACATAGGAGAAAATACAGTTTAAATCTTAACCATCCTAAATCATTGACAAAAATTAGTTTCTGAATTTTCTCCCCCATTCATCTAATCAAAATAGTTTTCTATATAGGGCTACAAATCGACTTTTTAAAGAGTACAAGTGAAGTTTTCTAGAAAACTTGAGAAAGGATATAGCTATCCTTTCAAGTTCTCAGTAGCCAGCAAACTTTCTAGGAAACAATAAACAAACAATTGGCTGTTCTAATACTGATAAATAAACAATAAATTTAAACCCAATAACACCTTAATGAACTAAATCTAATATCACTATTCTAGAGCTTAAAACGTCCTCTGCACATTGTACTTCTCAACAAAAGCGACACTCAAAAATCACCATGAATATTTATGATCTTATATTCTTATATTTTATAACATGTTTTTCCCTTTTTCTTACGCCAAAATCTTTGGAATCTTTTTAATATATGTTTTAAAGATTCTTTTGACTATTTCTTATAAAGTAGCAGACTGGAAAATAGAAATTGCTCAAAAAAAATATAGCATCTACTAAGAATCCAAGAAGGATGGCCACTTTTGAGACCAGAATACAATATTTGTTTATTAAATTGATATGCTGCCCATCTCGCTTGATACGTACCGGTTTTTTTCTCAATATACTTCTGACCAGCAGCTCTAAAGGCAACCACAGCTCTGAAGAATGCTCTGAGGACAGCCCAGCGAAAGACAGAAACGGGATCAATCCCGATCATGCCACAGATAAAGGCACTCTTGCTGCTCCTTAGGAGAGCAACAATGTCAGGTCGCATATGATCTGTATTTTTCTCCCGGAAGTCCTGATGAGAAAGAAGAAGAGAAGCAGAGCTTAGCATAGTCTTGTTATTTTCCTTAACTATTTTAAATAGTATTTTCAGAACTTTTTTTTTGTTTGTTTTTTTTAAAAACAGTCTTAGAATTGTAAGAGGTAATTCAGGCCACTGAATTAAATCTTCTGCTTTGTTCTGAAATCTACTTTAAAGCTTCCCAACAGATACCTCTTCAATCTCTGCTTGAACCTACCCAATGAAAGAGTGGCCTCGAACAGCAAAAGAGGCAGCACGTAAATTTAATAAATAAATAACAAAAATGAAGGAGATCATCACTTTTCTTAAGTGGTGACTCTCGAGATCTAAACTCATTCAAGATCAAGAGTATTCTCTCGGCGTGTCACTATCAAGCTCCCGTGTTTTCAACCAACTCTTATAATTGTTTACTGAGGATAATTAGCTCAGTGGTCAAATACAAGCTTTGCAGGAAAAAGATTCAGATTCTGGCATCTCCAAACTGGAAGAAAGATGCATGCTCTTGCTATTCCTGATAGGCTCAACTGAGACCCTAGATTTTCTAGCCGTATCTCCCCATGCTCACATTCCAATATGGAGCAGTCTCGTTCAAACCAAACACAAGGACAAAGAATCAAATATAATGTTAAATAGGAAATAAAGCAGGACAAGGTTTCTCAGCCTTGGTCACTTTAAGATGTGCATACTTCAAATTCTGGAAGTTGAATTCCCCAGCCAAGCTGGGGAATTCTCAGAGTTGAAGTTCTCATTTCTTAAAGTGACCAAGGTTGAGAAACACTAAAGGAGGAGAAAGACAACAAGTGATATTGAATAAAATGTATTTTATACATTTCATAAGACCAGGTGGTATAGAAAGACAGAACAAACGCAAATTGAAAACTTGTAATAATTAAAACAATGTTTCTATCACCCAAGTGCTAAACCAGCACTTTTTTGATCAGTATGGAAATCTCTAGGCATTATTGTGATTTTTAGGTGTTAACCAAAGGGATTAATATATATCTTAAAATAAATTGTTAGCAGAGATGAAGTTACAGACCTTCACACCATATTTAACTTTCCCGGCATAGTGTTTTATGATAAAGGCAGGCTCCATTACAGCAGGAAATTCTATGTAGAGATTCCCTTCATGCTGACGCTTAAACTTGTCTAATAACGTCTGATTGGTTGCTTGTGGGAAACTGAAATAAAAGAGGAACATTAATGTTTTTTGCTGATACATAATCAAAATCGTAACTATTATAAAAAGGGGTGTATTCTTCTGAAAGTTCAGTTACTTTATTCTGGTCCTAAATTAATTAGTATTTTGGAAAACTATGATTTACAATACTGCACTAAATAATATTTTTATAGCGAGTAAGATGTCTTCATGAATTAAACTAATTTTGTTCCCAAATCTAGGAACAAATATAATTTTTCCATGAAAAAAACAGGAAAATGGTTCCAAGATAGCATCATTTCAGCCACTGAACAGTGGTCTTCTGATACTTTGGACCAACTCTGTAGACATTTGTGTAAATTGAACACAATTTTATTATAAAGAAAAAAATCCCTGAGGCCTTAACTGTTAGCAAGTAAAAAAAAAAATCATTTATTCAAGCTATTTTTTTTTACAATTGTAACTTATTGATTTTTAACTCAGCATTTTCTCTTGGGGGACTCAATCCCCACTAGTCTACACCACTGTTTCTCAATCTTGGCCATTTTAAAATGTGTGGATTTCATTTCCCAGAATTCCCCAGTCAGCATCTTAAAGTAGCCAAGGTTGAGAAACGCTAATCCATACACATAACCTCATAACTGTACCACCCTAACCAGCTGTGTTATTTAGGCCTCATTACAAACATGACATATGGGGAAAAATTGCCACTGTTAGTTTCATCTTTGATTCTAATCAAGGAAAAAGAGTCAAATCCAACAGGCCAATAATGTTTAAAGTTTCATGAAAGGGCATTGAATCGCTACTTATTTAATTACTGAATTTATGTTGTTTTATGGGATTTTTTTAAAAAAATCTCCAGCACAAACATAGCAAGGCTATCCTTGGATGCTCTGTACTTTGAGTCAGTGTATGTCACCTTGGCAATTATATATGGTTGGAAAAAAATCCAGCTCAATAAGTTATAATTCTAGAAGCAGACTGGTGCCGAGCTGAAACAGTTCGTGTTAAAATGTTTTGTCCCAGCTCTGAATTGTCCTATGCAGATAAACACATGGTCCTGCTCTGACCTCATACAATTAGTCTGGTCAAAGGAATCTGCCTATCTTACCATCCAGATAGCTTTCAAACATGCGAACGTTTCTTATTTCATTTTCTCCTTTTATGCTGTTACTCACTTCCAGCATCTACCATCTGATAACTAGGAAAGCTGGGAGGGAGAAGACTCACTTGCTTTCTTCGTCCAGTAGATGGAGCAACCCTGTGGGCTTCTTACTGATGAGGTTTATACAGCCAGAGTTGTCGATATAGTCTATGTTATGCCAGCTGATGCCTTCCAGTCTGTATTCCTCCTGGTGTTTGGGGAAAAATAAATTAAGTCTACAATCCAAGCAACTGTAAGCAAACTAGTCACCGACATTTTGACCTCCAGGTCACATAAATTTGGATCTGGTATTGGAAGCCCCACCCCCACCCCCAATATATTCAAGTACCGTCACATGTACTCTTTCTCTGTCTGTCCCATATTTCTATATAACTGCAGATTATGGGTTAATTGCTGCTCCTAGTTGACTAAAATGTAATTTAGTTCCAGTCGCTAATGGCCACAGAAACACATTAACATGGACAGGGGTATCCAGCTTGGCAACTTTAAGACCGGTGAACTTCAACTGCTGGCTAGGGAATTCTGGGAGTTGAAGTCTATGAACCATAAAGTTGGCGAGCTTGGACACCCCTGCATTAATCCATCTCTCATTGGCTAGCTCATCATCTGGCAAAGCCTGCCAGTGAGAGGCTCTTGGCTGCTCCAAATGGAGCCATGTGGTCTTTGGATTTCAAGTTGCCCGTCCATATTCTATGCAGGGAAAAAAATATCAGACCACCTGCTGTTAAGACTGAGGAAACCTATATTTGAAGGCCATTCAATGATATTACTGTGGCATGTGCTACTGACTTTGAAGCCAAGCAGATGTGGAAAATAGTTTCTTGGACTGCTTATAGGAATTTTGGGAGGAGAGACATAATAGTAATGCATTCGCCTTTCAAGGTAGCCAGGAAATAGGCGTCTTGGAATATACTTTAATGCAGTTGGGCTATTATAATATCATCCTGAAAGCCTAGCACAGTCCCTCTTACTTCAAGCTTGTATCTAACACAAGAAAGATAGGTTTGTTTTAAATCTTTTTCTCACTGTTTCTTTTTTTCCCCCCTTCCTCAGGACTCAAAGATCCTTTCTGCATTGGCTTGGCGTTCTCCTCCTCCTTCTCTGAGTCAACCCAACATTCCCTCACATAATGGGAGACATTTAATTATGCGGGCATCTTTTGGAAAACTAACTTGCCCAAGGAATGCAAGGCCCCACATGTCCCTCAGTAGTCTTGCTGACTGTTTCATTTTCCAAAGGGCTGAAGGAACAAAAGATATGGGATCTCTTAGGTTTAATCCTAACTAAGAACAAGAGCTATTGAAAAGGGGGAAAAAGCGGTAGGAATGTTGAGATCAAGGGAATGTATCATCTTGAGGTTCAAGTTGTTACGGTAAAAGGGGAATACAGTTGTTACATTATGGGAAACAATCATACAAAAATAAAAATAGTTCCCCCCCCCCCAGGCTTACTTGCTCCAGTTTAAAGATATGTTGGTTAAAATAGTGCTGTAAACGTTCATTTGCAAAATTAATGCAAAATTGTTCAAAGCTATTACTTTCATAATCTTCAAAACCAAAAATATCAAGTACTCCAATGGACAAAGTCTGCAAGAGAAAGAAAAACAGATATTCTGCATTTAATACCTGAACTTCCAGGGTCATGTAACAAAAAAAAAGGTTGCTATGGCATTTGCAACCATTAAGTCAGTCTCTCCGTTCTTTGGAAAAGGTCAAAAGATTTCAACCTAAGCTTTCCATCCATCATACAGTAGCCCTATGCCGTTCTTTGAACCTCAGCACTGTGTAGACCATGTGCTTCAACTGATCTTGAAAGTGCAGGCCTGAATAAAATATATCACTAATTACCAGACTTCTCTCCCTCACCCCATATTATTTCTGGCATGACGCCTTTTAACCTACTTCTCAGAGAAACTGCAATTACCAGGAAGCATACTCCACCAGATAGATGGTTAATAGCTAATAGATGGAGGCCTTACTAATCCCAGGAGCTATTTTCACCCAGAGTAAAATTTAAATAAAATGATAAATGCCACAGATATTTTCCAAGGCAAGCTAATGTAGGACTTGTACTGAACACAAAAATCAGACACTGCTACGACGTTCAAAAGCTTTTAGCATTTATTATTTAATTCCCAAACAATCACATTTTCAGGTTTTAAGGCTGAGCTCTCTGCTATTTCTATATGATTTAAGGATTTAACCAAATAAAATTCTTTAGATTTATTTTCTGAGTAACTAATTAAGCATGGAGAGCACTGGCCTATGAAGTCGCCAAGAGCCAGACACAACTAAGGGGTTAAAACAACAACAAATTAATTTAGAAGGTTTTTTGCACACGTCCATGCATTCGGCCGTAGAAAGAGAGCAGCTTTTTAAAAAGTGAGCTTCTCTGTCTTATCAAGGTGCAAGCACATACTGGCACAAAAGAACGTACTGTATATGAATTAAACACCAAAAAAAAGGTAAAAGTTCTTATAATCTGCATGTAAGCTTTTAATGTAAAAATGTAGATATAATAGAGTAAAAAAAAATACTGCTAATTTTGTGCCACAGATTTTATTAAAGCTTTTTTAAAAAAAGAGAAAAGCAACTGGGTGGGAGGAGCGGGGGAAAAAAACGTAAATGATTTGCTATGCAATAAAAGCTTCTACAACAAGAAAATTAAACCAGCACGTACTATATAGAATTCATTCTGCAAAACAGCAGGTATCTGCGGCATAGAAGTTCATCGGCATTATATAAGCAAGTTTTCTATTAAGTCTGAACAATGATCTGTCCTAAACTTGAGCAGTTGGGATTTATTTGCCGTCTGTTAAGTGCCAAACATTGTAGTTATCTGCTTGGGGAGCATTAAGTGCATAACCCCAACTGAATTGGTACAGGCAGAAAAACTCCGCCTTAAACACCGAACGGTGAAAGAACACTGTGAGCTTACAATCTTATGACATCTGAGAATAATTACTGCAATCTTTCAAATAAAACCGGAGAAAATGGAGGAATTAATCCTATGTCAATAATTCTGACCATGCTCAGCAAACAGTAATCACTGAGGCACAAAGTTATTTAGCCCAGGAAGAGACTGAGCAGGATTGGTGGCTTCCGTACGGAAGGCAGACTTTCCCTTCCCTCAAGGCCATCGCTCCACCTAATGCTATAAAAGTTGTGTGCATGCTAAAGGCAGTGTGTGAAATCCTTCCAGAATATATAATGTGTTATCAGAAGTGGACAGGGAGGAAAAAATGTCATCCAGTTTTCTATCGCATGGTGTATTCATAAAAACAATGCATAAGAAGGATGCTCTATAGCGGGTGGGGGAGGGGGGGATGATGGGCTCTTTATGACTTGTGGGATTCAACTCCCAGAATTTCCTGCGCCAGCCATGAATTCTGGGAGTTGAAGTCCACAAGTCATAGAAGGGCCATCGTTCCCCACCTCTGTTCTTCTATGCTTCCTGTATCTACAATGTACTCTACGTCAGTGAGATTTTGCCACAGAGCGGATGGCAATTCAACTGTTAAGTGAGTAATTTTCAACTTGTAAGCTGCTTTTTCCCAAGAAGAAGCAACTTACAAACAATAAACAAGTCACAATTTAATCTCTGGTTTACTTTCGACATTACCTTTCAGCTGTCAGGTCATTTAATCGCTCCGAAAGGTTAAGTGAGCTTATGTGTGATAGTTTCTGTTTTTATATTTTAAGGGGAAATGCTCAAATGGACCTCTGGTTCCCTAAAAATGCTGCTTCTCTGTGATAGCATGCTTAACCAGCTTCAAAGCTAAGTCAGTTGAGTCAACTACAGACAGACCTTTCTTGAAAAAGACATACCTTGGTGCTTTCTTCTAAGTCCTTGGTATTCAAAAGTGCATGGTTAATTCTAAACACGATCCAATCAAACAGGGCGCTGTACAATGATTTGGCCATGGAATTCCGTACGGTTACAGCCTAGGAAATCAAAGGAAATCATTGGAAATAAAGCCAAATACTAATACGCATTTACACAGATAATTTTACTTCTCCAAAATTTTCAAGGGAGCCAATGCTGAGTTCTGCACTTCAGCTACACAGTTCTATGACTGTGTGTGTATACTGCTGTAAGCTCATACAGTTTCACTTTATGCTTGAATGATATTTGAAAACTATCTCAACACAATCTGTTAATGCAGCCAACACAGTGCTAGGCTGCATTAACAGAGGGATAGAATCAAGATCACGTGAAGTACTAATACCACTTTACAATGCCTTGGTAAGGCCACACCTAGAATACTGCATCCAGTTTTGGTCACCACGATGTAAAAAAGATGTCGAGACTCTAGAAAGAGTACAGAGAAGAGCAACAAAGATGATTGGGGGACTGGAGGCTAAAACATATAGGGAACGGTTGCTGGAATTGGGTATGTGTAGTTTAACGAAGAGAAGGGTGAGGGGTGACATGATAGCAGTGTTCCAATATCTCAGGGGCTGCCCCAAAGAAGAGGGAGCCAAGCTATTCTCCAAAGCGCCTGAAGGCAGGACAAGAAGCAACGGATGGAAACTAGTCAAGGAGAGAAGCAACCTAGAACTAAGGAGAAATTTCCTGACAGTTAGAACAATTAATCAGTGGAACAACCTGCCTCCAGAAGTGGTGAATGCTCCAACACTGGAAGTTTTTAAGAAGAGACTGGACAGCCATTTGTCTGAAATGGTATAGGGTTTCCTGCCTTAGCAGGGGGTTGGACTAGATGACCTCCAAGGTCCCTTCCAACTTCTTCTTCTTCTTCTTCTTCTTCTTCTTCTTCTTCTTCTTCTTCTTCTTCTTCTTCTTATTATTATTATTATTATTATTATTATTATTATTATTATTATTATCTCTCTGAAGTGGAACGTATTCAGGTGGGAGGAAAATATTACTAGATATTAAGATATTATTAGCAAAATTTAGTTTCGATGTTGCAGACGAAAAGATCAAATCTGTGCCTTCTCTTTCTTCATGGTTTCCCATTTTCTGAAGGGAAGAGCTCAGATAACAGATTTCAGAAGTGAGTTCTCGTTGTGATTAAAGACAACATTTATATGTTGCTTCTGATGGATGTTGCTTAAGTTGGGATATAGAATACAACCTTTAAACCTTCAATCTATCTAAAACAAAGTGATTCCAAGCAGCTAAAGATACACTACCATGGGATAAATTCAGGGTTTTTGCACCAACAGAGAAATCTTTCAAATGTCCTACATGACGGCCCAGTTCATCAAAGTGTGCACGCTAACAGACAGTGTGCTTAATGATAGAAGCTGCGGCATGCTGGCAAAAATAGCCTCTTGAAAGCAATAAGCTAAGCAAATTACACAGAAAGTCCTTACTACTAAGAAACACTATAAAAATCCATACTTAAAATTGCCCTAGTTTCTCTGCATCTGCTTTGCTGTAAACATCCTTCTGCTTAAAAAAATGGAATGTGTCAAAAATCACTTAGTAACTACCGTTGCCTGCATTTCCTTAGAGAAACCAGGCTCACGTTTTGAATTCTTGAAGTTAGAACAACCTGTTCTCCATCAATCATACATGAACCCACACAGCTATATTGACAAGCAAGGAAATAAAAACAAGAGCAGAACCTTTGCAACACTAGAGAATAATTTTCTATAATTTGGCTCTGCCAGTTAATGGAATGTGGTGCTTTCCCTCCGTTTTATTTTCTTGTAGCTGCCAAAAATGTCATGTTTTCCTGCAGCTTGCAGAAAATATCTAGGCAACTAAAATCAGCCTTACCCTAACAGAGTGGTTTATCTATACTGTTGAATGAGCACTTAAAAATATAAACATTTTTTTTAAAAAAAGAAACAGATGGTTGCCATACTGTCTTCTCTCTCTCTCTCTCTCCCTCCCCCCCATTCCTTCTTCTCTGACACTTCTTCTATTTCCTACACTGATGTCATTTCTTACATGTGCTGCTAATGTAGTGGCCAAGACCACTACATGTAAAAACCACTCCAGAGTGACTCATAAATGATACACGAGAATCATGACCATTTTTCAACCTCACATATGTCTTAATGCAGTTCTGCTTATTAATATAGCCATTTGCAAAACCATTTGCTTCTGTGCAGACGGGAACATTTTTTAATCTTAGAAGACGGAGTCTGCATAGTATTTTACGTTCTTGCTGACTCAATTCCCCCCCTCCAATCTTATTTCAAGGAGAGCATTGTATCGTAATGTCTTCAACCAGATCTTCATTCCATTTTTGGTCAAGAACAGCTCATCTATACAACTGTTCATGGAGTCCCATCTGCTAGGAAAAGTACATGTTCTCATTTAGCACATTTATTGGTTTGATAAATTCCAGAATGACTTATGTTGTAAAACACTAAGTCAACTGAACGAATGTAAGACGTGCAGTGCGATCACAGGTAGAATGTTCCTTCCTAAATATTTTTGTAAAACAAAGTATTTCACTTCTGGGCATTTTAATGAAGAGAAGGATGAGGGTGACATGATAGCAGTGTTCCAATATCTCAGGGGCTGCCCCAAAGGAATCAAGCTACTCTCCAAAGCACTTGAAGGCAGGACAAGAAGCAACAGATGGAAACCAATCAAGGAGAGAAGCAACCTAGAACTAAGGAGAAATTTTCTGACAGTTAGAACAATTAACCAGTGGAACAACCTGCCTCCAGAAGCTGTGAATACTCCAGCACTGGAAGTTTTTAAGAAGAGATTATCTGAAATGGTATAGGTTTCCTGCCTGAGCAGAGGGTTGGACTAGATGACTTCCAGAGTCCCTTCCAACTTTATTATTATTGTTGTTATTGTTAGGGCTGGGAGGAGATGCACACCATTCATCCCTGAGCTAGGACCCAGAAAAGACAGGAAATATTTTATAAATTCTAAAGCAATGGCTTAGGTCATCACGAGTCCAGTTTAGATGGACTATTCCCTATTGTACCAACCAATCAATATCAGAAGAATATCTTCCTGGAAGCTTGCCTGGAACATTTCAGGATAAGAGCTGTCAACTGGTGTAGATCTGGATGCCTATGCCACTCAATTTCCAAAAGCTCTGAGCAATTTACAAAAACTCAGTGCAAGCATCATACAACAAGAACAAGGAATCCATGACTACCAGATGTTGCTGAACTACAATTCCAGCAATATCAAGCAGAACATGTGATTCACAAACATGAAAAAGGACACAAGCAGAAGGCAGTAATTAAAGCAGGGGAAATAAAGCACTACTTCGTTGTTTGCTTCTAGTTCAACTGTAACTCCATTCGGTTCAATCAAAGGCTTATTTGCCTATTTCTATTACATCTTTTAGCTCACAAAAATTAAATGTCATTTGTATTACAGTATCAAATTATGTGTCAGAATGTCACATGATGATTTAATTAACATTACTGTTCTATTTCTGATGATGTTATTAAAAGAGGTTGACTTTATGCTATGACTGACATGACTCTTCAACATACTAGAGGAAAATTAACACATTGAACTTAACTCAATTTAAGGCCATTCTTGAACACTGCAAAATAAAATAATGCAGCTTAATCACATGATTTAAATATTCGGGTTTAATCAGGTCGCAGGCTTGGCTATTTAATGGACTGTTTATCAATCTTTTCCTGCAAGAATATGCAGGCATTTCTAAAAAAAAAAGATCTCATGAAATTTTCCACGTTTCCAATGACTGCTATACGTACCTCTGCCAGCTTGTATGGTAATACAAGCTTTTCTCCTACAGTCACTGTTTTTCTTGTAATCAGTGCTTCAAGCAACATTTCTTCTTTCACCTAAAAAAAGTCATAATCTTATAATCATACTAGGTTTCAAGTTTTGAAAATAAGCAATTTTTTTATAAGGAATTTGAGGACTACCCGTACAGTTTCACTTTACACACCAAGATGTTCTGTAGTCACTCATGTGGATTAAAAGGTCCTATTTTTTAATCAGTGGGGCTAATGACCTTCCTGAATTTAGAAAGGGCACATCTTACGTGAGACTAGAGGAAGAAACAGTACGGTGTGCTTTCTACACACTCTTTACATAAAGCCATGTCTAACCATTTCTTCTTCTCAGGAGGAACTGATGGAGGCGGAGAGCGAACTTGCGGACAGCAGAAAAAAAAACGGTAGTGCCACAAACAAGGCAACAGCTGTTCTGGAGACAACATTGGGGCAAAGTTGTCAGCAATGCTAATGGAATCCACTGGCACCCATCAGACCCACCAGAGCGACTTTGCCTCTTCAAAAGGCACAAGGTTTCAGATAGGTGGGCCACCCCAAAAGCAGAAAAAGCAGCCGTCTCTTGCTATTAAACTACTGGTACATATAAAAAAATACACATAAATCTGTGGCAGAAAATATTGAGCAGACTGTGTATTTGGAGAGGTGAAACTCCCTTGTGAGTTATGATTCAGTGAAAGGATTTCATTCCAGTTGGACACAAATTTGCATTCCTCTAACGCTGTATCTGTAAAAAGACAGCATTTATTAAACACTGCTTTCCTACAACACTCCCTGGCTAGTAAAATAAAATGCAAAATAGCAGTCTCAAGGAATCCTTGGCCTGCCTCTCATTATTGCAGTTTTGTTCCAGTTTCAAGCTGGCTCAGATTAGAAGTTTTTGTGAACCTCCGACCTTGAGTTCTTTTTCAAAAAGGCAACTATGAACACACAGTACTTTAAATGATTGCATATTTTACAGCAAAGAGATTTTTAGCTAGCTCAAGCCATGAATATCTTAATAAGCCATCTGTAGTAAAAGACTTTAGTGACAAAGAAGATGCTATAAAGTAAGTTCAAGATCAACCAATAAACTGGCTTCTGATGCCAGATGATGGGAAAGACTTCTGATTTTAAACAAGCACTTTAAATAACACTGAAATAGATGGCCATCACATGAGATACAGTATATTTTGCAAATTTCTGCTTATTAAAAGTTGTTCCAGTAATTTCAGTGAAAAGTCCTACGAAGTAAACATGGATAAATTGGAGGCATGATTTTATGGAGGAGCATTTAACCTCACTTATCCTACTCCAGAAACGAATATACCACCAATATGAAATCCAGTAACTTTCACATTTATCTTTATATATTAGGCAGAAATAGAAGAATACGGAGAAGAAGAAAAAGTGGAAGGCTTATGTCCAAACGTGATATCTTACCTCAAGTAACTCTGAAACAATAGGCAAGACTTCTGGATTACAGATATCTATGGAATCATCTCGGTAGGTTTTCTTCTTGTAACGGATGTTACCCAAGTGTAATATTGCTGACAGAAGGGAAAATATCCTAAGGGTGCAAAACAAAAACAAGAAATGAAAGAAATTAAATTAAACTAAGTTCACCAAAAATGTTACTATGTATTAATGAAGTTGCTGTTTTTGTACCTTCAGCTTAAGCCACACTGTGGTATATGTATGTTTCCTTCAACCACATATAAATCAATTCCCATAAATTGTATAAATACATATGCGAGACAGATTTTCCTGCTTTTCCATAATTTGTTTTATGGGAATAATTAGAATATGCCATCCATGATCAATAAGGTAAAAATGGTAAATATTTTTACTAACAGACACAATGTCAGGCACAGTAACTCTTAAAAGGTCAATTCACAATTGCCTTCTAAAAGAGAAATAACTTACTGCCTGCGGGTTTTGGGAAGAAACCCCACCATCTCCATAGCTAGCTGCAAACGTTCAAAATCATGCTTCAAGTCTTCACCTTCAACAGAGAAGCAGTCCTAGCAAGTCCAATACAAGGAACAATTATTAAGGGGGGGGGGGGAAACAGGCATCCAAAAGTTATAAAAATATTAACAATGCAACATAAAAGTTCAATCTGTACAACCACTGGATAATCTGTACAACACTGGATGGTGAGCAGATTTGGAATTAGAATAATCGTCAAACTGTACTGAAGTCCATTCTCCATACCACGCTTCACAGTGCCATGTAATGTAAGAAACAAATTCAGTTATAAATAAGTAGTGGAGGATATTGCCAGCTGAATAAAGGATTCCTAAGATAACTTTAGGAAAAACACATGCTGGGACAGGACCACTTCTGGAAGGAGGAGGAGGAGGAGTAGATCTAAAAGAAGAAAAAGAACAACTCGGCTTTCTTCCTAGGTGCCTTCCATCTTTATAAGAATCACTGTGTTGAGTTTGTCCACATGGAACAGTAAACACAGCTCGTACATAGGCTAAATGCTCTGCAGTAAAAAAAAAATAAGGGAGAAGACAATCTCTAAATATCCTTTGCCATTCAACTGTCTTGCGAATTATGCGAGATGTTTGTCCTTGGGATTACACAGTCTGGACTTACCGGATCGCTGCAAAGCTTCAACCTATAGAGTTACAGGCAGCATACTTTACAGTATTTTTAATCATTCCGAGAGTAGACATTATCTTATATAACCTCTAATTGAACAGAGTGGGCTTGAACACCAACAGTTATTTGAAGAATCCATAAAATGTTTTTTTTAAAACAAAGCTGGACTATTTCAGAGTCCACGTAACACTCAAACCTCCACCCTAGCACCGCATTCCATTTTCAAAAATAAAATTACATGTAAGTATCAGAGAGAATTTCTATTTCTATTATTTATACCGTTCTACTCAGAATTGATAGATACATGGAGCTAACTGGGGAATGAGGTAAGAGAGCTTCATTCTATTCTCTGCTGTTTCTCAAGACAGCATTTTAACTCTGCGTGTTTAATTCATGTGGTGATGTTGCTGTATGGAGACTGGGACAGATTTTTTTGGTTTTATAAAATCTGTTCTGTGCAGTCTGGTAAAAACTATTGCAGAAGACTGCAAAAGTTTGAACTTTTATTTAGAAAGAGGGTCTGAGTATAGGAGTCCCTATTTTATCTGGCAAGGAGGTAAATCAAATTGATATTTGAGGAGAAAAGGAACAAAGAGGTCACCAAGAGCAAAAGGAAACCATGAATAAAATGCAGAGCAAAGTTGGCAGTTAAATCCTGGAGCAATAGGTAGACAGAACAGGTAGAAGAGAAAAGATGAGAACTACAGTCTAGAATACAAAGCAGGCAAGAACTCTGTATTTTAATAGAAAAACTCAAAATAGGTCAAGGATAAGAAGAGTATTTACTACTACCACTGTGCTGATTAATACTTTAAGGGTAGCCATTTTAATTTCCAGGAATCCCAAGTTTGAGAGAGGAAAAAAAAGTTTTCTAAGGCTTCAACAATATAGGACAGACCTATTCCAATATCACTCTTTTTAACTGAGCAATATTCACTATCAGCTGGACTAGCAAAAAAATAATAATTTCATATTTACTTTCCCGCAATAAATCCAACTCAGTTCCAGAGAGTCAAGCTAATTGAAAACTTTGCAGTGAACCATTTGCTTCTGCTGATTTAAAAACAAGTATTTTATTGAGCCATCTAGCACTAGTTTAAAAATAATAAAATGGAAGTGGAAAAATAATTCTCAATAAAAATGAAATAAAACATTATTTCATTACATCTTATTTGTAAACAAGTTAGAATTGTTGACATGCAGTTAGAATAAACATGCTTTTGGAAATAAAATGGGAATTATAAAAATATTAAAAGATCAGAGCACAGTTAATACAAATTAAAAGGAATTAAAACCATTATTCTCCAGTTAATCATTTTTTCCTTTCACTTTGCTTTCAACTTGGAGAGGCCTCGAGGAGTTGTTTCCAAGGCTGTTATTACTTTTTAAAATATTGAGTTATAATTCTATGTTTGCCATCCACGGTCACTATTATGAGATGGACAGTCATACAAATTGATTTCATACATAAATGAAATAAAATATAATCCTGGACCTAAAATTAAATACATTTTACTGTATAAGGAAGGGAACACTATTCTACTGAAGTATCTGTAGCTGCATTTACATAATAATTAGGGTTTTCTAAGCCACAATTAACTGAAGATAGTGCCAAAGTGACCTGGTTTACTCATCAGGATCAGACATAATGGATGGATTTTCATATCCTGCTAAACCAAGAACAAAACAAAACAAAACTCAGGTGAACCAGGTCACTGAAATCAGATACGGTTCAAGAAGTATCATAGATTTTTAAAATCAATGCATTTCTCTCTAGACAATATATTATATCAAATATTATCTTGAAAAATTATTCTGGGCAAAGCTTATTTGTCTGTATTTTGAAAAACAGAACCAAGGAAAATCTTATAATCAATTCTATTTGCATGATAATAATACCATCCCATTTTTAAAAAAGATAACTACACAAAAATGACCCCCCAAAACTACTTAAGAGATGTTGAGACCAACAGCTGTTAATTTAAAAAGTAACTGATTCTGCATTTGCTTTGCATCTGTCACCAGTAACCCAGAATGGATGGATGGATGGACTTGTACTGACCGGCTCAGAGTCATAGTAATAGTCATCCCAGCTCTGTTTAGGGGGTTTCTTTGTCATCTGAAAGCAAGGCAGATTGGGTAAGTAGCATTCCAAATCCCACACAACAATCTCTTTCTACTTGTCTTCTGTGTCTGTAAGCATTAAATGCCAGGCTTTCCCACTGCAGAAAGGCGTCACAACCTCTGTGTTACTGTACTGTTCACCTTGCTTTGAGAAAGCATACTCCACACAGTTTTATCATGTTACTGAAAAGCCCTTTTCATTTTATAGTTAAAACTAGAGGATACTGGAGGATGCTTTGGCATTTCTGCATCATTTAAGAAATACTCCATCTTATATATTTTACTCCCCACCCAAACAATTATGTAAGGTAGATCACCCATCTTTCAGCCTTTTTAATGTAGCACTGGTGAAGTGGTAGATAAGTGTCTGATTGGGATGATGTACAAATACTGCAAAATTAGTAACTGAATATATTATTCCAAGACCAAGCAGAGCCTTCTATGCACTCTACCAAATCACCAGCACTGGCCTGATTAATTTCCAATATTAAAACAATCTGCAACATTTAATGATTTTACAATCTGAATTAAAATTAAGATTCCCATCTTGTTAAAAACAAAAGTTCTCAAATATTTCTTATTATGACCAAATAGAAGTCATTTGGGTAAAACTGAAATCTAAAATTACAATTCATTTTGTAAAACTAATGATATAGAGGTCGGGTATGATCCGATTGCCAGATTCTCTGGGTATCCATCCCAGGAATCTTTTAAAATAGGAAATCAAAATAAAACTCAAAAAGTTCTACTTTTTAAAATTTCAAATATACCTATATCACTCCTTCAGTGATAATTCAATCACTATTAAGCTGCCTAGAGCTCTACACAAAGACAGAGAGGAATCGTTAACACTGATCTCACATTATCTTATACTGAAAAACCTGCTGTGTTTTGTACCATTTGGGTAGTGGAAGGAAAGTAATTTAGGGTTCAATCTTAAAAGTATTGTATTTAATTATGTTACGTAATTCTAATGGGATAGCATTTTACCACCTTAACTGTTCTTTCCTCTTGAGTCCCTTGGGTACTCAAGAAAACAAGTTATAGAAACGGTGTGAAATGTTAGTATAAGATGCAGTATCTCCATCATTTCAATTATTTACAGGCAGTTGGGATTATTTGTAAAGATATTAAAATGTCATGCTACCAAACAAAAGGATTAGTAAAGCATGCAAAGTTGTTTAAGAAGTGCAAATTGTGAAAATAAAATAATAAACTACTATTAGCTGTTAATAATATTACAGTCGCTTGGAAAATTATATATTCTTTTGAAAAGCTCTGATCCAAACTCTTTTATTTCCTGTAGTTCACTATTGCAACGGTCAGTTGCTTAGGTCACGACATTTCTGAGCAGATGACAATGAACAATAGTTTTAAAAGAGCGTTGTGAGAATAGCCCATCACTCTGAAGTCAAACCCAGGCAAAGCAGCTAGCCTATTCCCACCTGATTAAGGTAGTGATATTCATCAGGCTGTTTAAGGTGAAAAGCAGATTTTTCTTCTTCGCTTGCTCCCGCCAGCAGGTAATAAAATACGTGGTAGTTCCTGATAACAAGTTAAAAAAAGTATCACAGTAAAAAATGAGTAACTAGGATGGGCAACAGTGGGAAATATACAAATTACTGGCATACCAGGAAGACACTAGAAAAAAAGAGTGAAGATTCAACCTAAATATAGTACTAGTTAGTCCTTGCTTTTTCTAAATCCAAGGTTGTTCTTACAACAGTTTGCTTAGTGAACATTTGAAGTTACAACGGCACTGGGAAAAAGTGACTTATGACCGTTTTTCACCCTTACGACTGTTGCAGCATTCCCCAGGGTCACGTGATCAAAATTACGATGCTTGGCCACTGGTTCATATTTATGATGCAATCCCCTTTTGCGACCGTCTGACAAGCAAAATCAATGGGGAAGCCAGTTTCACTTAACAACTACAGCAATTCACTTAACAACGGTGGCAAGAAAGGCTGTAAAATCGGTCAAAATTCACTTAACAAATGTCTTGCTTAGCAACCGAAATTTGGGGCTCAATTCCGGTCATTAAATCGAGGACTTCCTGTATACAAAAATAGAGCACTAACAATAAACTACCAAAACAGGGGAAAGTGGTCCAGGATTCTTTACTGAAAGATGAATACAGAGGTGTGTTAAGTATACACACAAAGTTCCATCTTACACAAATTGCTGGAGGGGGAATGGGGAGGAAATAACCCACTGTTCTTTTTCCTGTCTCCCTGTAACCAGCAAGTACAATCTGAACTGGAGTGCAGTGCTAATAAACTACCGCGGCACGTGCTTTCCCCTTACTTCCTTGCACACTGAAGGGTGTGCAATCCCTTAAGAAGAACAATGTAATTTCTGAGCAAGAAACTGAACTGTTTGTGTGAGCAACTACTCTTAACCTACAATCTTTGTTTATACATTCCTGGAGATAGATTTCTAGGAGCCCAGGAATTTCATAGGACCCTTTATTACTTGCTGCTAGTTATCAAGACGATAAAAACAGGATTGTAACAACAAGCCCTCAAAGCTGGGACATGAATTAGTAATAAGTAAGTCATTCCATATTTTGGATGAGAACCATCTCTTCCAAATTGTTGAAAGGCAGGCACAATTTATAACCCGGTGAAATAATTATACTTTGAAATTCTAATAGTTGTTTTATCTTTCTTTATTTGTTCCAGTAGATTATATGTGTTATTTCATTCGTTACTCACCTTTCATTATGTTCCTGATAGACTAGTCTGGACTTTTCTAGTAGATACTTTTCAACGTAAGCTCTAGAAGAAAAATAAATGGCAGAGCATTGTATGGGAAAAATATTGTATGGGGCGGGGGGAGCCCTAATTCATACAAGGGATGAAATAATTCTGTACATTATCCATCTTCTTCACTTTCTTTCTGGGTAGCATTTTCCATTTCCCCAAAGAAATATAAATATATAAATATAAATACTGCAAAATGTGGGCTTCATCTGAATGAAAACGTGCTGCAAAATATGGTGAACTGTTGAGTCACCACGTCATGACGTAGTCTGCCCATATCAGTACTACAGCATTGCATCTATCCTGGAGCTATTCTAATTCTTTAGATTTTAGATTAGACTCTTAATTTTTTTTAAAAGGTACCCAAGTAATGGAAATGATGGGATATGATTTTTAACATAAATACCCAGAAGACATGCATGACAAAACTCAATTATATATCCCCTATACCCCAACTTGGCTGACCAACCTGTGGCATTTTCCATTCAACGGATGCCATCAAATGTATTTAACAGATAAAAGAAAATGAAAAGCAATTTGCTAAGGCACTGTAAAAGCAGAAGTGTCACGAATGCCCCAAACATCCTTCAGTAACAGAGATAATTTTTTCAACAGGTTTTTTATTTATCTAAGGGTTGCAACATCATAGCAATATTCATTAACAGTCTGTGTGAAACAAAAGGTCAGATGAATATAACTTCCTCAGAGCCAAAATCAAGGTACTACTGCTATTCTTGGCATCTCAGATGAACAACTAGGCCAAAAGGTTTATAGAAAAATATGTCTCTTGATGCCTTCTGACTGATACACCTGAGGGCCCAATATTGTTTACATGTATTAATCCTAAATGTGACTGCAGAAAAAAAACCACCAAGGTGTAGCCGTCAACAATGAAAACAGGATTTTTACATCCTGCTTGCTCTTCAAATTCCAGGAAGATAACAGACCACATAAAAACTGCAACTATTACACTGTACTGCCCAGGTAAGCTACTAGTTTTGTTTCCTGGTTTTTGACAAGGAAAAGCAATCGATTTAAAGAAACTGAAGCAGAGAACAAAGGGGGAGGGAAATGTCTGGCTCTATTTCTTTATATTCAGAAGAGTAGAATTTTTACCAAGCCAATAATAGAATTGGAAGGTTCTATCTAAATGGCTCAAAATATAGCACAATGATCAGACTGGCCTTTCAAAACCTGGAAATTTTGCAATCCCAAATATTTTACAAAGTCATATCACAGAAAGAGTTCCACTGTTTCAGATGTTTTTCTTCTTTAATATACTTTAAACTGTAATAGCTCCAAAAGATTGTCAGACAACCATCAATTTTTGTGCTGGTCTTTCATATAACTGAACATAATATTTTCTTCTACTTCCCATTTTGAAAACCTAGACTCAAGCTGCTAATTAATACAGCATTAGTGGGATCAATAGCTTATTTTCTGATCTGAAGGCATAGTATCTTAATTTAGGGGCCCTTCATTTGCTTTCCTAACATTGTAACTGTCTTGAAAAAACCGTTTGTTTTTCAGATTCAAATAGCTGTGAATGATGTGTACTATCCAAACCAGAGCCAAAGAATTCTAGAGAAAAATATCTAAGTGGAGTTTCTTAATAATTTATTATATCAATTAATTAAAAATACATATTTCAGAATTTTTTTCCATTTCCCTTGTGATTAAACTGAAAAGTTGTAATGAAAAGAATGTAGGAAGTTACTTTCCTCAACAAAAGATACCTATATCCAGCCAATTATTTCTCCTACATGACATGCCCACATCTTTCCCAGACAAGCAGCTACAGCCCAGATTTACACAGGATGTTTTACATTCTAATCATGCATATAAAACTACTAACAGCTGCACACCATTCATGCCTAAAGCTCTTTAGTCACTGCTCATTGCCACTTACCCACGCACAGTGCCAGTCTCCTGATAATTTACTTGAATAAATTTGCCAAAGCGACTTGAATTGTTGTTGTGTGCTGTCTTGGCATTCCCAAAAGCCTGTCAAAATAAGAAAAGTAAGTGTCAAAAACCTACCAGAACAATTCACTGCAGAGGCAACACGGAGATGAGGATCTGCCATTTCCTACGTGCATCATACTACCAGGAGCTGAGTTCAGTTCAAGGGGACTGCAACTGGCAAAGGCCAGCTGGACTGAATGGAAGTGACACAGTTGCGCAGAGGCTAGGCTCTAGAGAATACAAATAGTCCTCACTACAACGGAGCCCAAACTTTCTGTTGCTAAGTGAGGCGGTGGTTAAGTGAGTTTTGCCCCATTTTACGACCTTTCGCCACCGTTAAGTGAATCGCTGCAGTCGTTGAGTTAGTAACACGGTTGTTAAGTGAATCTGGCTTCCCCATTGACTTTGCTTGTCAGAAGGTCACAAAGGGGGTCACGTGACCCCAGGATACTGCAACGGTCATAAATATCTGAATTTTGACGACCATGGAGATGCCGCAACGGTCAAATGAAAAATGGTCTCTTTTATCAGTGCCACAGTAACTTTGAACGGTCACTCAATGAACTGTTGTAAGTCAAGGCACCTGTAATCTGGCCACAAAAAAGAAATGAAGCCTAGATCTCCATTCTGAAACTATGCCTCAATTGCTTTGAGATACAAACCAGGTCTAAAGTGAGCGTCCGATGTGTGTTATACCCACGGTGACCTGGGATGAATCCTTGACTGTTATGGTGGCCCTGAAGTCACCAACTGCGGCTGGCCCATCCTCAGAAAAGACAAACTGAAGTCTTCCAAGCACAGAAAGTCTGGACAGATTCATCACCAACCCAGTAGCTTGGAGAGGGATAAGGCTGTCCAGCAAAAGGAAAATGAATTTTATTCACAACCGAGGCCTCATACCCCGTTACCTACGGAACAGCGGCGCCCCTGGCAATTTGCAAGGCTTCGCTAACGATGATGATTTGATGACGAATCATGATCAAATTCAATACCAAACTGAATTAGGTATTCAAGAAAAATCTAATTTAATTGGGTAAAAATAATACGCTTATTAATAGAAAGTATACATGTCTTCTCTTTCATTCCCCTATAAACATCTGCTTGGGGGGAAAAATAGCAAGTAGCAACAAGTTTGTCTTCAAAAATATGTGTGACAAGCTTGGAACATAACATAAAAGAGACTCTAGAGCATAAACACAGCTGTAGTCAACATTCCCAGCATTAAATCACTACATGGTTTGGATGTATACACTTTTTGGAATTTTACATGCTGTTGACATTAATTTTATCATAACAGGCAGGCATCTGAGGGAATGTTATATGTATTAATTCTTATAATTTAGACACTGAGGGGGAAAAAATCACCATACATCAACTTTAAGATACCTCAAGCACTAGCTTTCCTTATAGTTACTTGAACAGAAAGATTATATTCTCTTTTTTGCAAAACCAGACCTTAATAATGTCCCGACTGTTAATGGCACAGAATCTACTTCAAAGGAATCTGGAAAAATCTAAGAGTTTTTGTGCTAAATTATCTTTTTGCCAGTAGGCAAGTTTGGAGAAAGCAGAAATATACAGATAATATTTTCTTAGTAATTCAGTATTATTATTATTAGGGGACACGGTGGCTCAGTGGGTTAGGACGCTGAGCTTGTCGATCAGAAGGTCGGCAGTTTGGCGGGTCGAATCCCAAGTGCCGCGTAACAGAGTGAGTGCCTGTTACTTGTCCCAGCTTCTGCCAACCTAGCAGCTCGAAAGCATGTAAAAATGCAAGTAGAAAAAGGAAGGTCACAGCGTTCCGTACGCCTTTGGCGTCTAGTCATGCCGGCCACATGACCACGGAGACGTCCTCGGACAAGCGTTGGCTCTTCGGCTTTGAAACGGAGATGAGCACCGGCCCCTAGCGTCGGAAACGACTAGCACGCATGTGTGGGGGAACCTTTACCTTTACCTTATTATTATTATTATTTTTTACCAGGAAAGAGACATTTAGGATACTCTTTAGCTGAATTGCAGCTCATCAGGCAATATATTTCTACTGTTGTATCAACTTTGCTGTGGGAATCAGGTCAATGCTGGCTAAGAAAATTACATGCATTGAAAGATCACTCGCAGTTCCTAGGCATGCCTTAAGAGGTTTCCTATAATTATGAGAAAAAATATAGCTTGAGTTGAAAGATTAATAGGAGATAGTTTTAGGACAGGATTCTTCTAAATATTTACAAAGACTAAAACTTTCCAAATTAATCAAATTGCACATTATATTTGTTACTGTTGGTATTGTTTTTTTGCTTTTACACTTAATAAAACAAGGTGTCTGATTATCTGTTTAAATTTAAAACTGATTTAACTACAGTGAATGGCTGCTTGCTCCTTTTGTACAAGTTTTCTCTTGCCGTTTCTTTACATATTGCTGGTCACATATAATCTTGGTGCCAAAGAAGAGATTTCAGTTATAGGCCCGAGTAATGTATTTTTCAAATGTGGTTTAAGGCACCAGGCTGAAACTGGGAGAAGGGAAATTCTAGTCCCGCCTTAGGCGCTAAGCCAACTGGGTAACCTTGGGCCAGTTATTCTCTCTCAGCCCTAGGAAGCAGGAAATAGCAAAAGTCTTCTGAAATCTTGCCAAGAAAACTATAGATACTAGTGTAGGCATTGCCAGGAGTCAACACTGACTCAAAGCTAAAAAAAATTGCTAAATAAATAAAAATATAAATTGAAAAATAGGTATGTATTGACTGTGCCTACTGGTGAAAGTTGAAAGGGCCGTGAGAAGTTCCTTCAATAAAAAAATCCCCATATTTGAAGCATGCTACTGGTGAAATCCATGTTCCTCTGATCTGAGCAATCACAGAACAGAAAGCATAGTTTGTCCTACATTTTGGGGAGCTAGGAAGGATGTGGGGAAGGTGACATCCCTCAGGTACTATGCACAAAGCTAATTTACGGTTACTTTTTTTTCTTTAGAAGGAAAGGCAATCTTTTATTTTCCTACTTAAAGGTAAAGGTAAAGTTTCCCCCGCACATGCTAGTCGTTTCCGACTCTAGGGGCCAGTGCTCATCTCCGTTTCAAAGCCGAAGAGCCAGCGCTTGTCCGAGGACGTCTCCGTGGTCATGTGGCCGGCATGACTAGACGCCAAAGGTGCACGGAACGCTGTTACCTTCCCACCGGAGTGGTCCCTATTTTTCTACTTGCATTTTTACGTGCTTTCGAACTGCTAGGTTGCCAGAAGCTGGGACAAGTAACAGGCGCTCACTCTGTTACGCAGCACTCGAGATTCGACCCGCCAAACTGCCGACCTTCTGATCGACAAGCTCAGCGTCCTAACCCACTGAGCCACCGCGTCCCTTATTTTTCTACTTACTTATTACTTATTATCTATTTTTTACTTTTACATATTACCCACTGTGCTTTCTGCTAACTCAGTTTTGGATCTTTTTATTTCTTAAAAGTGTCACAAACACACAACCGTAAACTGTATTAAACTGCATTAATAAAGTATGAAGAAATACAACTAGCTGGATCCAAATATTCAGCGGTGCCCCACTGGCTACTGAGGGGTAGTTAAAAGTGGTTAAAGATTAAAATATTCTTTTATTCAAGAATGAATCCTTTGTCTCCGCCACTAATATCTGCAACCTCAAGTAATTTCACATGCTGATCCTAAACAATTCAAGCTGAGATGGAATGAATCCTCTAAAAAGAGTGGGGTATTGTCTTCGGCAGATTGCAAGTAGCAGTTGTCACAGTGAAGGCACAATGTTTCATGCCAGCATTAATGTTTCTCATTCAAAGACATTTGGTTTCATCAGTCTGAATGGGCAAGGATATTGGAGGAACTCCACGGTGTCTCCATAAATAGCTGGAATTGACAGAAACAGATGTCGCCTATCAGACACCACATTTTTGCCCCATTTTGAGGGCTCAAAGAATCCCCCAAAGCCCCAGACAAATGGAAAAGCTATGAAATATTGAATCGAGCAAACTCTGTATGAGAAGAGCTGTGTAAGTGTGTGGTGACCAAAAAGAAAAAGAAAAAATCAGAATTATCCCGGTAGCCGCAGCTCACAAGCGTGTACAACTTTTATGTAATAAAATGTTATTGGTCAGAAAAAGTGCTACCATAATCCTTTTGAATCCAGTGATGGGATCAAGGAGCAGGCAAATGGAAGCAAAGATAAGGGCCGTGGAAAAAGACAAACAGAGGGTACATGGCAACAAGGAAAATGAAGGATCTGGGTAGAAAACAGCTGATACAAACAGGAACTTGTTGATAGGGGGAGAGAAATGCAATGGAGGTAGAAAAAAGGGAAATTCACTCTCATTTATGCGGGCAGAGCAGGAAGGGGATAACTAAATGCAGATGTTGGAGTCAAATAAGCTTTTTTAAAGATCAATGCATCCTTGGAGGGCCAAACATGTCTAAGATCCACATCTACTTCTAGTAATTTCTTGATGAATATCACTGTTACAGCTAACACGCCTCCTAACATGTTGAAACAATAATCAATGGACATATGTTCCCTGTATGGGGAGTTGAGATACTTTCCTCTTAAGAATTATAGGAGCTGGGTTTGGAAAGCAAACCAGTACTTGGTTGGATGCAATATATGTGGAAAATAGTCTCAAGGCAGTTCAGCAATAAATGCTGACTTCCCAGAGGTGCTCTATTTAGGAAGAAAATGAAAATGATGTAAGTATTAATGTTACTTGAATAAAATTCATATGAAGAAACAACGCCGAAGCCAAACTATCTCCTTTAAGCTGATTCTAAGCGACTTGTAAGGAAATGTAAAATGTTTTTTTGGGGTGTAGTGAATACCTGGCAAAGGCACTCAGTGTTGAGATTCAGGATTAGTTAGCATCAGGAAGAACACCTATGTGGTTTTGCCCTCACTTGCATCTGGCAAAACCGGAAAAGTAAGCAACCTTGGCTGACTTCAAACTGACAAAAGGGGAAGGAGCTTTCCAACGTAGGATGAAATCTGCATGAAAGTAATCAACCTTTTCCTCTTGACAATACTACTAAGATTTTTAATTGTGCAGGTAATACAAAGAAAACAACTAAGCAATAAGCCACACATCAGCACAGCCCAACTTCTCAGAACCTGAATACGGTCAGTCCTCAATTTGCAACCGTTCATTTAGGGACTGTTCAGAGTTACAACAGCACAGGAAAAAAGTGACCGACGACCATTTTTCATGCCTATGACCGTTGTAGCGCCCTTCGGGGTCACGTGATCCAAATCCAGATGCTTGGCAACTGGCTCACATTTACGACAGTTGCAATGCTCCCGGGGTCACGTGATCCTCTTTTGCAACCTTCCGACCAGTCAAGTCAATGGGGAAGCCAGATTCACTTAATAACTCTGTTACTAACTGAACAACTGCAGTGAATCACCTCACATCTGTAGCAAGAAAGGTCATAAAATGGGGCAAAACACACTTAACGGTCTCACTTAGCATGAGAAATGTTGGGCTCAATTGTGATCATAAGTGGAGAGCTATCTGTATGTGCCTTGTAATATTTAGACCTTTGCTTAATTATCTTTTGCTTTACAGTTCCAGGATACCTTGAAATACTAGGTATCATGTAAAAGAAACAGAATAATCTCTCCCTTAAGTGCAATATTCTTATCCACTGCCACTGTTAATCCTCTGACAAATGTAAATCTGCTTGATGAGGAACTAATGGTCCTGTTCCTTTAACTATTATTAGGCAACTATATCAGCAACCTCACCTACTCTTCTGTCAAGAAATGTTCTCTCACAAGTTTTGAAGAACATATTTTTAAATCCTCAAAGATGTCCACCTACTAAATTTAGCAACTAAGCTATCTACCTCTGTGATGGGCATTCAGCCTTGCTTACCACCCGGTACTTTTGTGTGTACTAAAAACCGAGGTCAACTATAGTTAGTGGCGACTTAGAAGACAGGAAGCATAAAAGAATTGTTCTCCACTTTAGATAAAAATATTTTCTAAACATCGCAGTCCTTGCAGTAGTTATGATCGGTTAATTAAACAGTGCTGTATAAGGAAGTGAGATATGAAGCAAGAAAAAAGTTCTCTGACTAAGGCAAATTCAGTCAACTGAATTCTCCTGGTGAACCTGAAATAGGAGGCAGTTTGTGAGAACTTTTAAAGATCGGTATTATTTCACTGAGATTTTGGATTTCTTTCCGAAAGGACCACAATTTTTAACTGTAATAGGAAAATAACTCTATTTGGGAATATTATGTCTTTGTTAATTAAAAAAATTCACAAAGTTTCTTAATCTTAAATCCATTCTTTGGCAAAATTGCTCGTTCCTTTCTGAACAAGTTGTGCGTGAATGTCCACCCAAGCCTACCCAATTTTGGTCATTAGAAACAAGGTCAGTAACAATGAAAGCCAGAGCGCTCCCTCAGTTTTCCTTGGAAGAAAGTCTTAGAGGTTAATGAATATGGGATCTCAGCAATTTGTCCCATATCAAGCTTTTACTCTGATCATGTTTAATGCTAAAATCAGCAATTTTAGCAGATGACTTCAATATATTGTATATGCGGTGCCTTTGTCCTTGTGGCAGAAATTGAGTTGGCAGAACATGCTATTTTTATAAGGAAATAAAATCTACTTGTATTACTAGGAATATATTAAGCTGAGATGGAGAACACACTGGGATATATATCATGAGTGACCAATCACTGAGGTTTGTTATATAATGATCATTTAGGAAGGTGAGTAAAGCCTAACACAAGTCTAGATAATTCCCTTATAGTTCATTCATCTATTAAGTCACCTTTTAAACTTTTAACAATGGATGATTTGCTACACTTAGTAGAGGTAAAATTAGCATTGGCTCATCGTAGAACAAGGGACTCATACATGCCAGTTTCTTTTGGTAGATGGGTGGCTAAATCAGTTTGTTTTATATAAATGTGTTAAATGAGTATGAAGTGATAGTTTTCTATTTTATGTTAAATTACTGTCATAAAGCAGACAATTCTAGATTTCTGTCCTAATTCGTCACCAGAGTTGTTCGCAATTTACATAAGATGGAGCAGATGGCATTTAAAAGACACTTCAAAGAAATGGGGGGGGGGAATCCACACATGAAATAAAGACTATTTACCTCTTTTGAACTTGGGGGGGGGGAAGCAGAAAAGTTCTGTGCTGATACAAAAACACTAAAAACAAACTAAAAGCTCATTTATAGCAGTTCTGGCTTGTCATTCTTGAGATTTAAAAATCAAGATCAACAAAGAATGGAGTGTAATACCTAATTATCTCGAACAATATTTAGCACTCTCACTTAAAAAGTCTCAGACGAATCCTCTAATTTTAAATTTAAGCGTCCTTCTACAATAATATTTTACTTCGGGGTGACAAATGTTCAATGTAATCTGTAAATTTTTTAAAGAAAAGATTTAAGAGGATGACAGTTCTTGGTGCATTTTTTTTTTAAAAAAGCACATTCCAATCTAATGTTTTCCACATGTAGTTCACCAGCAGAATCCTTACAATAGGAAGGAAATCTTTGCATAGCTTTATCAATTGCTCCAAGACAAGAATAATGATTTGATTATTAAAAGAACTAATTGTTTTAGCACACATTAGGGGGAAGAAAAGCTTTATCGTAAACTACAGGTAGTCCTCGAATTACAATCACAATTGAGCCCAAAATTTCTGTTGCTAAGTGAGACATTTGTTGAGTGAGTTTTGCCCCATTTTACGGCCTTTCTTGCCACGGTGGTTAAGTGAATCACTGCAGCCAATAAGTTAGCAACCTGGCTGTTAAGTGAATCTGGCTTCCCCATTGACTTTGCTCGTCAGAAGATCACAAAAGGGGGTCGTCGCATGACCTTGGGACATGGCAACGGTCGTTAAATATGGACCAGTTGCGAAGCATCTGAAATTTGATCACATGACCACGGGGATGCTGCAAAGGTCGTACTTGTGAAAAACGGTCATGAGCTGCTGTAACTTTGAAGGGTCACTAAATGAACTGCTGTAAGTCGAGGACTACCTGCACGGTAGGATGTTACCTCCAGCACTGGTCCAGCTCCAAGAATGATCTGCTCCACTCCACTAGCGAATCCCTTTTGGCTGAGAGCGGTGAGGTGATGAATCAGAAAATTGGTGCTCTGGGTTTTGCCAGACCCACTTTCTCCAGAAATGACAATACACTGGTTCTTCCGACGCAGGAGCATGGCGTGATATGCGACATCAGCCACGGCGTAGATGTGGGGCTCCAGCTTGCCCAGCTGATGATTATCATACATCTTGACGTATTTAGGGTTATAAATGGGAAGGAATTTGAACGGATTAATGACTATTAAGATGCTCCCGACGTAGGTGTAAATTTTTTCTTGCTTGAAGCGGTTCCTCAGGTTTTCTAAGAGAGTCCTCTCGTTCAGATCTGGCAGGGCGCACAAGTCGTCATAGTCCTTGTACTGCGGCTGGGGAAGGAAGCCACGTTCCATCATCCTGCGCCGTTCTTCCGTGACCTGCAGCCAGGACTGGAGACTGGCGTAATGGATCGACCCGTCTAGGTTCTTTTCCCGTAGAAGAAAGCGGTAGTCCTCTCCGCTCAAGCGGTTCTCGAGGGCCATCCGTGGCCAGAGCATCATGCGCTGGACAGGGCAGTCGGTGGGGTTGAGGATCCATTCCTCCCCACCAAACTCCTTCACTTCGGCCAAGACGTAGCATTTTGTTTTGTCCAGCTGCAGTTTGTTAATCAGAGAGTCTATCACCTCGGCAGCGGTGGACGTTTTCCGTGCAATGACAGGACAATAAATGGTCCCTTCGGCAATGCTCCCAGGGTAGATGTGTAGTGTGTGCTCTGTGTCTTCAAAGCGTCTTCTGCCTACGGTATCATTTCCACTCATATTGGACTTCTTCCCATCAGTAACTGCGATCCATCTTTAACAAGGCTAGATAAGCCATCATGGCGACAGTGCTACAATAAAAGAAGAAGAAGAAAGAAAATATTTTAGGGAGACTGAGTATTTATAGAACAGATGCAGAAATGGTATAGGGTTTCCTGCCTGAGCAGGGGATTGGACTAGATGACCTCCAAGGTCCCTTCCAACTTATACTTATTATTATTATTTCAATTATAAAAATTCGCTTCTAGAACCAGAAGTTGCTGAAGAGTTGGGAGAGAAGTAGAAAGCCTATGGAAAGTACACATGTTCTATCGCTAGATGGGAGAAGCTGGAAAGAGGGAATTCTTTAGCAAACCATTTTAATGAGATGTGGGTGTGATTAACTTACTTTTTTATTTTTATTTTGCCCTCAATAATTAATATGTTGATCTTCTGTAATCTGCTAGGGACCAAATTCATAGTCACTAGCATCTAAATAAATGTTGTATAGGCCAAAAGGTTGTGCCAACAGAGAACATATTTCTTTCAAATACTGATTTGCAACTTTATTCCAGTTTATTCCTCCATTATTCTGAGGGAATTATATTCTTACATTCACTATGAATTACCTACAGTGTTCATATAAACCTGATTTATTCTCATGTACAATAAAAAGGGATAAATGAAGAACAAAAATGTGTAATGTGCTTAGAAACTACTGAAAAAATAGAAGTTTTTTAAAAATTGAAATGTAGAATATGTTACATTGCAATTCTATATATATGTATGTAACGAGAGAGAGAGAGAGAGAGAGAGAGAGAGAGAGAGAGAGAGAGAGAGAGAGAGAGAACACAAAAGATACACCTATCATGCTTTTGTTTAACCTGGTGTATTTTGTATATTTCATTATATTTCTCCATACAAAGTCTACATCTATAGGCAATCTCTTCATAAGCAGCAAGTGTAAACAGGTCTTCAATCTACTGAGTGAAAGGAACCATTTATTTATCTTTCTAAAGACAGAATGTTAGGGCCGCCCCCTAAGGCCCCATCATAGAATTATTACAACACAAAAGAACATGAAGCAGAGAATCATGACGACAGGAAACTTATTTTATTTTAGTCAGCCCTACCAAAGTTTGCCCTCACACCCTGGAAACACATCATACACAGCGAGAGAAGGAAATTCAATCAGATTGAACTGGTGCCAGCTTGCCCTGACAGAACGTATCGATCAAAATGTACACAGCTATAAAAACTTATCTGCAAGCGACTGGCTTCAGGCTTCCTTCTATAAGAGCGTTTAAGGCGGCGATCCTGTCACAACTAATAACGGGTTGCTTTAGCTAATATGATGTGTTAGATCAGCAGCCCCCGCCGCCTTCAGTTTCAGACCAGTTTCAGAAGAAAAACTGTCTTTTCGTGGATCAGGGGAGGGGGTGGGATGGTTTCACACACAACCTAGACCCCATGCACGCTCAGATGAAGCTTCACTTGCTCCCCTGCCACTTGCGTGGCCGGGTTTCTAACAGGTCACGAACCAATACTGATCCGTGACTCAGGGGGGTTGGGGACCCCTGTATTAGATGCTTAGTTTAGACAAAGTTATTTGAATGGGGTCTGTAGTCAGGCAAAAAAGCAAGCCATTCCCCACCACAAAAGTTGAAAGGGGTCAGTGCTTGAATCATAAAAAAAATTCAGCCCAGAGATAAATTAATTTAATTTTGGATATAATAAAAGCCTGCATTTTATTCGTTACCTCTAATAATGTGCTCACAACTGTAAAGCAGTGCATGAAGGAGAGAGAGGGACTTAACATCTTGTTTGTTCAGGCAATGCAAAAGCACACTGATGCTATTGATAAACTCTCATCGAACAGTACATTGATTCTCCCTTTGCAGCAACCCTCCCCCACTCCCCCTCCTTTAATGAAGCAGCACGTGAGCTACGTAATTAAACAGACTTCCTACCAAAAGGAATCCTTCTCAGGGACAATCTAGAAAGACCATCCAGATTGCAATGGATACTTTAGTTTAGTTATTAAATTCTATGGAAAGACTGTTCGTGACATCCTGAACATTTCCAGTCCTCTCTACCCCAATCAACTGACTTAGGGAATCACATCACAATCAATATTGAGCCTGAGTGAAATGCAATAAAATAATAATAACATTCAACTCTAGCCAGTCATGCAAACATGCAGTTAGGTTTAGGTTATTTCTGAATTTCCTCTGCCAGTAACATGAAATACAGATCTTAAGAAGTCAATTAGCGCCCAAATAGTCAGTATACATTCATCAGCAATTCAACTACTGGACAGTAAGCCTTCAAGTATCAAGCAGCATTTATGCATGAGGCTAAATAATAAGTCAAAGCATTTTCTAGAGCAGGGGTCTCCATGGCTGGCTAGGGAATTCTGGGAGTTGAAGTCAACAAGTCTTAAAGTTGCCAAGGTTAGAGACCCCTGCTCTGGAGCAATGTGACCTTGTAAAAGCAAAACCCATCTAGAAACAATTAACTAGAAAGGCAAATTTGCAAGATCCCAAGCAGGAAGTTTTTATAGGCAGCCCTGCAGGAATAGCAATCTCCTGCTTCCCACACCACTAATAAATGCACACACAACACAAATGCTTAAATAGCATGGACAATATTAAATGTATGCATCAAATGACTATTTTACTTTTAACTGAATTAAGTACGTCAAGGCAACAGAATATATTAGAGTAGCATGATGAACTGAACCAACTTAACGTAGTCCACTTGGAGGCAATTTTTCAGGCGCCCACACTGAGATATATCTCATAAAGTAATCTACTACCAGTCTTTTTCGGATGATAACGACAAAAACTGAATTTGAAATTTATCTGATTTATCCTTCTACTTCTTTGCTCCAAAAGTCTCCAAGCCAAAATAATACATGGGAATCAGTGCTTGATTCTACCCATTTGGTGAATTCAACTGCTGTCATATTCGATCCCTGAATGCCGAAGGAATTAAAACATCTCCAGAAGAAATGTATTGTAAAGAAGCTGAGTGGATTTAAGTTTAACTGTGATATTCATCCTTGGACTGATCAAATGACTGAAAACTCCACACCAGAGTTCTAAAATAAATTGAATGTGAACTGGGTAAACTTCTAACAAAAATATACGCTGGTAACATTTCCCTCTGTAACAAAGTAGTAAAAAGCAGTCAGAAAATCATAACAAGAAACGTATCCAATAAGGATATTATAGGCCATTTAAAATCTGCTCTGAGTAAGCTGGTAACACAGGGACAGGTCTTGGTAAAAAAAAAAGTCAGCAAAGTTTAGCAAAGTTACATCATGCTACCTTAACTATGAAGAGTTTGGCAGTGTCAACAACCATGCTGATAAGATTTCAAAACACTTTACCAAAGGATCTATGTAAAATTAGGATTGGGAGAAGAGGTCATTTTATAAGTCGGCAGTGGTCAGAGAACTGAAGAAGTAATTGAAAATATATGCACAGATCACATTTTCATGATAGAAAGGAAAAACACCACGTGTGTCCCTGAAATAACTATATCGGAAACTATTCCTTTGAAATGACCAAAATTTAGCAGTGAGGCGGCCAAATTCAACAATTTCATTCTTTGAGTAGTTAAAAACAAAAAAGTGCTTTTACATACCAAATGTTCCAAAATAATGTGATGGATAACTTCATTAAAACCTTGGTCTCAACAACTGGCCGTAACTATTTAAACCAGCAGCCCACCGTACAGATTTGGAATGTCTAATGAAATATATTGTGCAATGCAGTACAAGGCAAAAAATTGTGCTGATTAATAGCAGTCATTAATAAGGAGGATCTGACCAGAAAATTCTGTATTGTACTGTTGCAACCAAACCTCTTTCTATGGGGGCAAGAGAACAAGCCACTGCTATTTTCAGACCTATCCTTAACGTTTTTCATAAGCCTATTTTTATTGCTGCCTTCTGAAATGCAATTCCCAACTTATCTAAAAGAAGAAATGGGCAGACTTTTGGTGGCTGGGACATCACACCTAACAGAGGAAGAGGTTAGGGCAGGAACTGATATCCCGATCATGCAAACTAGCACATCCAGGGCATGAAAACAGAATGGAATTTGCTGTTTCTTTTCCCAGTAATTTTGCCTTTTTTCCCCAAGGTACTTTGACAATGGCAATAATCCTTTATAATCACTGTTTGAAATGCAGGAACACATCAGTGCCAAAGCAAGCTCTGAGGCTACCTATCAAACCCTCTTTAAAGGTAAAGGTTCCCCCGCACATGCGTGCTAGTCGTTTCCGACTCTAGGGGCCGGTGCTCATCTCCGTTTCAAAGCCAAAGAGCCAGCGCTTGTCCGAGGACGTCTCCGTGGTCATGTGGCCGGCATGACTAGACACCAAAGGCGCACGGAGCGCTGTTACCTTCCCACCATAGTGGTCCCTATTTTTCTACTTGCATTTTTACGTGCTTTCGAACTGCTAGGTTGGCAGAAGCTGGGACGAGTAACAGGCGCTCACTCTGTTACGCGGCACTCGGGATTCGACACACCAAACTGCCGACCTTCTGATCAACAAGCTCAGCGTCCTAACCCACTGAGCTACCGCATCCCTCTTTAGATTTCCCAAAATGACTCGAGATACCACTTGCCCTTTTCTGGAGGAAGGGCAGAAGTGAAAAACTTCCGTAAGAATGGAAGGAACTATGTTATGAAAGGATGTGAAACATATACTGCAATTAAGGCAACCTAGAATAGTTTGAGCAACAGCATGCAAAAGTCCTGAAGCACACACTTTAAAGATTACCACCATTATCTCCATTCCAATAGAAATCTCTGATTTATTCCATACATTTTCCTCAACTTTGAAGAGCAACTGCCTCCATTTCCTTTCCACCCCAAAATGGTGGATCAAGGAAATTGCTTACGTCAGAATTATATCTACTGAAACTAAGTCACATGTCCTGCATTACTGGCAAGTCTGGATTTATTCCACTTCCTGAAATAAGCACGCTATTTAAAAAATAGGAAACCACAAACCTCTCCTATATAATTAGCATTTTTCTGTCTTCTTTAGACATCTCCTTTAAGAAGCACCTACAGTATCAACTGGGAATTATTTCCAGGGTTACAAAAGGTAACAAAAGCTACTCCTTTGCACATGAGTTTCTTGCACAATTGCTCACGCAACTAGCTGCTGCAGAACGTCTTTACTTATTTAACTTTAAACTATCTCCACTAATTAAATAATAATTTAAATAATGATAGGTGAAGCACTGAAATAATGCATTCACATTTGCAGTGTGTTTCTCACATATCTCTTTTCATCCCTGCTTCAAAAGTATGAGTCGCTCTACAAGGAAAATGAGCACTGTCTAATAATAATTTCAAGGAATTTGGCAGACAAGAAGTAACCAAACTCCACATTATTTAAACAAAACAGATTGACTATGCAATGAAAGATTACTTGCGATTCTAATGTTTGTTTGGGCCTTAGCGTTAATGTTTATTAAAGCAGCATTTGTAATTTTTTGTGTATAAAAATGGAAAGGTTGGGGTCTAAGAGTGATTATATGAAAATGCACAGTCACTGGAGGCCCCCACCTGAGACCTAATCGAACACTGACTGGGGCTTGGTGAGAATTTAGAAGGAATTAATCCATTAAGAACCAAATGCATAAAATAATTTGCTCAGCAGTACATTCAATCCATGATGATTTGAATACGTATCATGGACTGATAGTTGGATTTATCATTAAGTCTCTTTCTGGCTGCCGGGAAACGGTTAATCCACTTTTTCTAATCAAGTATAATTTTAAGGTTGCTTTCTATCCTATGTCCCTTTGTCTTCAGTCTTATATACTGACTTTACTTGAGGGTGGTTTAAATCCTTCTTCATCATGAGTTCGAGAAACCATCCATTTGTGCGTGTAATTCTGAAAGTCAGATGCTTCCTGTCACATGTTTGCTATGCTATCTAGCAAAGCAAAGTGCTTCTAAATTCAGGCATTTCCTCTCACAACCACCACCACCACCCCATGTTATTTCATTCAAATATTGTGCTGCCACTGCTTTTCTGGTTACATTTACAGAGGAACATCTTGAATAAGAGCACTTTGTGCACTAATGCACATTAATTACGAAATGGGAAATACAACAGTACACTTTTTGTAACTTGTGCTTCAGATTGCTCTAGGGTTGACTCAGCACAGTGGCGATGCTTTTCCAACACAGCTTATAGCCTCATCTCTTGAAAGAGTCAGTACTTAATAAACCATCTCGCGAACTATTATTCAGAGGACGGGAAAGAAATGTTTAAATAAATTTAAAAAAAATATGAAATAGATGAATGAAATGAAATAGATCTCAAATGGAACACTAACAACTAGAACATAATTAAGACTCTTTGTTAGTGATCTTCTATGCAAACAATCAAATTAAATCAATGAAATTATACAAATGCCAGTCCTGTCTCAGGTAATGTTACTTCAGACATTGCTTCCAAAAATACAAAATACGCACTCACATTATTCATCATCATTTATACAATCTAAAACAACGCAATATGCTTTAGAATTCATCTTTAAGAACATTGTGGTCACATTTGTTCTCGGCTATTTATTGTTCACAAGCTTAACCCTTGCTAATTATATTTCTGCAACATACGAAAGCGTGATATTGTAGAATATTACCATGCCAACAAAAATAGTGGTTCAATCTTTAAAAAAAAACCTGCACAAAATTAGCTCTGTTTTTCCTTGAGACGAAGCAAGTGCATTATGTAAATGCCACAGTGGTAAAAGATCAGATGCTAAGAAATATAGCCTACTGTTGTTTTTTTTTTAAAAAAATTACATTTATTCCCTTTTGCTGGCTGAGTTAGAAACTTCAGGCAAGTAGCATTTGACTCACCAGGGAGCTGCCAGAGGGGAAAGCACTGAACAAGCCATCCATTCAGTGGGCAGCCTGTTCTGTCACAGTCCACTAGTAATGGGTCAGTCATAGGGCAGATGCTACCCCTCAGCCTCAATTGGATGCTTGGCTACTTGGGTGTTTGTCAGTGTCAGCATGAACTCTGAAGGTCTTCTGATAAGATTGGCAGTCAAAAACCACAGTGAGATAGAACAGAGGTCCCCAACCCTTTGGACCCCAGGGACCGGTTCCGTGGAGAGATTTTTTCCGCGGACCGGAGGGTGCGTGGTTTTGTGTGCTGCCTGCATCCCCCGGATGGGGCTTTGCTTGCTTGTGTAGACCAGTTGCTGGCATGCCGCAACCGGTACTGGTCGATGGACCAGGGGTTGGGGACCCTTGAGGTAGAAGGCTTATCTTCATGCTACAACTATAACCTGGTGCACAGCTCAGCTAATTAAACCAAAAAATATGTCCATCAATAGCCACACTAAATGAAGCCACACACCCAAGACGGCGCTCAGGTACCCAACTTCATCTTGAGGCCATCTGCTGAGGCCTTTAGTATTCCCTTCATACGTGGATGAGGTGAAGACTCCAGCTTTTTCCATCATACGAGACAAGGTGAAGACACCAGCTTTTTGTCTTTCTCAAGGAAGAAATGACCTCACTTGCGTCCAAACTTGATAAAGAAAACAGAAGGGAGCAGCTGCTGTTGCCCCCTTTAGTCATGCTTCATATTTTAGCGTGGATGGGTGAAATTTGTTTTTCTCCAAAGCCCAATGCAGAGGCAAGACAGAAGAGTTGGTAGAGGGAACAACAAGAGGTAAGTATATCTTCTGGAAAGACAAAACTGCAACCTGGAGTCAGCAGGAAAGCTTAATCCTGCAGCAGTCCAATTTGCAGAATACGACTTCTATATGGAAGAACCACAATCATCTCTTAATGTTCTGGAAAAAGCCTTTTGCAGTGAGATAATCAGCCTATACATTTGTATCTTCTGGAAGCGGCAGGGAGGGGGAAAAAAGAAAAGAAATAACAGCGCAAATGGTGGAAAAAGCTTGCCAGACGTAGAAGCATTGCAGGACCATATGGCTATGAAGAAAAATCTGAGCTGCAGACAGTGTGGGCGTTGTTGCTCAGAAGAGTTTGATAACATAAGGTGGAAGTTTTCCCATAAGATAGGAGTGAACATTAAGGAAATAGGTGCAAACAACAATCCCCAGTTATCCTGAGAGATACCCAAGAGCAGGACTGTAGCAGCAAGGCCAAATAATCATTGCAAGTGAGCCCTATTGCAAAAGAAAAAAGAAATCAGTACATTTTCTACTTTGCACATATTTAAAAAGAATGGTCAAATTTATTTTGTCCAAGTTAAAAGGACTTTAAAAAAAATAAAGAGGACTAACAGCTTGAATCCTAGACTGAGAGAGAGAGACTGGCCCAAAATCACGCAGCTGGCTTAAAATATTCTGAAGTTTACTGTTTAGAATTAGACAGATAATGGAGCAACAATTTACACATTCATTCTGTAATCAATTTCTCTTATAATACCAACATTTTCAAATCAACCAATATAAGGTAACTAAGTTTCACAAGTCAATTATATAAAGACAAGGAATTGTTCTGCCAGGTAGCAAAGAAAGCTCTGAACTATCTTATAAGAAGACAAGAACAAACTGCAGCAACTCTAACAAACAGAAATACAACGTATCATCCATTCTTTCAATTTCTGACATTTGGCTAAGAATTTTTAAGATAAAGATGTTTGTAATTTACAAAACAAAAATCTAATTTTACTACTGGTCACAAAAAAATTGGGGAGAAACTAAAGCAGAATAAAAAACTAGAGGCCCACATTTACATACAAAATTGAGCACAAACCTGCAGAACTGAATGGTTAATAATTTTAAACAAACACGTTATCCTAAAAATGATATGCTAAAGATAATTATTAACTCTTTCTATAAGAAGACAGCGCAGCTTTAGTTACTCACCAATACACAAGTGATTACCCTTTAATTTTACATGCAATCTCCAACCTACAATTGGAGAATTTGTTAATTCCTTTTGCCCAGCAACAACAGCAACAAGAAAATTAGCTTGAAGGGCTGAATTCTTATGTTTAGGGATAAATCGTTAGCAAGCTTCGGGATCAAAATGTGTTCCCATCAGGGAGCTCAACTTCTGTAATTATGAAAAAAGAACGCCTGCAAAATTAAGAGGTCATCTTCAAAGGGATTCACCTTAAATATGAGAAACTTTTTAAAAACAACAACAACAACAACAACACTAAGCCCTGTTATTTAGACATACTCTGGAAAAATCTACCTAACACAGACCTACTATAGCCGAACCACAGCTACTCGCACTTCTGTTTTTCTTCCTCCTGATGCATTTAAAATACATCCAGTTACCAGAAGCTAGCAGAAAAAAAACACAGAACCTTTAAATGCATTACACTACAATCTGCAAAAAGGGATATAATCTATTTTTGGAGTAGAAACTCAAAGTAAGTCTAAGAGAAATTAGCAACAAAATACATGCGTTTATGAAATGCTACCCAGCTCGGTGAAGGCAGACTTAAATGTCACATCTGTGGGATTGGCATCCAGAACTGCATTTCATTACATCTCTAAAAAAAACGCTGAATATGTTTAATAGTGACATATGCCAATTAGAAGCGATAAAGACAACCCGGGAAGCTTTAGTCACGCCCTCCAAGAAGGGAAGGGGACAAGTTGGTATGAACAAAAAGATATGATCAGCAGCATGAATTAAAGGGTTCCTGGAAATTTGATCCTACCAGTTTCTCAGCAATAATATAATCCACAATCCACATTGCAACTCTACACATATTCTACAGTTTCTCAAAAGAGATTCTGGAAAATAGGAGATGGAGAAAAGAAGAAACAGTGTTGCTGGGTCACTGAGGGCTAGAAAGTGTCTAGCACGCAATAACAGAGGCAGCAATGTGAATTCCTCCAATCAGCATGTTTATTCGCAATTCCACCTTCTGCTTTCTGCCAAATAACTCTGAAAAGGCCTTAGTTCTGATTTATAGTGCTCTGGATGCTTTAAAAAGTATTTAACTGTGGGTGCTATCTTTCAAACATTCCAAATTCAGATTCTGAAATTTGCTTATACCCACCTGACAATTGGGGATGAATAATATTCTTACATCAGTTTTGCAAACTTCCTAATCTCGCTTTAAGCATGACGAGACCGGTTGTAAGAATTTTAGTTGAATCCGTCTGATTTTTTAATGTCCCTCAAACAGGGACATTAAAAAAAAACAAAAATCTGACCTTAAGCTTTCCAACACATCCTCACTTTCACAAGAGCGTATAAATGACTCTTTCTGCATGTGACAGGATATTAACCATGTCTTTGAAACAATGAGGACAAAAAAAAAACAAAAACCTTTTCCCCCCCCAGAAGGGTCACTGCACATTTTAGTAACTGTAATGACTGGCCCTTCCAAGGCCCAATCTCTCAGTTTAGGAACTGAGAGAAAATGAACTATAATTAGAATTTCCAATAATATTTTATGGGGGGGATAGGGAACATCTTCCCATAAATTAAACAGAGAATATTGTTGCAGGAGTGATCTCAACTATAGATTAAGGGGTTATCATAGATCCAAACAGCTATCCATGCTAACCGCTGGAAAAACCCACACGATGTGGGAAGGAAGTAGGACAGTGGGTACCCACAAAGGTTCCATGACAAATCCACTGGGGCAAAGCAGAAAAAATGGGAAACGGCTATACTGATGGACCATGCTAACCAAGCTGCTGAAAGCTTTCCCTTAACTTGCTTTGGAACAAGAGAAGGGAGGAAGTTTTAAAGCAAAAAAAACAACAACAAAAACTACAGTCAAGAACTCACTTCAGCTCCTTCCAAAGTCTAGAAAACCTTCTCAACCAGTCATCTGAGAAAGTACATTTGGTCTTTAAAAGCAAACAGTAACGGCTGTTCCACAGCTTTATTTTCCTAGCCATTATTATTATTATTTTTAAAAAGTAGCCATTTGTATAGTTATCTAATTCTTATCTCAAACTTCTGAAGACTGATAGGAACGTTTTGCTCCAACTTAATGAGATAGGAAAATACTCAGTTAGCTTCAGTAAAGTTATTTTTGCCACATTTTTCTCCTCCGTTTTTCCCCCCTTAATACACACAGAAGCACACTAGTGTCGGACATTGTGCGGAACACAAATCACAAGGTCCCTGAGAGAAGGCATGACGTCCGTTCAAGAAAGACAGGACAAAGTTAAAAAGAGAGCTTGAGGAGTTACTAACAAGAGACAGAGAAGTGGGATGCTGCCGCAGCCCTGAGAACAAGCACGCTAAAAATGACTTTGAAAGAAAGCTGCAAAATGAGATGATGAGGCATTTCCAACAGAAAAACCAATATTGGGGAAGAGGAGGGGACAACAGTTACCATTTTCTGAAAAGCATTACTTGGAATTTCATTTTGAAATCCTTCACTTATGCAAATGGTAAGCATTCATGTAAACGTTGCCCATTGACAATAAAATGAACTATCTGTCATTACTCAGCTAAATTCTGAGCCATAAGCTAACAGAAACATCACTGGACAGTCTCTAACTGACCCTGTCTTCTTTTTCTGGTATCTATAATTAGACCTAATTTATCCAGCCCGCACGCCACCAAACACATGCCCTTTCAGAGCCACACCCAAACAACTACTGCCAATTTCTGATTTATTTTTTTTACTTTTTTTTTAAAAAAAAACCACAGATTTGATTGCATGGCAAAGGGAGAAAAAACTAATAAATACATTATTTCCTGGAACTGGAACACATGCAACTTTAAAACAGGGGTCTTCAAACTTGCAGCTTTAAGACTTGTGGACTTCAACTCCCAGAATTCCTCAGCCAGCCTGGCTGAGGAATTCTGAGAGTTGAAGTTCACAAGACTTAAAAGTTGCCAAGTTTGAAGACCCCTGTTTTAAAAGATGCATTTGTTCTGTATTAGTTATAACACTTCCGCTTCACTATAATACAGTAACTATGAGTTAGCTAAAATGCCCACATTAGAAGAATGTTACTTAAAAAGAATGATTTAAAACAATGTAAAAAAAAACTTCTAATTTATTGTTGGATATGTGGAAACTATATCACTCACAGCTGTATCCCTAGGGTGCTTTTTAGGCCAAGGCTAACATTTGGGGCTTTGGGATTGCGCATCAGAGATAAACAACTGAACCGGGTTACTTTACCAGGTAAGCCAGGGCACAGAAATGAATCCAGTCACACCTAATTTTGATATAACTAAAATCAAATGATTTTGACGTGATTACTTCCTATGGATAAAATTCTCTTTGCTATCCCATTGAAATTGTGCCAAGTGAGAGGTTCAGAGGCCACACTCAAGGAACCTAAGGTCAACATAATTCTGAAGCTTGACTGTGCATGTTTGTGTTAAGCCATGGTTTGTTTCAACACAGTTTATTGAAAATACCAAAGTGGTTTTCCTCATACATAATGTAACACACAATTTTACAAACACAATAGCTGGCCTGACATATCATGAAAACAAAATTATTATGTAACAATGTGTGAATCAAGAAAGCAATTATATAAAGCTCTTAGCATCTTCTAAAACCTTATTGGGCAGAGTGCCTTTCTAGAATTTTAATAATCAACTCCTCATTTCTTCTCCAAATACAGGTCATGCGCAGCTTGCCAGATAAAGTTCTTTTTCTCAGCTCATTCAGATGGCAAAACTAATATTAGTGAGTTTAAATGATAAAAATAGAAGTTCATTGAAAACTGTAAAGACGTATTGTTGGTGGGACCAATTTATTTAAAACGGATGGATCTTTCTCCTTAGGGGTCTTTTAAAAAGGCCAGACAGCTATTCAATGCATTTCTTCATTGAATCTAGGTTATCCCAAATCTATTCATCTCCCATTCATATTTTATTTAGTCCAAGAACTGATGCTGAGGAACTTTGGGGGCAGTTTAGTTCTTCACTGACAGGAGAACCAAAGTTGATTACTGCAGTTTGAATTTGATAATTCTACGACCCATTGTATATTGTACTGATGTAGAAATGATAGCAGTGTTCCAACATTTGAGGGGCTGCCACAAAAAAAGAGGAGGTCAGCCTATTGTCCAAAGCGCCTGAAGACAGGACAAGAACCAGCGGATGGAAACTAATGAGAGAGAGAAGCAACCTAGAACTAAGGAGAAACTTCCTGACAGTTAGAACAATTAACCAGTGGAACAACCTGCCTCCAGAAGCTGTGAATGCTCCGACACTGGAAGTTTTTAAGAAGAGACTGGACAGCCATTTGTCTGAAATGGTATAGGGTTTCCTGCCTGAGCAGGGGGTTGGACTAGATTCCCTCCAAGGCCCCTTCCAACTTTATTACTATTACTATTACTATTATACTATTATACTATTATTACTATTATTATTATTATTATTATTATTATTATTATTATATTAAAAACTCTGTCACTGTTAAAAAATGTTATTGCACCAAGCTCTTCACTTCAGATGGGAATCTGATAGGGCACTCAAATGCAAAATAAATTAGCTGACGAAAATAACAAAACAAATACTGCTGTTCAAGTGATGCTGCATGTTATAGTAGAAGTTTTCCAACAGTAATGGGACTGCATTCTTCCATGATTATGTAATCTACTACTTCACACAAGTTCTATGGCACATGTCCAATAAATACAAACGGCTGTGATACTGAAAAGGACAGTTTAAAATCCACCGTATTTTGAATCATACTGCTTGGGGCTTGTAACTGCAACTTAGGTTATCTTGGGCACTATTAATTAATTGTGCCATTTGGTGATAGAAACTTCAGATCAACACTGGTTGTTGTTGTTATTATTATTATTTTAACCAAACTAGATCTATTGCCTTCCTACAATTTATGCAGTGTTTAACTATTTGTGATCAGCATGGATTATGATCTCTTTCCAAATAATATTTTCTTTCTGCAGTTCTGCAGCTCAAAACAATTTCTGGTTTAGACTGAGGCAAAAAAAGTACACTGAATTTAACTGATCATTCTTATGATTTCTCAAATAAAGGTGGGTGAAAGTTGCCAGGAAAACTAGCATCCTGGCTTACAGATATTCTCTGAAAAATCCATTGAGACGACCAGGGCTTTTTTTCTCATAGAACGCCCAGAATGCCCTTGTAGGGTAGGTAAGGTGGGTTGTATGACGTGTGAGTTCCGGCACCTTTTTCTTTTACAAAAAAAAAATCAATTGAGACAACCAATCGTATTACAGAACCTTCTTTTCCAACTTAGTTCTCCATGGGAACATTGCCAAGACGACTTGATAATGTGGAAAACAGCACATCGAAACAAAAGCCTGCAGAAACTGCAAGGGGGAGGTTTTAAGAGGGACATTAGATTTCCTGTCTGCAAAGGACAGCAGCATGGAACTAGCTACACACAAAAACTGGTCAGGTGCTCAGGAAACAGAACCGTGATTGATACATACAGGTTGGGAAGCAGCATTAGCTGAAGGAGCGGGCAAGAAAAAAACAACAACATAAGATCCACTTAGGAATCCTTTCACTCAAGATTCTGACCCAGTCAGTAGATGGAAACAGGGGTGGCTGCTCGGATCATTACCTTCACTGGAACCGGGATGAAGCAGGTATGTCTTATTAGACCTCTGGGCAGTACTTTCTACAGCAGCTTCTTCATGCAGCACCCAACAGCTGGTGAAAGCAACTTCATTCAGACAATTACGTTGCATTTAAAACTCTTTTAATTTGTATTGTTAGGGGCATAGCTATGAGCCCTACTTATAACTAGTCTCCACGAATGCAAGGGGACTGCTCCAACTGCTTCAGCATTCATGGAAGCAAGCTGGTCACATGCATAAGGACAATGGCACTTGGGGTCATAAGCCTCATGAAGGCAATCCCAGAGCATGAATTTGAGCAACTTCCCATTTCTGAATCTGCAGAGAAGTCCAACATTCATCATCCGATGATTAAAACAGCAGGTCCAAGTTCCAATTAGTTCTCATCACATTTTAACTAAACATCAGCTAACTAATGGGCAAAAGTGATTGTGGCTGAGGCATAACACCCTTTAAAAGTAAACAAAAATTAAACCAAGAAAACACAAAGTTTCAAAGTCACATTTTTTAAATCACTGGACTTTTTTAAAAAAAGTTGGCTCACTATGGAGTGTTTACAAAGTAAAGGCTTTTTCTTCCTTCTATTTTCTCCAAGCGCTACCAAAATATTGAAATATTTCTGTAAATGAGGACTACTTTAGAAATTATGTAAAGCATCTTCTTTTGGAACCAAGTAAAAATACTTGTTTTTAATGTTAAAACATTTCCAGATTTTTAAAGAGTGTTTCATTTGTACTAATGATACATTAAAAGATAGAATATATATCTGGAACATTCATTCATATAGCAATTACATTGTGAATTTAAGTGGGTCTTTTGATAAGCAATATCAGCCACACAAAAAAGCAGCTTCATTACGATTCCTAATTCTGTATCTTTAATACAGCAGAAGTATGTAATCACCAGAAATCAAGTTCAAATTGAGACTGACTTTTACCACAGCAATTTCAAAAGAGAACCTGAATAGAACATTATGATTACTGCATTTCCTTAAGAGAACTGATGATTTTTAAATGAACGCAGCTAATACATTAGTTTGTTGTATCTCTTGAATACTCACAAAATCCTCCTAATGTTCTATTATTTCATTACTTTTTTTTCATGTACATTTTTGATGCCAGGACTCCAAAAATGTGTCTTATGAAAACATACAGTAAATGAAATAAATTTACTATTAGTATATGAGATCCAGAAGATGCAGTTTTAAAGAAGTTGGCACCATTTTCCTGAAAAATTTAATGAACACGTAATGTATTCATTATAATGAGTTTGACACTACAGTAATCATTAATGCTATCAAATTTTAGTAACAATTTGTGCTGGAAGTTTGCACTTTGATATGGCCCAAGGGCTAATCAATAAAATTGTTGTTGTTACGTCAATGCTAACTCATTATTCACTTACTTTATTCAAATGGCTGAATTCATGCACACTTGAAATTAAAAAAAAAATCACACCCTGCCTGAGTCCAATAAACACAGAGCCACATGCTAACCAAACATATTTTGCACAAATGTGCACAAATACCTAGTGAGAAAAATATGAGGTTTTATTCATGTAATGCTGCATCGAATGGCCAATTCACCTTTATGGAATCCCTTCCAAGTTTTTCAAAATACTGCATTCATCCTCCACTGGATGGAGGAAAGGCAGAAAGTCCTCCTAATACAACCCACACTGCTGTGCTATTATTTCTTTTTCCTCCCTCTTTGTCACTAGTTCATTTGCATTATGATAAATCTGAACAGCCAAACTGTAAGGCTCCTTAAAAACGAAAAAGAGATTTAAGGAAAATAATTCACTCAGTGCAAGAAAAGTAGAGCACAGACATTGCAAGCATTAAAAAGCAGGACAAGAGGGGGGGGGGAGAAGAGAAACTGGCTGCAAGTGAATTTACAGGCTGCCAATCATTTTTGTTAATACTGCCAAAGATATAAATATGTTTAAATTCTACAGCACTGGAAAACTCAGTTTTAAAATACATTTTAAATAAATAATTCCACGTGACACACGGAGGAAGCAAGAAGATTAAGCTTCTTTTCCCATCCTGAAGATTAAGGCAAAGACTGGTGGATTTAGAGACTGAATTCATAAAAAGTCACTGCAAGCTCTGCATTAGCTACTGCCAAACCAGCACCCTGCAAGTATGCTTTCCGAAAGCTCTCACCTTTCTCAGCCAGCGGGACCCACAACCACAGCCATCAACAATCACAGTCACTGGAGTTTTATTCCACGGCAACAGTTGAGAACGGACGCGCCGGCCACGCAGTGTCATGCCATGTCTTTAAAGGCACCCCTTGAAGAAAACAACCACAGCAAACTGAGTATTTTCATTACAGTTAATGCAGGCATGCAACCAGGTTTAGCAGCAATATCGGACGAGCCTTTCACCAGTTTGACTAGAGACTGCAGCATTCCTGCCATACTGAAGGCCTGAGCCCGACAGACACAAAATCCTCACCAAACGCTGATGCCCCTGTTCCCAAATCAAAATGGAAAAAAAACAAAACAAAAACCTTCCTTTTGCGGCTTATCTAGTAAATACAGCAGCACAGATAAACAAATATTGCCATTAGAAAGTTTTTACACAGGAAGAGCCTGTTAAGGATGCCGAGCAGATCCCATTTCTTTTTTCTCTTGTGGGTTTTTTATATATATCTCTATATCTCTCTCTATATATATCTATATCTATCTATATCTATATCATCTATATCTATCATCTATCTATCATCTATCTATCTATCTATCTATCTATCTATCTATCTATCTATCTATCTATCTATCTATCTATCTAAATACCTCTAGACCTCCTTAGGAGAAGAAAGGATTTGGGGTGGGGGGGGACTTATTTCTCTCCTCTAGCACAGCTTGGGATTTTTTTTCCCCATCGGGGAAAATCACAATGCAGCTGCTGCAGCCCAGATTTCAACCTGGCACACCACGCAATGCAACAGCACAACCATCCTCTCTCCCTTTCTCTTCCTCTCCCCAACCCCCCTCCCTTCTTTTGCTTTTTTGCGGGGGGGGGGAGGGAAACCGGGGCTGACAAGGAACCCTCCCCAAAAGGATGATCTCACGTATAACATTCGCGGCGCAGGGAGGGGGGGAGGGACGGGGGGGAAAGTGGGGGCTCCCTGACCTTGCAAGGCAGGCAGAAGAAGGGGCGCAGGGAAGGGGGGGGCGGAGGGGGGGCTCCCTTCCAGAAGCCTTTGGCGGCCGAGCGACGGGGAGGGGACGGGGCTCCCCCAGGAGAAGAGCCAGCGCGCCAGCCTCGCCATCCGGAGCCGCCCGGAATGAATGAAGCCTCCCCGCGCCCGGCCGGCCCTGCAGCCGCCGGGTCCCCGCTTCCCCTGTCCGCGTGGGAGGGGGGGGGTCCGTGGGGCAGATCTGCCCAGCCGCCCCTTCCCCCCCCCGCCCGCGCATCCCTCCCGTCCGGATCTCGGCGGCGGCCCCGCTCCTCCCGCCTCGCCTCCCTCCATCCCGGAGGAAGCGGCGGCGGCGAGGCGTCGCTGGGGCTGCCCGGGGGAGGCGCAGGTGCCGCGGAGGGGATCGCCCGTCCGCTGAGGGGAAGCCGGGCAGCCCTGGGACGGGGCGCGGGGGGCGCGGGAGGGCCGGGCGGCGGGCGAGGCTCACCTGCGGGTCCGCCGCATCGCTCCGCCCGCCGCGCTGGCTTCCCCTGACTCGCGCCGGCGAGCGCAGCCCCGCCACCGCCACGGCCACCCGCCTCCTCCCCGCTTCGCTGGGGAGGAAACGCCGCCGCCGCCGCCGCCGCCGCCGCGCCTCGCCCCTCAGCCGCCTCAGCAGCCGCCGCCTCTCGCCGCCGCGCGCGCGCCGGACGTGCACGCGCGTGCGAGCCGGGCCCCGCCCCTCTTCTCCTCCTCCTCTTCGCCCCGCCCCGCCCCGCCCCTCGAGCTGACGTGACGCGCGGCCTCGCGCAGCGGCAGCGGCGGCCGCAGCGAGAGGCGGAAGTCTCCTCCGGCCGCGGCGACCCAAGCCAAGTCCCGCCCACGCTTCCTTCCCCCCCCCCTCCCATGAGCGGGGTGGGGGGGGGCGGAGTAGAAACAAGGCGGGCTATCCGAAGGAAGCAAAAAAAAAAAAAAAAAAGGCAGGAGCGCGCGCTCAGCGCCACGGCCGCGATTCCCGTCGGTCCTTTACGCGAGTGGCGTAGCGCGGGATGGGAGGGGTGGAGGCCGAGAGAAGGAAAGCGGCGCCTTTCTCCCCCCCCCCCTCGCTTCTTCCTTTTACGACGCTCGGCTCGGCGGTGCTTGGCGGCCGCCCCGGGCAACCCACGGCTGAGGGAGGCGAGGAGCGCGAGGCCCGGCGGCAGGTAAGGCGCCCCGTGAGGGAAATTCCTCCCGGGGGGATCCGGCGCGGCGGCTCCGGCTGGAAGGAGCGGGAAGGCCGGCGGAGAGGCGCCTGGAGCGGAGCCGCCTCTCTGCTGGGTTCGCCCTCCTCCGCGGCGCCCGGCTGGTTGGAAGCCATTCATTCGCCTCGTCCCGAGTTATTTGCTCGGGAGATGCTCCGTGTTCTGTGCCGGGACAAAATCCGCTCGGGACAAACAGGAAAGGCGGGACGAGCCCCCCCCCCCGAAATGGGGGTGCAAGGAAAGGCTTGTCTGAAATGCTGCAGTTGGGCGGGAGGGTTGGACTAGAAGACCTCGAAGGGCCCTTCCAGCTCTGCTCCTTCTGGGGTGTCAGGCCGGAGGAGTGGCTGCCTTTGGCTGTTGGGTGGTCCTCGACTTACAACAGCTCATTTAGTGACCGAAGTTTATTTATTTATTTATTTATTTGATTTGTATACCGCCCTTCTCCCTAAGGACTCAGGGCGGTGAACAGTGACATAAATAACAGAATGCACAAATACAGATATTGAAAACAAATTAAACCCGGTTTTTTTCACACTTACAGCCCTTGGCGGCATCCCCGTTGGTCACGTGATCAGAATTCAGCCGCTTGGCAGCAGACTCACATTTATGACGGTCACAGTGTCCCAAGGTCACGTGATCCCCTTTTGCGACCTTCTGACAAGCAAAGTCATTGGGGAAGCCAGGTTCACTTAACAACTGCAGTGATTCACTTAGCAACGGTGGCATGGAAGGTTGTAAAATGGGGCAAAACCCACTTAACAAATGTCTCACTTAGCAATATACATTTTGGGCTCGGTCGTGGTCATAAGTCAAGGACTACCCATTCACACACACACACTCCCCTGTACTACACAGCGTATTCCATAGTGGCATTTCCCTCCTCTTCCTCCTTAAAAGCTGTATTTATACTTCAGAGGTTTTGGCTCTGGAGATTTCATCTTTGGCTGAGGCAGGGATACTATTTCTGATGCTTCCAGGCCTCTTCGGTGGAAGCAAGCCCTTTACTTTGCAAAATAGCAAATAATTACATGACTTGGGCTCACGCATAATGCTAGGCCTTAGATTTGTAAAAAACTTTTGCTTGGTTGAGTAAGTCGGTATATAATGCAGTAAAACTGGCAAGTGGATTCATGCCCGTTACTCTAAAACAAAAGCGAAACAAGCTGCATGTGAGGTATCATGGTATTAGGAGACCCCAAATTTAAAGTACATGTATATAAAATTAGATAACATCTTCAAAGTTGCTCTTTTGTTTTCAGTTTGATGAAAAGTCGCAGGATAATGATGGTCAGGCTCAATGTCTGTGGACATTCTCCGTCATCCAGGTCATGGTTATCCCAAAGATGCTTTTTCAAAAGGCAACTGGACTTTCTTGGTTTTCCTTGAAGACGTTTCACTTCTCATCCAAGAAGCTGCTTCAGTTTTCAAGAAAAAAAACCCAAGGAAGTCCAGTTGGCTTTTGGAACACCACCTCTGGATCGCCAAGCTGTTAGCAAGGGTATCCATAGATGAAGATCAGCTATAGGAAGGGAAGGGAAGGTGCAGTCCAGACACCACTGATTTGCTTGGAAAGTGGTCAGAGTTTATTTTTTTATATTGCAGTGGTAAAATCCAAGCTCTTTCCTAGCATTTACAGAATAGGCCACTAGGAGCAAAGTGCCTGACAATTTGGTGAACCTTTCTTTGCCAGCTAGGATGGTGTTCATGTGTAAGGTACTTTCATGATGGAGTCAATCAATTGTAAGCTTTAGTTCATCTAATTCAAGTTGATTGTTTTGTTCACCTGGACTTTTAGTAGCTAGAAAGCTAAGTAAAACATTGTTAGATCATCTTGCCTGCAGGGAAATTCCAACTCTTAAGAACTAATAGTCATCACAGCTTTTCTTATTCAACCTGGCTAGATGGCAGCACCTAGCTAAACTTGACTAATCTTGGAAAAGCTAAACAAGATTCAACTCAGTTAATACTTGGATGAGACACCACTAGGAAATGTACATTAAAAAGTAATTCAGAAAGCAGCAGTGGAAACGACTGCCATATCTTTATCAAAAAAAAGTTATAGGGATGTGTCCATGAGGTCACCAGAGGTTGTGCACAAGTTTTCTTCTTACTCTACAATTTTCAAGGCTATTTTTCTATTTTTGTTTCCTACCACTTGGAAAGTTACTTGACCTAAAAAAAGGTTCCTGTATGCCTATCCCTTCATAATTGCAGGTTCTATTTTTTTTCTTTGTATAGTATACTTAAAAGTGCTTTGTTGTAGCTTCCAAGAAAATAAGTTGGTATCTGAAAAAGATTTCCTTTAGATATAGAATTTATTTGGTGAGTCACTGTCAAGAGGTTTCAAGTAACAGCTAATGGATAGAATGAGCAATACTTGGCTATTGGGAAGAAAATAAATGCAGCCAGGAAATGAACAATTTCTTGCTGTGGGACAATGCTGAAAACCACCACATTGCTCTTCCTGAGAGTTGGAGGCTAAGCAAAGAGAAGGATGCAGCACCCATTGTGTAGCTACTAATCTGTGCAAGTCCATATTGTTGACTCAAGCAATCATGGATGCTCCTGTTCCATCTTATTACTCCTGTTATGGTGATCAGAATTATGTGTCTTAATCCATAAGATATTTGCCTTGGAAGAATGGGAAGCTCTGGATGCATTTTTTTTAAAAAAACACTCCACATTATAGCAGGGGTTTCCAAACTTGGCAACTTTTAAGACCTGTGGACTTCAAATCCCAGAATTTCTCAACCAGCATGGTTGAAGTCCACAAGTTGCCAAGTTTGGAGAGCCCTGCACTATAGAAGATCTACTTTATATATAGATCCTTCATGCATGTCACTCTTGGCTCTCATTGTTTCAAAAGGCAGTTGTTTAGTTATTGCCTTTGAAGATCTTAACGATTACTAATAGATACAGGTCATCAGTGAATTTCCTTTGTCTTTTAATTGCATGCAGGAAAGCTTCTCATTCCTTCCTAATGAGTAAATAAATCAGCACATGCAGCTTCTTTCCTGTGGTAATGAATGGGTGTTCTCCAGTTGTCTCTGAGTCATGCCCAAGGGACAGTGCTCACTGTCAGTTGTCCACTTTCAAAAGGCTGAATCAGAGCCTAGTGATATACAGAAGTATTTACAGAAGCAGAACGTCAAATAACTTCAAGGCTGCAGTCAGTTTTTTTAATTACTCGAGAAAGTTTTAGTGGCACCGACTTCTAGATAAACAAGAATCCGATCAGGCTGAAAAATATGCAATTTTTGCCTCTGAATAAAAGGGGGACTAAAGGAAGAGTCAGTTTATTCTCCTAACAGCGTGAGCTAGAAAACTATTTTAAAATCCAGTTAACATCTAATCGATTGCCACGCTCCCATTTTGCAAATCGTATCTTAGCATGTTCTCCAGTTTTCGCATTTAGTACTTTTCATTCAGCGGTTCAGATGCAGGAGCACTTCACACATCTCCGGTGTAAATTTTCTTTTTTTCATCTCTGTTCATTTTAGGCTTTGGGCTTTCTCCAGCAGTGTAGCCCTGCTTGCACAGAATGGACCCTGTTGTCCTGAGTTACATGGACAGTTTGCTGAGACAGTCGGACGTTTCTTTACTAGATCCTCCCTGCTGGCTTAACGACCACATCATCGGGTTTGCCTTTGAGTATTTTGCCAACGACCAGTTCCGAGACTTCTCTGACCAGGCCTGCTTCGTGGGCCCGGAGGTGGCTCAGTTCATCAAATGCGCCACCAACCTGGAGGAACTGGCCCTGTTCCTTGAGCCCCTGGACCTGTTGCGCAAGAAAATTGTGTTCCTGGCTATCAATGACAACTCCAACCAAGCAGCTGGTGGCACCCACTGGAGCTTGCTAGTGTATTTCCAAGGCAAGAACGCCTTTGCTCACTATGACTCCCACAGCAGGTGTAACTCGGCGCATGCCAAACAGGTTGCGAGGAATCTGCAGCCCTTTCTCGGCAAGAGGGGCAAAGCTGCCTTTGTAGAAGAGAAGGCTCCAGCGCAGCAGAACAGCTACGACTGTGGGATGTACGTGATCTGCAACACGGAGGCCCTGTGCCGAGAATTCTTCCAAGAGCAGCAGGAACCGGTGCTTCAGCTCTTGACTCCTTCGTACATCACAGGCAAGAGAGAAGAATGGAAAAAACTCATTGCTAGACTCTCCAAGAAGTGACTTGTGACTTTCCAGATATTGGGTCTTTTTTTTAAAAAAAAAATCTTGTTCTCTGTGCCTAAGAGGAGCACTTGTGCACAAGACTCCCCCCCCCGCCCTACAGAAAGAATGTACTTATCTTTGCACTTCTGCACTGCATTATTCTGTAGTGCTAATCCCTGAGAAGTAGCTACGCCATCTTCCCCACCGTTTGGAACAGCTGCTGCTTAGCCTAACCTCTGCATCCTTCCAAATCCCCACATCGCTCAAGTCCTTTGTACTCTGTGTGTGTGTGTGTGTGTGTGTGTGTGTGAGGAGAGAGAGATATCCAGTTTTAGTGATGTCAGTGGCAGACACACGGCCTCTGTGTAATTATGGCAGCTTTCAGTGTCTCTCTTTCGTAAGTATCCCTGAATGTCTGGGAATTGAGACCAGATTGTTGTACTGCTGCAAAATTACTGTTGTCGCTTGTATTCAAAGCTTCAGTCCTGGGACGAGGAAGGAGAGGTCCCTCATTCCTGCTTTACCGAAAAGGAAGCGGGGGGGGGGGGAGCTACTTATTGTGTGAAGGGTTTTGCCTGCCTTCAGTAACGATGCGCTTTACAGTAGTGGGAGGAAGCCAAGTTACTGTACAGCACAGTAGCCTTGAAAGCAGGAGAAGCAGCTCCTCTTATTTCTAGCTCCATCTCTGCCTCCTGGTTATTTAACAGTAAGAATTTTTTTAAGGTGCCGTACTTCTGAATGAATGGTATCATGAAACTGTTTGAGAAAAAGAAATTTTCCCTTCATACAGAAACTGAAATTTCTGCATATCACTTTGAGCACTTTGACCTAGAGAGTGCCTTAATAGTGCACTGAATCAATTTCCCTAAATTGTATTCAGCTGGAGTGAAGTCAGGTTTAGTTTCGTTACCTAACATTGTACCCTAGGATCTCTGATTATATACTTGTAAAGGCAGGAGAACTTGAGTGTTTTGTGCAATGAAGAGCTGCAGTTGACTCGCATTCCTTGAGAATTGCAAATGCAGACAACTGGCTGGTGTGCTAGTGGTTCTGCTGCAGATTCAGCAACACGTTGGGAGAAAATTTGTAATAGCCAACGAAACGGGATTAGCGCTCGCTTATTTCTCAAGTCTCCTTCTGTTTTAATTGCTGAACAATATCTGGGATTTGACGTGAAGGCAGAATCATAACCAAGATTCTTCCATGGTTTGATGAAAATTTGCTTCCTTCTGCTGAATATTTGGCTGGGCTGAAAAAAGTAACCTATCTTGTTTGGTAACATACCAAGCCAGGTGGTATAGCCATAAAGCCTATATTATGTCCGCCCCCCCCCCATTAAATCCTGTTTTATTGATTCATGATAGATGCTGCCTCAGCAAAAACCCTTTTTAAACGCTGCACAAGGAGCATCTTCAACAGGATTTAAGTAACAAGTTCAGTTGGTTTACTGTATGTTGAAACTGTTGGGCAGAAGCACTTCGTAATTTCTCTTATTTGCATAATTGCATTATGTTTGGGAAAATCTTCAGTCAAAAATTAAAAATAAAAGGTGATGCTCAGTGGCAGTCTGTTTTTGTTTCCATACAATTGCTGAATTGTGGAATCCATATCCAGCTAGGAGAGAGGGAAACGAGCCACTTAGTTCTAGAGATATTTTCTGGAAGATGACTAAGCTTCTGCAGACCCTGATGGATTGTTAGAGCGCAGTTATAGCTCATTAAAATCAAGGATGCCCTCAGAGACTTTTTTTGATGCAGCTCCTTAATTCAATCATGGAAATCTAGGACAGCATCAGATGCACCTTGGGGGTCTCCTTTGTTCTCTCTTGCGCCCAAATGACACTAAGATGGGAAAACTTTAATAGCAAACTGCTGTTAAAACCTAGGGCCTTCCATTTGGGTACTTTTAGCAGCAACCTTCTTCACCTTAAAGGTAACTCATCATAATTACTAGATTGACAGCTTCCTTATGCTGCAGCAGCATGAAATTTCAACTGTTACGCCATGATGATGGGGGGGGAAGGATCTTGGCACTCCTACATCTGTAAACAGAGAATTCAGAATAAAAGAGTGTGGGATTAAGGGAAGTCTCAGGAAGTAACAGGCCCTACACGGATGCTTTTATTTCAGTTTCTGCCCCATTGAGCGCCTTCAAATCCACCGAGGACAGGAAAAGCAGACACACAAGAAATGATCAACGAAGCGCAATTTGGATCATTGTTGCATCACTGGAAGTGTTTTTGGCTCTCGGCTGCGGCGAGGGAAATGTACTCCTCTAAATGTCTGTGAAGATTCTCAGTCCTCCAGGTCACGGTTGTCCCAAAGGTGCTTTTTCGAGAGGCATCAGAGACTTTCTTGGTTTTTTTTCCTTGAAAACGTTTCGCTTCTCATCCAAGAAGCTTCTTCAGTTCAGATGAACTGGAGAAGCTTCTTGGATGAGAAGCAAAATGTCTTCAGGGGAAAAACGAAGTCCAGTTGCCTTTTGAAAAAGCACCTTTGGGACTCCTCTAATTGCCCTTTTGCGCCAGTTGCATAAAAAAAGCGTCTCCAACATTTCTGGGCCTGTTGATCTAGAAATCTTTTAGTTCTAAGCAGGAGCTCCTAGCTAGCAGATTGACCCGGGTGCAATTGTGATCTTAAGTGCTTGAAAAGCTTAGCACAGGAGTCCAAATGCAGCAACTTTCTTTAGGTACAGAGAAAAGCAAACAGCTTCAGGTGCCAAGGGCGTCGCCAGGTAGAGAAAGACAAACAGTAAGATGCCGTTCAAGGCATTCTAAGACTTTCCCCCCGTTTCCCCCCCCCACTCCCCGTTTACACTGATTTTTCCTAAATGGCCAACTGTCCTTCCCATCTCAGCACGTGGAGCAACAGGAATTCTCCCGAAAAAAGTCTTTCTGTGACAGAAGGGACCAAGAGACTGTGATTTGTACCTGAAGTGGAGACAAGACTTGCAGGAGCCAAAGAAACGGATGCTTCTTGCCTGCAAAACTAAACTAGGCAAGTGACAGCTGCAACATCCCTTAAGGTCCACGCACGCACACACACACACACAGAGCTACTCCTTAAAAAGATAAAAGTCAGTGTGCGACTCCCACGTCCTCCCACTATCACTGCTGTGTGTGTCATTTATTACCAGATTACCTAAGAGTTCTGGAGGTCAGCGTCCAAATGCAACAGGGATGATGACCAAGAGTGGGAGGACCGTTAATGGATTAAGCAGTTGTTGGGCTTTCCTCGGGTCAGTCCCTCTCTCAGCGCAGCCCACTTGACAGAGTTGTGTTTGTGGGAAAAATAGGCAGGTTAAATAATAGCCATTTTGCAAATAAGCTTCAGTAGGAAAAGGGAATGACAGCAGATTCGGCTGTAATTATAGCCAGGAATGAATCGCCTTGTTAGTTAAGAACTTTACGGGATATTTTCTGAGACAAAGCCATCACTGCTCAGAAAAATTATGAAAGCCTGAAGGGAAAATGGGTAACCATCTGCAGGAATGCAGGGCTGGTAATCAGCAGTGCCGGTACAGAAATACGGTCCCAGTTCCCTGCACCACAATCAGAACCAGAAGCAAGACTTGCCTTGGGGATCTAGAAAACACACGATTGTAAAAGGAACGAGTTACATAACAAGAACTAGAATGTCTCCATATGCTGATGCCTTTGGTTCTACCCCTTAGAATATTTAAGAGTCAGCTTAGGGTGGACTTGGCTAAGGAGCTCACTGGATGTCTCCTAGCTCTGCAGATATATGCAAAGTTCCCAGGTAAAAATCTCTACACTCGCATAAGGGGCAGAGTTTCCCTTCAAAGACCAGTGGTTGAAAATTCCCTTAATTAGTTTTAATTTTTCTAAAAATGAAATGAGAAGTTGTGTGCTTTAAAATGAGGTTTCAGCGTTATGGTTGCCACCGATGTTTTCTAAGATTTGGGGAGCGCAAATCCATTGGGACAATCCAGTTAGCTTCTGAAGCTTTTCCAGTTTCACATCTGTACAATTGTCTTTCTTGCGGATGCGTCTTACCCCTACACCAGGTGGATCTGAAGAGATTTTTCATCCAAGAAGCTGAAAAATTCCATTCATAACCTTTGGCCTGCTCCATTTTTTTTCTGAATAAATAGCTAAACCCCAATATGTAAACATTACAATCCTTGTATCGCACGTTTGATAACCTGGAATGTTCAAAGCACACCTGCATTGCAAGAAAAGCCAGTTGGAAGCCAAACACCTACTCGGGGAAGGGTGCAACTTTAGAAAGAATCTCAAAACTTTTACCTTGAGAATTCAGACAAGGAAAGAGAAGGAACTCTCTTGGCAACATTTCAAATATGTATATTTTATCCTATTTGTCCTTCAGAAAGGTTTGAAGATGGCACATGACCTCACCTTCATTCTGGAAAGTGGAAGAGGCCCTAAAATCTTCATAATTGAAAAGGAGATCCAGAATCTACATAGTCCTAGGGCAGCTTTTTTGTTCTACAAATACATTAGATTACTGTTGATTTTGAGGTGCCTATACGTACAAAGATCAAAAATGTGCAGACCGTCGTATTCCCTGCGATACTCTACAGAATGAAAAGTTGGGTCTCTGAAGAAGCAAGACAGGAAGAGTACTGATGTTGCCAGCTCTTGTAGAAGTAGACAGATACATTGCAAGTTCCCTACACACTTCCACACCCTGCCCAAAACATGAATTAAATATATAATGTCTCCTTTGTTGAATAAATTCTGACCGTTTCTCCCAATAGATAGCAGAAGGTTGTAACAACAGCAACCGATTTAAGTCTAGTGTCTGGGTCTGCAAAGCAAAGGAAATATCTGTATGGGAAAGCAGCACACAATCTGCAGGAAGACTATCAGAAGGAAACAACAACAGCAAAAAAATAAAACAGCTGGTTTGTGATTTCACTTATTTCTAGGCACTTGAAGCTACCAACCATATTCTGGAATGTGTAGTATCTAAACACAATCCCAGCTGCTCACAGGGAGGGCAAAATCCCTGTTTTAAAATGATGGGGGTCTCTCTGACAGCTGCTCTTGTCAAATACTCCAGGCTGCAGAAAAAAAATAAAATAAAAAGCTCATTTTAGGATAAGCAGAATGTCCAATTGCAAGGATGTGCTTTCCGTAGGTGAGCAAAGGCCTTTGGGGCCCTCTGGTGTGCACAAGTGGGAACTGCACCCTTTTTATTCCCACGCTAGGCAAAAAGCTCTCCATTCCTTTCACATATTCTGAACTAACTTTCAGACTACTATTTCCCCATCCTACCCTTCTTTTAAGAAACGTGATAGGGTGACAAGTGAGGACAGAAGCGAAGGAGAGGGGGAAAAAATAAGACTACTTGAAGGAGTAATGGAAACGTGTTCTGGTCAGACACGGTCCCAAAAACTTCTTCTGAATCGTTCTTGAAAGCATTGAGTCATGCCTTATTTTAAAACAGTTAAGTGCCATGTGCCACTTAACGGAGGGCTAGATAAGGGGACAGCCCCTAGACATCTTGTCTGATGGGAAAAAAAAGGCAGCAAGGGAATTTCAAGAGAATTACTTTTCCAAAATTCACCTGACTAAGCCATGCTGGCTGAGGAATTCTGGGAGTTTATTTTATTTATTTATTTATTTTTGGGACTTATATGCCGCCCTATCTCCCGAAGGACTCAGGGCGGCTAACAATAAAATACAGCGATACAAAAGTTAAAAAAAAATAAATTAACAGCCCCCCAAAATTAAAATTAAGAAATTAAAAATTAAAAAAACGTTTTAAAATCCCTGTCGTCAGTCCAGGTCAGCCTGATGAAAAAGGAATGTTTTAAGGCCCCGGCAAAAGGACCGGAGATCCGGGGCCATCCGGAGCTCAAGGGGGAGTTGGTTCCACAGGGCTGGCGCTCCCACAGAGAAGGCCCCACCCGGGGGTCTCCAGCCGACATTGTCTAGCCGATGGCACCCTGAGGAGACCCTCTCTGTGTGAGCGCACCGGGCGATGGGAAGTCGTTCCCGGCAGCAGACGGTCCTGCAAATATCCCGGGCCTAGGCCATGTAGGGCTTTAAAGGTAAGTACCAACACAAGTCATAAAAAGAGCCAAATTTGAAGACCCCTATTTTAGTACATAACAGACGGACATGTGAGACACTCTTAGTGTCTCTTTCTAAACTGAAATACATCAAAAGACCTTCCCCGTTCTGAGGTCAATGGGTTCCTGTGTATTGGCATGTGCCAAATGCAGCTGAGTGTGCACAGAGGGCTCTTAACCCATCATCCGGGGCAAGAGATGTCCCCTAGTCAGACTGTCAGAAATTGCGGGGCTGTTCAGCCAGAGAAATCTCCAGTTGTTTAGCCAATGGGATAGCAAGAAAAAAGCGATTAAGCCTGGCTCACAAGTCCCCTAGCAAAAGCTAAGCCAATTAAGCCTCCCTTAACAGAACAGGAAACACATCAGAATGGCGGTTTTCCAATTTGCAATCATGTGCCAAATAAAGCCAGAGAAGAAACACAGGATTGCTCCACAATTTTATAATGAGTCGATGTAATGGACATGTTCTGGGCAAATGTGCAGTTCAGAATCAAAACTGCCTGTCACAAATGTTGGGAGTGCAGTTCTTGGCTCAGTGACAACATGCGGAAAGGGGAGAAACGGCTGAGGAAATCTGGGTGTGGAAATAACCACTGCAGAGACCCCCCCCCCCCCGCAATCCACCCAAGGTATTTTTAGAACATGAAAGAACCCACTGGCGTTAGATGCTCTGCAAAGCTCCGAGTTATTCTTGGAAATTGTGTCAGAGAACAGTGTTTTCTGCAGCAAGCGAGCTTCCCGTTTTTTAAAAGAAAGAATATTTTTCATGTTTTAATCTGCCTATCAGGGCAGAAGTTCTAGCAGGCACTAAAGAAGAGGGCTGAATTTATTCCTGGTGACTGACATCAGCCTGCCCACACTCCTCCCTCTCAGGTCCCACCACTGAAACCCCGAATTTGTTATTTACGAAAGAGATTTCATTTTTCAGAGTTTTGAATCTGCACGGACTGGCCATTGGCAGCTGAGAAACTGCCAATGACCTAAATGGACAATTGTGGGAAGCATCAGTATAGATTATGTAATTGACACAAAGCTGAGAGCTCAAGAAAGAGATTCACAAATGCATTAGGTCAAAAAGCTTAACGAGTTTTCTCAATTCCAGCTCATTTGGGAGGAGGGGGGAACGATGTATCCTTCCGCCATCACCTATTTCTTAGCCCTCCCTAAAAGCAATGGAAGACCATGATTTTGCATTCACTGCAAGGATGGATCGTTATCTTCACACTGTGATTAAAAGCAAGGATCACACATTAAGCCACAGTCAGAAAGTCTGTGTTGTGGGCACCAGGGCATACATACAAGCAGGTGGCATCCGCGGGCCTCTGGAATTAAGCACAGTAATATTTTAAAGAATGCTAACAGCTCCCAAGGTTTGGCAATCTCACGAGGTTTGGGCATTTAGAAAAGAGATAATTTTGCCCCCACCTGCAAGCTACCATTGCAATAACACTGCAGGTCCTAACTGAATTATTTTGGTCTCTTCAGGATGTTGTATATGACTTCAGGTCTTTCTGCTTACAAAAACCACAGTTAAAGCAAGTCAAAACATAGCAGAACACACAAAGCCAGCCATTCAATCTGACCTTAGTCAGGCTCCTGTGTACCCAATCTGTTAGGAATCGTACACCAAAGGATGATACCTTAACTTTAATTTAAAATTAAATATAGTTCATATGATGGTTTCTCACATTTTAAATAATTTTTTTAGGCAAAATGGGAAGTACTCATTAGTACCAACAATGTAACCACAGGTGTGTGTGTGGGGGGGGGAAATTGGGATTTTCATACCAACTGGGATTGGTGTTCTCAAATGTATCTAAGGTGTCAGATCTTTAAAAAATTTGCTTCTGGCTTTACGCTTTCAGTAGCCATTTCAAACTGATGGCCTTTCAGCCGAAAACAGGAATATGTTTTACACAGTTCTGCAGCCCAAGATGGCAAAACGGTCTGAAGCTTTGCCAAGATTTTGCTGGTCCTTCATATTTCCCTTGCTGCCATAGTTAGCCCAGGTCTCACAGAGAACAAAGCCCAAAAAATGTCCTGAAGCAGCTATCCTGGGTATTTTGGAAAAGTAATAAAAAGGACGACATTCACATTAACCACCATATTGTGCATTTATAACGTGCCTTTCTACCGTATTCAAAGTGCCTCCTATAGTTATTTTTGGTAGGATAGACAGGTGATGTTAAAAGAATGAAAGGAAACAGCTCAAGTGCAAACTGGATTTTGAGCTCCTAATAGCTGCTAAATCTTGCAAAAATGACGGGAAAAATAATTGCAGCGAAGGGGCAACCTAAATTTCTTTCCCCACCCTGACGCACAAACCCCTTCAAAAGACAGCAGGCTTAGCAAAGCTCTTCTTGGCATAACCTACGTTTGTGAGCATTTCCTAACTACTCTGCTTGCCAGCCTTACATGATTGGTCTTTGTTGGCCATAGATCTTTCTTTCTTTTTTTTGGGGGGGGGTCTTGCAAACCTGCTCACTGGTCAATGAAAAAGGGTCCTTGTCCTAGCAGCGCTTCCCCCCAAAATAACAGACTGATAAATCAGTGTTACCCAATTCCCAGCCACAAGGTGGAAGGTTCTCGTTGAGAACAAGTTGCATAAACGCCTGAGACCTTATTGCTAAAGAAGACACCGACAGCTGTCCAGCAGCCCGGTTGGTCCCTGGGAAGAAGAGCAGAAGCCGTGATGGCTGCTTCTCTCCAGTGACGCTGACGACATGGCTTCCAGCCCCTCGGGAGCCCCCTGGGAGACACGCAGAGCCTTTCCATCAATGCCCCACTTTTTCGATGTTTTGTTTGGACCCAACTAGCTTGCCAACAGGAGTGTCATTTGCCTCCCATCAATAAACCCCACAGGTCCTCCTGCCGCATTGTGGGACAAACTGGGAGGACCACAGAGGGGTTTGCTGTATGTCAGGAGACCATCCGCTCATGGGTGCTGAGTCCATTCCTCACCAATTCTCCCCTCCCTTCTCCCTTCTTTCTTAGGAGGTGCTCAGTTGAAGACCCAGCCCTCCCTTCAGAGGGGACGTTGGTCTCCTGCTCCAACCCCACAGCTTCTTTCCAGCAGATCCTTCTCCTGGTGGAATTTCTACCCTGGCCCAATTCCCCACTTGGCCCCCAAGAGGTCTTCCAGGGCCAAACAACTAAGTTTTCTCACCCTGTTGCTGGGTTGCAGCTGACCGGAGGCTGTAGAGAGAAGGAAGGTGACCCTGATGGAGATAGGCATTCATCCAGATAACATCGGGAAGTGGCTCAGAAAAGACACCTCCCTAGTGAACTATAAGAAGGGGAAGGGGATAGAATTAGTACAGCCAATCTCAAAATAATCGTCATCATCCTGCAAAGTTGATTGCACCGTCTGGTGTGCTTGGTGGGGCGGTCTCTTCTCCCCCCTGCTCCTCTCCCGTGCTTTTTCAGCCCGTCAAAGCCAAGCTACAGTTTCTATTGAAGGAGGCAGACCAACAGGAAGTGCATTTTGGGCTCCAACTGCGTCACCGAGAAACTTCTTTTACTTTTTTCTTTTCCCATGTCGCTGCCTGCATGTCCGGGTGGCTCCAGTCCGTAAGAACGCAGGGCTGGCCCAGCAGCCGAGTGGCTCCTCTCCCATCCACTCAAAGTCACTTTGGCTCTGGAAATGTCAGAGGGGAGCAAATCGCCGCAGCGGCATTGCTCGGGGTCAGAAGACTCTCGTTAGCGCAAGAAGGTTGGTCCCAAGGAGAACTCAGAATACTGGGATGTGAAAGGGCAGAGACGGGATAGCTCCAAACTCATCCTTAGTAAAGGGTGATTAACTAGTCATCTTCATTGACTGGCTGTGTTTTCATTGCAGGAGCAATAGCTATCCGGCCACCCGCCTTCCACAGGAAAAGAGGCCGTGAATGCTGGCACCATCCGCAGCCAGGAGGAAGCCTCTCCAGAGGAGAATCCAGCCATGTCTCTGGCATTTCCAAGAGCCCCTTGGAGATGGTGTGTGTCCCAAGAGCCGTGAGGTTCATTGGCAAGAGCAGCTTTCTAAATGCTGCTGTTGCAAAGTGCGAGGAAGGACCTTGGAGAAGTCCTTTAGTGCAATCTCCAATGTTGCTGGCACTGTTGAGAGTAAGTCCCGTAGCTTTGTCACAGCCGAGGAGGATAACCTCTGAAATTGTGGCCTGGAACTGCCACTCGTGGGCCAACCTAGCCAGAACCCTTTTGGCGATGGCCAGAAGCATCCCTAACAGCCGGGAAGATGTTCTAGCAGAGTTGATGAAACGTGTTTGTTAAAGTCTCCGACAGGCTTCTTGGAGGTGAGGAAGCACCTAAGGTGTTCCTCACTGCTTCGGTTCAACAAGAATAGAACGAGAACCACTTGCCCCGTCTTCCTAGCAGCCACGTTACCTACTTGGACCCAAGTTAAAGTGACGTTTGATCTTCTCCCATCTTCCTTATGCTACAATCATCTGTCAAAAGAAAGAAGTCCAGGTTTGCCACTCCAGGCTGCTTACAGAGAAAACTATGAGAATTTCTTCACTGAAAAGTCATCTACGTGCAACCTTTGGGGTAGAATTCATGTGTGCAAGCATCCTGATGGGTGATAATTGAGACTGTCATTTGTACCTCAATAATTGTCTGGATTGGCACAGAAACCAAACAGGTCAGGTACAGACTTCAATGGATACTTAGAACTGCAGAAAAAACAATTGCAACCAGCCTGCCTTCCACTGAGGAATGTACACTGCACAGAGCCAGAAGGAGGGCTGAGAAAATATCTATAGTTTCTCTCTCTCTCTCTCTCCCCCCACCCCTCTCTTTTCTTTCTCTCCTCTCTGCAAGTCACTTAACTTGGTTTATTTTCACTGTTTTCCCAAAATTCGTACTCTTATCACCCTACTATCGTATTTTTAGTCTCACGAAACATGAAAAGCACGATGCATTTTACCGTGTACCATATTTCCTGTTTTGTATTCCACCTTTTGGACATAAATTTGAATATACATATTTGTTTTTCCTTTTTTGGAGAAACCTCAGAACACCTCTTACCTTTGAGATACTCGGGAAAGGTAATCCGGATTCAAGGAGGCGAGTTGCTGCTCCAGCCGGAAAATTCGGAAGGCCAGGTACGATGAGGAGAACACCAAAAGGCAGATTCTGTGGATCAAGACCCCCACAGAGAGGCCCCCCCTTTAGATGTGAGCCAAGCGGGAATCAGAAAGCCACAGGGGAAAAAAATGGAAAAGCTCATCCTTTGGACTTACAACACTATGAAGACTTTCAGCAGCTGATAATCAGCTGGTCTCAATTCTGCTTTGTATCTTTGGTCCACTACTAACTCCTCCTCCTCCTCTTCCTCCTCCTCTTCCTCCTCCTCTTCCTCCTCAGAGTTTACTGTACTTTCTGGAACAGAAGCAAATAGGGAGAAACTCAGATCACACAGAACACCAACCTGGAGGGTGGAGAATCCAGAGAGGATAATGTTCCTCCAAGGGTTTGTTGAAAGAGCTGAAGCTGCAATTTCATCCGCAACCAAACCAAACCTGCGAGCGACGGTTCTGGTTGCGATTCAAGCCCTCCTTCCATAGGAACTGATGTCCTTGGAGCACGGCATCCTCTGGACCAGCCCAGGAAGATGCTGTCCCTCCGTCCCAGAAGGTCCTTCCTAATTGCCCCCACCTGATACCAGGGGCTCCTCCGAGTTGCAGGAGTTCTCCTTAGCACTCAGGTTGCTGATGGAAGTTCGGTGGAGACACTGGAAGCCGGCATCCGGGAGGGTGAGGGAGAGCGACGCTGGGGATCTCCTTCTCCACTTCAGCTCTGGGACAATGACCTCCTGTGAAAAGCACGTTCACGGTGGAGGAAAGCAAGCAACAACTGCCTGGATGTTTAGGGGGTGGGGTTTTTTTATTATTATTTATTATTATATTTTTATTCCCATTTATATCCCGCCCTTCTCCAAAGACTCAGGGCGGCTTACAATCTAAAGCACAAATCAATGTGCTGAGCAATAGCCTTCATTCTATGTCTATGCCTGCTTATTAGGGCTTTCACACACACCCCAAGCGGCATTATTACAAAGTCAGCTTAATTGCCCCCAACAATCTGGGTCCTCATTTTACCTACCTCGGAAGGATGGAAGGCTGAGTCAACCTTGAGCCTGGTGGGACTCGAACCTGCACTAATGGCAGGCAGCTGGTGTTACTTAAGGAGGCATTAGCCCACTGCTCCACCAAGGCTCTTCTTCTTTTTAGTGAGACATCGAAGTTAGTGACCCGGGAGGAGATCAGCCAAGTATTTCTGACTCTCGTCTCAAAGATGCTTTTCAAAAGGCAACTGGACTTTCTAAGTTTTTCTCTTTGAAAAGGTTTCACTTCTCATCTGAGAAGCTTCTTCAGTTCTAGAACTGAAGAAGCTTCTTAGCAATAAGACTTTAGGCTGACATACTGCTCCATATAGCGCGTTGCAGCCCCCTCTAAGCGGTTTACAGAGTCAGCGTGTTGCCTCCAACTATCTGGGTCCTCGTTTTGCCGACCTCAGAAGGTTGGAAGGCCGAGTCAACCTTGAGCTGGTCAGGATCGAACTGCTGGCTGTGGGCCAAGTCTGCCTGCAATACTGCATTCTAACCACTGATGAGAAGGGTGACAACTGACTGGGTGACTGACTGAACAGAGGTTTTCTCACAGAGTTTTGCTCTAAGCCTTTGGGTGACCAAAAACACTGTTCTGAAGTAACGTGTAATTTAATCTTTCAGAAATCGGTCTTACCAAGGATACCGCATCTGGCTCTTCGGTGAACTCTTTCAAACTCAGACTTTTTTTGCTGGAGACCTGTACAGAAAATAAACAGATTGGGGTTACTCGCCAAAAGGGATCCAAATAGGTTTCACAAGCTGGAAGCCTAGAGCAGGGGTAGGCAACATTGGCTCTTTTATGACTTGTGGACTTCAACTCCCAGAATTCCTGAGCCAGCTGGGCTCAGCTTGGAAACCTCTCCTTTTCCCCTCAGCGTGGCTGGCTGAGGAATCCTGGGAGTTGAAGTCCGCGAGTCATAAAAGAGCCGAGATTGCCTACCCCTGGCCTTAAGCCTCCAATCTGACTCAGTTCTGCTAAACTAAATTCAACAGCTTAAGCCTCGTCAGACCTTTAAACCAATTTCCTTTTGTTGGTCGTCCTGGAAGCAAAGACAGAACTATGGTAGAAGGTTTATTTCATATATCCAAGGTTCTGGCTTAATTCTCAGTCATTCCCCTGGAAAATGCAGACCTGCTTCCAGTTAGCGGCTGGGTCTGCACCCTTGGCTGGGATAAGCCTTATCTCAACTAAGAAGAATAGGGGAAGCTAATGAGAAAGCGGAAAAGAAAGCTAAAGACACAGACAAAGAAGAAAAACAAAGAAGAAAGCAGCAGCAGTTATCAGGACATTTATGCGTTATCCTTCCTAAGGTTACTTCATAATTTCCTTCTTTCTATAATTTACCCTTTATAGAAGCATCAAATCCATAAATTCATTTTTCCCCCCAGCAAAAGGGGTTTCCAGTGAGTAATAAATGTAGCTGTTAATCTCTCTCCAAGCAAGCAAGTTACATTTTGCCGTCTCTGCTATTTCAGTCATCTTCACCAACCGTTCCTCCACAGCAGGGGTCCTCAACCGTGGCAACTTTAGGACTTGTGGACTTCAACTCCCAGAATTCTCAGCTTTGCTGGCTGAGGAATTCTGGGAGTTGAAGTCCACAAGTCTTAAAAGTTGCCAAGGTTGAGGACCCCTGCTCCACAGTGTGTGTTTCAGAGTCTTTCCATTTTTGTGCATAAGGTAGCCTTGCCAAAAACTGCCCCCCCTCTTCTGACCTATGGCTGAGGGGGGGGGCAGAGGGCTCCCCCCGAATGCCCATCATAGACCTTAGGAGAAGGGGAACACCTGTAAGTGGGTGCAGACTCTCCGCAAAACATCGTAGACGCTGTCTCGGGAAATGAGGGACACAAAGACGTACTGAAAGAGAAAAAGAACACGGGATGCATAAGTAGGGAAAGTCCAGGCCGTGTCAGGCCCCGAACCAAGAAAGACACACCGTGCCTCTACCAAGCTGAGATCTTTATGGTTTCACACCCGGAGGTAGTTCTTGACAACAAAAATTCATTTAGTGACAGTTCGAAGTTACAACAGCAGAGAAAAAAAGTGACTTATGACCGTTTTTTAATACTTATGACCGTTGCAGCGTCTCCAGGGTCAAAATTCAGGCACTTGGCAACTGGCATGTATTAACAGAATAACAGAGTTGGAAGGGACCTGGGAGGTCCTCTAGTCCAACCCCCCCTGCTCAGGCAGGAAATCCTATAGACTATTTCGGACAAAGAAGTTGTGGGTGCTGCATGCCTGCAGGTTTTTAAGAGGAGATTGATTGTCCAGTCTCTTCTTAAAACCCCCCAGGGATGCAGCACCCACAACTTCTGGAGGCAAGCACCCACAACTTCTTAAAGTTGTCAAGGTTGAGGACTCCTGCTCCACAGTGAGTGTTTCAGTCTTTCCTTTTTTGTGCATAAGGTAGCCTTGCCAACAACCCCCCCTCTTCTGACCTATGGCTGAGGGGGGCTGAGTAATTGTTCCTCACTCCTCACTCAATTGTTCCTCATCATAACACACACACACACATGCGGGACACAGCAACCCTCATAAATACTTTCTGTCAAGTATTTTGCCACCGTCTCTGACGAGCAAAGTCAATTGGGCAAGCCGAATTCACATCAACCGTGTTACTGCAGTGATTTACTTAACAAATGTGGCAAGAAAGGTCGTAAAACAGGGCAAAATTCATTTAGCAACTGTCTTGCTTATCGACCGAAATTATGCGCTCCACTGTGGTCGTACGTCGAGGACTGTATGGGAAATTCCTGCTCCCCTTGCGCCCGGCTTGCGGCCCCTTCGGATAAGTTCCAGATGTGCTGGGGAACAACTGTCTCTGGACCCAGCTGGGGGGGAGGGGGGTGTCCAACGGGACTTGTAGCCCAAACTGCCGGGAAAGGCTGCCTCAAGGAAGCTGATCAACCTCAAGAGGAGATGGAACGGCTGAGTGGAGCCCAAACTGACCTTCCCAGGGCTTAATAATGCAAGTCAGGGTTTGAGTCACAAGGGAAGCTTTAAGCTCAGTAACCCCTATTGAGAGTTTGGATCGGAAGAAACTGATGCATCTGGAAAGTTTTGCGGGTTTCATTTTCGGGAAGCTCATAAATGGAAACTCATCTGTTCCAAATTTACACGGCTGGCGCGTCGGAAGCTACTGCCCCGTCTTCCCTTCCCCGCTCTGGCCCTTCAATCACCGCCAGCATTTTCCCATCCTCCCCACAAGTGGCTGCAGAACCTGAGCGCGGCTGCTCTGAACGGTTAAGACTCTGCCTAACTTCTTCCCAGTGCTGAAAGCCAGAAGAAAGGCGTCCTAATGGAGGATGATATTGTGCCACAGTCTGCAATCTGTCCATGGGAAAAGTTATCAATGTCTCGAACGTCTTAGGGGGAAAAAAGTTACTGACGTCCTGATTGATATTATTCTCTGTTGATGTTCTGTACCAGCCTGCTACCGGCCCTGCAGATAAGGCAGGGACAGCCCCTTTTACAAGAAGGCAAGAGGCTGGAACTAAGCCTGCCAAATTTATTAACATAAAAACATAAACAGAGCAAAGAGAGCAAAGAGAGCAAACACGAACCATGAAACAGGAGCTATTCAAGCGGTTGCCTTCAGCAAACCAGCCCTCCCACGCATTCCCCTTTTATACAGTTCAGGGCATGGCTTCTCTCTGCCTCCTTCCAAGGTGCCCCATTGCCTTCCTCTGTTTACTCCTGATTGACTGCCTCCTGCGTCGGGCATCCTTGAACAGGGCCAGCTGTGGGTCATCTTCATCCACGCTGTCAGGCTCACACAGCTGGGTCTGCGTCGTAACCAGGTGGGAGGGGCCTGGCTGAGGGCTCTCATCAGCAAGCTCTCCAACCCCCTCAGCAACCTCTCCAACACCCCCCTCCTCCTCCTCCTCTGAATCGTCCGACCCAAATGCCGAACCCACAGGCTGACCCTGAATCACAACAGTTGATTTCTCCCAAGTGGTGATATTTCTTCCCTAACCACCCTGCCTGGGGGCAATTCACTGCCAAGGTAGTCAACAAATCCCAAGCAAGACGTGAAAAGGAGCGGAACACCTGAGCTTCAAACATGCCGGGTTTTGCTTTATTTAGGCGTGGTGGATCTGGTGGGTTCATACAACATAAACAAAACCACGTTCATTGACTTAGCACCCTGTCAGAACACAGCCAAAGAGGTGTCAGAAAAGAAAAGCATATTCAGATACATGTATGCAATGATACAAGAATTAACTCATGTTCCGGGTAATGTCTGTTAGCAGAAAAATAGTTGGAAGAGCCTAGTGGAGATCTGCAACTGCAACTCCCATAATCCCCCAGCCACTCATCATTTATCAGGGGCAGAAAGGCCACACTTGGAACACTGCATCCAGTTTCGGTCACCACGATGTAAAAAAGATGGAAAGAGTACAGAGAAGAGCAACAAAGATGATCAGAGGTCTGGAGGCTAAAACATATAAGGAACGGTTGCTGGAATTGGGGATGTCTAGTTTAATGAAGAGAAGGACGAGGGGGGTGACAGGATAGCAGCCTTCCAGTATCTCAGGGGCTGCCCCAAAGAAGAGGGAGTCACGCTATTCTCCAAAGCACCTGAAAGCAGGACAAGAAGCAACGGATGCAAACTGATCAAGGAGTGAAGCAACCTAGAACTAAGGAGAAACTTCCTGACAGAACAATTAACCAGTGGAACAACCTGCCTGCAGAAGCTGTGAATGCTCCAACGGTGGAAGTTTTTAAGAAGAGACTGGACAGCCATTTTTCTGAAATGGTATTTCAGGGTTTCCTGCCTGAGCAGGGGATTGGACTAGATGACCTCTAAGGTACCTTCCAACATCATCATCATCATCATTATTATTATTATTTAGAAAGAGTAGAAACTTTAATCTCAGCTTGGCAGAAAAAGCAGTGCCCTGGATTTGGCCATAGGAGGAACAATAGCCAGCAATGCTTACTTTTCTGCTGGCGTTGGTGGTGATCGCGAGTCCATTTGGCAACAACCGGGCTGTTTTGTGCTTTTTTATTAGTTGGACGGAGACCACAGGAATCACAACCTGAAATGAAAAAGAAGTTGTAGAATGTCAATTTGTGAAATTTATTTTAGCATATAAACAGATTTAGGGATTGATTTAGGACAGGGGTCTTCAAACCTGGCCCTTTTATGACTTGTGGACTTCCAACTCCCAGAATTCCTCAGCCAGGCACGACTGGCTGAGGAATTCTGGGAGTTGAAGTCCACAAGTCATAAAAGGGCCAAGTTTGAAGATCCCTGATTTAGGAAATGTACAACATATGGAGGATCATCCTATATACTCAGACCTGGGCAACTAGCAAATCTGATTTTGTCTTCCAGGGACACCTCTGGCATACAAAGAGTTTATTCAGTGCCCGTTTAAAGTTACAACGGCACTGGAAAAAAGCAAGTTATGACCGTTTTTCATGGTTACGTTTGCGACATTTATTTTTATTTTAATTCCATTTATATCCCGCCCTTCTCCGAAGACTCAGGGCGGCTTACAAGCTTAGCAGTAGCCTTCATTCTATGTATATGCCTGCTTATTAGGGCTTTCACACACACACACACCCCCAAGCGGCATTATTACAAAGTCAGCTTAATTGCCCCCAACAATCTGGGTCCTCATTTTACCTACCTCGGAAGGATGGAAGGCTGAGTCAACCTTGAGCCTGGTGGGACTCGAACCTGCACTAATTGCAGGCAGCTGGTGTTACTTAAGGAGGCATTAGCCCACTGCTCCACCACTGCTCCACGTAATCGTGTGATCCAAATTCAGAGGCTTGGCAAACCGCTTCACATTTATGACCGACCGTTGCTGTGCCCCAAAGTCAGGCCATCCCCTTTGGCCACCTTCTGACAAGCAAAGTCAATGGGGGAAGGCAGATTTAACAACCATGTTACTAAGTTAACAACTGCGGCGATCCGCCTAACAGTGGCGGCAAGAAAGCTGGCAAAATGGGGCAAAACTCACTTAACAAACGTCTCATTTAGCAACAGGAACTTTGGGCTCTCTTGTGGTCATAAGTCAAGGACTGCCTGTGCTTAGTTGTTACTCATCTTTGCTTTCCAAGGAATACGCGGGAGGCTTCTCCAGCTCCAAGGAGTACGCAGAGTGAAAGCCAGCAGCCCAGAGACGGAAGCCCAAAGTGTCCCACCTCTGTGGCCTGCCCAGAATGCCTCCCACTCTCTCTCTGCAGGTTTACCTTGATATCCTTCCCAAAAAGGTTTGCATAGAAGCAGAGCCAGTTTGGAGAAATGTAGAGGCGGCCTTGGATGAGGATGTCTCGCTGGAGGGCGCAGGAACAGACTGAAAATAAAACAAGACAGAGGCTGCAGCGAGGAATGCTTTTAACCTCAAGAGGTTAAAAGGAAGGGATACACAGAGGTGAGAGAAGGCAGCAGGAGACTGATGACAGCCCTTGTAAATAAAAAAGAAAGGCAGACGAGCGGATGGAATTTTAATCCCAGATAGTTTCCCCATTGAAGCTATCCAGCACCATTTGGAAGGAACAAAGCTGGGAAAGATTGGAATAGAGGCAGCCCCACTGAGCTGTTGTTTTTTTAATGGTCCTTCCTTCCTTACCTTTAACCACGCTTTCTTCAGTGGGGATGTCCTTAAATAACTTGTGATACTGAGAATTATATTTATTGGGAGCCTAGAGAGAAAACAGATCCAAGCGTCAAGAAGATGCAAAAGGCTGGCCAAAGGCAGATCTGGAGTAGCTTAACAGCCGTTTCATTTTATTTTTCAAAAAAAAAAAAAAAAAGCAAGCAGAACAGACCAGATCAGAAAGAAAAAAGAGGCCAGACACTATTGGCCTTATTGTTCATTTTAACCACTGCTGAATCACCAAACCAGAACTGGCTGAGTTCAAACAACACACGAAGCGGTTAAACCGCTGTTGCTTGAACTGCTCTAAGCTTCAACACCCAGAATACCCAGCCTGCAGAAGTTGAATCCATGCAGATTGACTTGTTTATGTTTGTTTATGTTTATTGGACTTATATACCGCCCTTCTCCCGTAGGACTCAGGGCGGTTCACAAGGAATTTAAAATAACAATACAAATTTCAAAAGTTAAGAACAATTAAAATAATTAAATTTAGTCCTTGAATAAAATAAAACCCCTATTAAACTCCAATTAAAACCCAATTAAAATAAAATTACAATTAAAATTCTCAGTCAGACTTGCTTCTCATCTATTCCAACACAGCTATTGAGAAAAGTGGCCAGGAGGCATATCAAAATTATGACCATCCTCTCTCTCTCTCTCTCCCTGGCTTACCGTGACTTCTTGGTGACATTTCTTGAGTTCTTCATTCTTTACAGCGTTATTCAGATTCAGGCTGCAATGGAGATGGAGAGAAATACAATTGTTATCCCTCTTTCTTTCTCTATGTATGTGTACTTGTGACCTCACACTTCCGACAAGCAAAGGCAATGGAGGGGGAGGGGGAGAGAGAGAGGAAAATCCGCATTTGCTTAATGACCTTGTGATTCACTTAAGAACGGCAGTGATTTGCATAAGAACCGGGGCAAAAACGGTGGTAAAATCAGGCACAATTCACAGCGCCTTGCTTAGCGACAGACGTTCTGGTCCCGATTGTGGTGATGCTCATGATCAGAGGGTCGGAAAGAGTCCCCCCGGGGGTGTGGATGCATGCATCATCGGCTGGGGGGGTGCAACACGGGTGCCCCGACACGAAACTTTTCCCCAGCTCCCCCTTCCCCAAGAGGGGCACTTTTTGCACCGATGCAGGCATGTGGGCATTCTGCACGCTTGCAAGCGGCCCCCCACGGCCTTCCCCCCCCTTCTGAGGGTCTCTCCAAGCCCCTCCTTGGACCGCCACGGATCTATTTTAGAGCTCCGCTGCCTTGATTGCACGCCCTCCCCTAACCCTAACATCGGGTTAGCCACTCTGGAAAACAGGATAACCGGATAATTTATTTTATTTGGATTTTTTTTTTTAATCTCGCTCCAAATTTTACGATGCGTTGATTCCTGACGGCCTGCCCGCTGTAATTAGCCCTCATTCTTCCTCCCAAACACGCGGCAGAGAGGCTGGCTAGGCCTGCCGCCCGCTAGAAAAAGCAGCTGGTGGACGTTCCTGAGATAAAGGCTGGCGCAGTTCCAGGCGCCTGGAGTTCCTGCCAAGCGTGACTGAGGTCAAGCTCACCTGCCATTCGGAGAACCCAAGTTCTTTTCTTTGGGCCAGGATTCTGGCTTGTCCAGGCTGTACATGGGCCCCGATTTCTCATGCATTGGTTTGGAGCTGCAGACAAATGGAGAAGGGGGAGAGAGAGAACACAGTTCAGAAGGAAAGTGGGTTTGAGCACAGTCTTCCTGAAGCAAAAACAGAATTGACAGAATAACAAGAGTTCTTGTCTTTATGGCGGCTGCAGTGCTCCCGCGATCCCCTTTTGCCACCTTCTGACAAGCGAAGTCAATGGGGAATCCAGATTCGCTTAACCACCGTGTTACTGTATTAACAACTGCAGCAATTCACTTTAACAACGGCGGCAAGGAAAGTCATAAAACGGGGCAAAATTCACTCTCCAACTGTCTCACTTAGCAACAGAAATTTTGGACTCGACTGTGGTTGTAAGTCGACCACTATCTGTATACGCACACACACACATATACTCCCCCTCTACTACAGAGAGTCCCATAATGGCATTTCCCTCCCCCTCCTCAAAAGCTGTATTTCTCCAAGTCCACCTCCGATCCAGCCATCGCACTGCAGGAGACGGATTGCTCTAAGTCCACAACACAGATGGAGCACATCACAAAAACAACGGCCGAATAATCAGTTCTTCAGCCGGATGCAAGCAAGGGGTAAGTTGGCAGTCTTGCACTAGACTGAATTGAGCAAACAGTTAAGAGATAAGATAACAAGGAAACTAGGTGTGATTCTTGAGTCAGCTGAGCAACAGAGATAGCTACTATTTCCTAACTGGCTAACAAGATAGAAAAGTGATGGAAAGGGAAGACAGCGGCCTTCAAGAGTTGCACGTCTACCTGCTTCCAGCAGCCAAAAATTAAATTGGGTCCTGTGGATTCTGACCCCCATTATCTAGCAAAGCCCAGAATATGCTTCCAGAGCTCCCTGCAAAGAAATTGTTCCCTAATTCAAGGAGACAGAAATCAATCTAGCTTGAAAGGTCATAGTTATTAAAAAATATGTAATTGATACTATTTACTAAGTACCACAATAATCAGTGTATATAAACAGCCCTCTTTTATTTACTCCTCTCTCTCTTTTCCCCCAAAATAGCATCCGAAGCAACGGGATACGGTTATCTGAAGCAGAGCTGCATCCTGTGGCTTTGGTTGCTATGTTTGCTGCTGGTGTTCTCCATAGAGAGAACATGGCATTGTTAAAGTGGAGAGGCTCTTGCTGCAAAATACGCATGCGCGATGTGTCCCAGAACAGGGGCCTTTGTTCACGTCCCATCAGAAGTATGTTCCTGCATCACCTTGCCTTATTGTGCCAAATCCAACGGGTGTAGCTTCTTTATCCCGTGGAAATTTCAGGTCACAGACCACTGCATAAGTATTGAAATAATCTGATTACTGTTTAGATTACTATTTATATATAAATCATGCACTGACACATCAATTGTGTATGTGTGATTTTATATATATATATAAAGCTCTGTGTGTGTGTGTGTGTGTGTGTGTGTGTGTGTGTGTGTGTGAAATGTTTGTTAAGCATTCAGAATACACTTGCTTAGTCCCAGACACGGGACAAATCTTATTTCCTGTTTCAGCCTAGCTTTATATATATATATCTGGGACTAAGCAAGTGTATTCTGAATGCTTAACATTTCACACACACACACACACACACTCACACACACACACACACACACATCACACACACAAACCAGTCATAAATACAAGGTTTATCTGTCTGCTTTTGGCTTAGAAGGAAGTATGAACTTACCATCTGCAAGTGTCAACAAACTAAAAGTGCATCTAACATTGTGTGAAGCTGACCATCTCTAAACGTTCTAGTTTAGGATTAAGGGGTAAACTCAGCCAGATTTTAACAAGCCCTGCACAATTTGAAGGACTGTGTTCTAAGCTATCAATATCTCCTGAATAATAAGAGATAACCCTTTATAGAGATCTATACATAAAAGGAACTTAATTTCTCACCTTTTTATTGTATAGTTATAAATCTTGATATGTTGTATTGATTCAGAATAATGATCTTTATATGATACAGATCTTATTAACAGTATGTTATTAGATAGTTTAAAACTGTTTTTCACACTCAGCAACTTTAACATGTATGGAGACTGGGAGTCGAAACCCACACATTGAAAAACCCGTGGCTTAAAACATTGCAAATTGAGAGAAAAAAGAAATTCTATCAACATCAATTACAATTTAACGTGTTATTATTACAAGCAAAAAATTACAAGCAAAATTTTTTTCATCCAAAGTTAAATATGACATTAAGAAAAACCCTGCTTGTAATTCACATCAAAGTATTGATGACATGATAATGATTTATTATTTTGTGCAGCTAAATAAAGCAATCAATTCATCAAAACTCATCCATTTTTTTTAAATTTTAATTCATTCTGGATGCATGCAAAGTTAAAACCACAAACGTAGGATTTCTATTTGTGTCAGAAACATGTTAATTGCTTCAAGCTCAGAAGCCACATGTTACAAGAATCTGTGTCTGATTTCTAACCGGATAAACAAACACAGATTTGGAAAAAGTGTATTTTCCTGGCACATGCAAAGAGTTGAGAAAAGCTTGCAAGTCCTTGAAAAATCTTTTGCAAACAGCTTTTACTAAGCAAATAAGTTATTTCAGTCTCATTGTGGGCCTCTGGTCTGGTCACCTTATCTGCACAGATTGCTGGCTTATCAGATACCAGCTTAACAGGTGGCTTTGGGAAAACCCAGAGTAAACAGCCCTTGAACTAAAGGTTATCCTGCATAGCCCAAGAGCTGCAATTCAAAAGCTCAGAGGGAGCAAAATAGCCAAGCCACTCCAGATAAAAAATGAAGAAGAACTACTGCCAACACAGGAGTTAAGTAAACTGACTTGGGAGAGGGAAGGATAGCAGAAAAATGGATCTGCTGGGCACTGGTAGAACTGGAAGAATGGTTTAAGGTTTTAGGAAACTCTCTTCTTCTCCCAAGTCAGGGGTAGGCAACCTTGGCTCTTTTATGACTCGTGGACTTCAACTCCCAGAATTCCTGAGCCAGCCTTGCTGGCTCAGGAATTCTGGGAGTTGAGGTCCACGAGTCATAAAAGAGTCTAGGTTGCCTACCCCTGCCCCAAGCAAAGCCTTTCGGGTTGATTCACAGGCAGAATGGAAGGTTTATTTGGGAGAGAACATAAATTGTCCTACTTTGGACAGCTTATGCGAAGAACCAGCTCTCTGGAGAAAGCTCAACGGCTGGGAAAGTTGGAAGGAAAGAGAAGGTGAGAACAACTACCAACAAGGTGGGTGGACTTGGTTACAATGGCTGTGGGGGCATCATTGGAAGAGCTGAAGGACCAGGTTAGGGATAGATTGTGACGGACCTGAACACCATTCCAGACAAACGTCCAATCTCTTCCCAAAAAACCTCCAGTGAACGAACACCCACAACCTCTGGAGGCAAGCCGATCCACTGACTAATTGTCCTCACTGTCAAAGTAAGTGCATCTCACTTACTTTGGCCCCGTCACACAGAGAAATTGACTCGAGAAAGCCATTATGTTCCAAAGAGTTAGCGGTAAAAGGAAACCAGGCTGTCAAAGGACTTGGTGGGTGTGCCAAAGCTGATAGAGCATAGAACAACTCAAAAGAATCAATGCAAGATCGGAAGACGTGGAGAACACCTGGTCCACAGAATTGCCAAGAGTTGGATAACATCATGTAGTTCTTGACTTGTAACCATCCGTTTAGAGACCATTCGGAGATAGAACATAGAATAATAGAGTTGGAAGGGACCTTGGAGGTCTTCTAGTCCAACCCCCTGCTCAAGCAGGAGACCCTAGACCAGGGGTTCCCAACCCCCATTCCGTGGACCAGTACCAGGCCGTGGCATGCCAGCAACTGGTCCGCACACACAAGCAAAACCCCATCCGCGGGATGCAGGCAGCACACAAAACCACGCACCCTCCAGTCCGCGGAAAAACCTCTCTTCATGGAACAGGTCCCTGGTGCCCGAAAGGTTGGGGACCTTTGCCCTCTAGACCATTTCAGACAAGTGGTTGTCCATCCAGTCTCTTTTTGAAAGCCTTCAGAGATGCAGTGAACATTATCATCCCTGTCAGGAATTTTCTCCTTGTTTCTAGATTGGTTCTTAGCAATTTGAAGACGTGTGAACTTCAACTCCCAGAATTCCCCAGCCATGCACTGGCTCTTCTGATTGCTTTTTTCCTCCACTGTATATGCCTTCACCCCACCCCTCTTCTCAGGAAAGCACCCATGCTTTCCTGAGAAAAAACAGCAGGGGCACGCCTTCAGCCATCAAAAGATGTTTAATGCTGTTTGCAGGAGAGACTGAGCTGCCTCTTATAAAGCTCCTTGGATTGTTTGTCTAGGCAACCACGCACTCATAACCTTATTCCTCTCCCCCCCCACCCCACCCATTGCGTTCTCAACCCTCCTTGCACTGTGCTTCAAACTAGGTCAGGGCATAGATGGAAGAGTGCGGAGGAGGACAGGAGGGGGTGTGGGGGTGGAAGAATGCAGCTCTCTCATTCAGCCCCAATTCCTCTAGGTTAGGCATCCAGAGAGGGACATCACAACACCCAAACGCACACAGGCACACTTTAAGAGGGCAAAAGAGACCCCCTTGCAATGCATCTCAGCCACTCTTTCAGGCCTGGGGGTGACATGAACGGATGTTCAGGAAGGTTCTCTCATTAAGCCAAAAATGCCTTGATTCCCGCAAGCAACAGCAGCCCTTTCAGAAAATTAAAAAGGAAATGCAAATAAATACCCCAGAGAGAACAAACAAAGCTGTTTTGTGGTGTGTGCTGTTAATCCTGCTTACTGCATGCACCACGCCAGAGGGCAGAAGGGAATCAGCTCATAAATCTCCCTTTTTTCACTGCCATTGTAGCTTTGAACACTAAAGGAAAGGTGGTAAATTACGGAACTACCTGCAAACAGTTCTCAGCAGCACAGTTTGGCCTGGGGAACAACCTGACTCGCTCCATCCTTGTTAGAATCACAGAGTCTTGAGTTGGAAGGTGCCTTAGAGGTCATCTAGTCCCACTCCCTGCTCAGGGCAGGATTCACAAGAGCATCATTTCTCAAGCTTGGCAACCACGTGTGGACTATCCCTCCCGGAATTCTCCAGCCAGACTCCATCTCCCAGAGAAAACGTCCCTTGCCCTTTGGTTCATAATCAAGGGAAATGACACGACACACAAGGAAAACAGACGTAGGAACGAAAAAAGCAAACAAATTTTGTTTTATTTGCTTGCCGTCGTTTCCGATGTCGCTCCTGACTGCAATACACCAGGGGCAGCCAAGGCTCTTGCAGGCAGCCCTGCTCAGCCCACATCACCTCGGCTGGGAGATCAGAGACTATTTAGCAAAGCAATTAAAAAAAAAGGTCACAGATTTCCAGCCCAGACTGCATCGGAAACTCGTCTCTGCTATACATGATACGATCTTCATAACAGGGGTTTGGAAAGGAGGTGGCTACAGAAAGAGGTCAGAAGCTTTTTGATCCTTGAGCAATGAAATTCTTCTTGGAATGTTTGCAGCTATTTTGGGGACAACCTCCTCCTTGGCTAATTTTAGCTACTATGCATCAATAGGAATCACGTCCAGCTCATCCTGTAAATGGGGGAAGGAAAGGAAAGATTGGGCTGGACTTAGTCAACCAACCTTCCTGGGCCAGGATGCGAACCAAGACTGGAATCAAGGAAGAGTGAGACAGTTGCAATTTGGAAACTTAGACAACAGACAGAAAACTGCAAGCCAAAATCTACTAAAGTGGTTTTATAGGGGCGACTTAAGGCTTAATTGCAATTTGTGAGGCACTAGCATCCTGTAGTTTTTTTGGAGGGGAAGAGGCCTTCCCTCACCTAAGGATTACGGGCCTACCGCATATGGAAGGGCAAGAATATTAAACAATATCCCAGCTTTTCCTAAGCTGGATGCCTTCCGGTGGACTTCAACTCCCAGAATGCCTCAGCACGGCAATTGCTGAGAATTCTCAGGGTTGACATTGATGTATCTGGAAATTGCTACTGCTAGGATTGGGGCATTCTGGGAGTTGAACTCCAAACCTCTTAAAGTTGCCAAGGTTGACAAACATTGATCTACATGAATCTCACAAATCTGACTTTGTGAGGAGGCAAAAATAATGGCGTCTGAGGGGGAAAGTCGACTTCCTGGTCTGAAGCCTGATCTGTATTCTTTATTTTTGGAAACTCTGGCTAACAGGTCAGCCCCAGGAGACTAAATCTCTTTCCCTGGGGAAGAAAAATCACTGAAAGCCCACGTCACTGTAACCTGATAAATATTTTCTCTTCTGCTTCCTTTTTTACCAAGCACAAAAGCACCTGGGCTGGTCCTGAATTAAATTCCACTAGACACGAAAAGTCCCTTTAAATTTTTTGTTCCGCAAATTCGTTTTAGACCTTTTGCCTACAGACCAACGCAATGAAACCCTGTTTGTGCTCCCCAGCAACTGGACAAGCCCTTAACAAGGGGAGTCTCAAAATTCAGAGTAAAAGCAGATTTTCCTGGGCCACAGACTGGATTTTTCCTTGTGGCCTTGCACTAAACAGCACCAAGGAGACTCGTGCGACACTTAACTAAAAAAAAAAAACCTAACCTACTTGACAGCCAACTCAAAAAAGCTGTTGTTCTACCTTCTGTGCCAAATCTTAGTGTGGAAGGCAAATAAAAGTAGAAAAAATAGAAAGCAGAAAAAAGGCAGACAGATGGAAGATGAACCTCCACCCCCCCCCAGGATCAAAGCCCTTCTAACCCAGAATGTTGATTTGCATTTTGCAGACAAAATCACTCTTGACTTCCCTTTGCAACTCCTAAATTTCACCCCTTGTCCTGTGTTTTTTTTCTTCCTCTCCTTTACTTTCTCTTTCCATTTTCTTGTTTTCTGGAGTTATTCCATTTTAATTTTTGTATGCACTGTTTGTATGAAGATTCAAACCTGAAGATTCAAAGTCACTGGCTGGATGACTTTGGGTTAGTCCCTCTCCCTCTCCCTCTCAGCCCAACTCACCTTAGCAGGGTTGTCGTGGAGAAAATAGGAGAAGGAAGGAGGAAGAAATCTTAAGACACGTTCCCCGGGTTACAAAAATAATAAAGGCAGGGTAGAATAAAATATTTACTTCCTCTTTTACAACTTGGAGTGTCAACCTAAATAAATAAAATCAATAAAAAAAACCCTACATGCTGAAATAACAGGTGATGGAGGAAATCAGCCTCTTTGCTGATTTCCAGATCTCCATTAAAGCTTTGCCCATCCAATAAACCCGACTGGCGATCCTCCCTAGGATTCATCAATACCCCATGGTTTAAGATGGCATCTGGTCCCAGTGGTTTGACTATCCCAGTCAAACTTCAGTGTCACTGCTGGGAACTGTGCTGGAACAGAAGTCCTGCTCAGACTTATGTGGATTTTCAGCTGCCCTCACAAAAGGGAAACATTTGTTTGAGTGCATTTTCAGCTGGCAATTCTCAAGAGCAAAATGGGGGGGGGGGAAGAGCCAGGTTAGAAAGAGTTGGATCCGACAATAATAAAAATAAAGAGAACATGTGGTACATCCAGAGGATGCTCAGCCTCACTTTGTCCATTCCAGAAGGAATAACTTAAATTATAACAGAAAGGGGGGAAAAACAACCCCTCAAATGGGCACACCTGCCACGGTGGTCTAGCCTGACCCGCCAGGCAAGCAAAATTACATCAAGGATGAAGATATGCTTAAAAGTATACATCTGAATACCTTGCCAGCTAAAGAGAGAGTTACCAGTATCTATCCCCATAAATACTAAAGCACACCTTAAGCAAATGTTAAAAGTTGCTCTGAATACAACTTTACAAGTCTAACAGGAAACTTGTGCTTAGAGAAAATGCTTCACCTACAAACCCAGGTTAATTGCTGTACTCGTGTACAATAAAATCCAACGCTTTCATTTAACGGAATGTCCGGCCTGCAAAACATACTAAAAACACCTGGCTGGGTTTTTCATAAAACCTTGAACCCCAGATCAAACAATCTCACTTTAGCCTAGTCTAGGGGGGTTGCAAAAATTCTACCCAAAGTCAGCCTTTCTTCCCCCGTGGTCTTCTGTCCTTCTCCCACTGCTGTGTGCCCAGATTCGCCAATTCATGCCATCCTTGCAACTTTGAGCTAACTCAAGACACTTTGCAACTAGAAAATCTCTTGACTTTTCAATCCTACGACCCTCAGGAATTTTGGAAAGAAACAGGAGCTGAGGAGGTCTCTTTCCAACATGCTGTTTCTTACCAGCCCCACATCAAGGTACGCTGTGCTGCCATCCCTCGCTGGACTCAACTGCTCAGCTACAGCCAAGGAAGTCCAGTTAGACAAGGTGCAAATCAGGAAGCTGGCAACTGACAAATGAGGCATTCTTAGCAAGTCAGCCTTCAATCTTGCAGCATCAAAGTGATCTCCTTAAACTGCTCACTGGTGGGCAGCTTTTGGTAAGAGGAAATTTGGAGTGTAAGAACAACACGCACCTGGGGAGCGAGCGCTCCAGAGAGAAGGTATAAAAATACAGGACTGTGTCCTCATTAAAGGTAAAGGTAAAGGTTCCCCCGCACATGCGTGCTAGTCGTTTCCAACTCTAGGGGCCGGTGCTCATCTCCGTTTCAAAGCCGAAGAGCCAGCGCTTGTCCGAGGACGTCTCCGTGGTCATGTGGCCGGCATGACTAGACGCCAAAGGCGCACGGAACGCTGTTACCTTCCCACCGTAGCGGTCCCTATTTTTCTACTTGCATTTTTACGTGCTTTCGAACTGCTAGGTGGGCAGAAGCTGGGACGAGTAACAGGCGCTCACTCTGTTACGCGGCACTCGGGATTCGACCCGCCAAACTGCCGACCTTCTGATCGACAAGCTCAGTGTCCTAACCCACTGAGCCACCGCGTCCCTTCCTAGCACTACTTTGTGCCTAATTTGATTTAACAATTATATTTTGGCACACAAATAACTTTTTTCTTTCTTTCTTTCTTTCTTTCTTTCTTTCTTTCTTTCTTTCTTTCTTTGCTTCTTTCTTTCTTCTTTCTTTCTTTCTTTCTTTCTTTTTTTCTTTCTTTCTTTTTACATTCCATTTGTTAAAAGAGAATAAAGTTGGAGAGGGACATTTAACGTCCCGAATCCATCCACATGAAAATAATGTTTAGTTTATGAGATGTATTTTAATTTCTGGGTCTGGACACAGAATCTAATTATGGTGATATGCAGGTTATTGGGGGGAGGGAGTAGAGGGACCCCAGAGCCATTACAAATATAAGTAAAATACTGCACACCAAAACAATGCTCAACACTTGTGACCTTCATTTGGCTCTGCGATATTACAACATTCGATCCTTGCATTGGAACAAAGCAGTAGCAACCTCCAAAATGTTAGGAATTCAAAACAAGCCCTATCAACAGGCTGCTGTCCCGAATATTTTGGGATCATTCCAAGCTGAAAATGTCACTTTCAGATTCAAAATAGAGCAGTTTTGAGCTCAAAACTCTTCCCGAATGGATGGAGTTGGTCTGGAACTTTCGGTGGGATAAGAACATTCTGTTCTAAATCCAAACTTGTTTGAACTCAATTTTGCGCAGGCCTAGAAAATGTCCACTAAGTCTCTCCTTTTGAAGTGAGCAACTATGTGGAAAGAGAGAGACAGTACGAAATACATGCATTTATGGAGCGCTTTGTCTCCCGTTATTTTAGTGAGTTTCCTAAATACCAAAATATTTTAAAAGTGGAGCCTCTCAAGATGGTGTTGTTGGAACAGAGGATGTAAAAGGGGGTACAATTCCATCCCCCCCCCCAGGAGAGGGGCCAGGTAAGAAACAATAGGAGTGCTAAGCCTGTGAAAATGAATTTAGCATCCAGAAGGAAAGAAAAAGATAGTAGCCTCATTCTACAGCTTTGAATGCAGGAGGGGAGCAGGAGGGGGTCTTTAAGGCTTGCAGCTCAGCTCAGAGCCTATTCAGGGCACCTGGGGGCTTCCTTAGTTCCTTTTGCTTTTAGAAAAAAATTAAACAAAGGGCTATTCAGGGCTGATTGCTAAGAAGTAAGCTCCCTGGCCACAAAAGCTTCATTGCTCCTTTCCCAGGCTCTCAGCCAGCAAGGAGGAAGGATTTTGACACCAGAGTTTTGACCCGAGAAGAAGATCCACGTGGCAATGCTCACATTGCCCTAAGCAGCACCCAGCAGAGGTTCCCAACGGCTCTATGTCCACCTGGAAATTTCACCAGGCCCCAACCAATCTAGGGTAGCCCGCTCTTTAAGTAAGAGCCCCAATGTTGGAGGTGGACAGGAGTCTTATGAAATGTGCTTGACCAGCACACATGAAACACCATGAGCTCAAAAGGACAACCGTGCACCAGGGTTCTCTTTTGCTGCTCTCTCTACATCCTATCCCAGGGGTAGGTAACCTTGGCTCTTTTATGACTCGTGGATTTCAACTCCCAGAATTCCTGAGCCAGGTGTGCTGTGCCGGCTCAGGAATTCTGGGAGTTGAAGTCCACGAGTCATAAAAGAGCCAAGGTTGCCTACCCCTGTCCTATCCTAAACCAAACAAGGCATGGAATATTTCAGAGAGATATCAAGGCTTAAATGACAAGGCTTAAAAAAAATGACATGTTTTTTTTCCACCAGAAGGCAAATTTGTCCTGATTTAGGAGACCAGCATCTGTTCACCTCGTTCCCTCTCATAATGCAGGACAAAGCTGGCTTGTTCAGTCTAAGAAACCCTAACTAGTAAGATTTCAAAGTTACCAAGGCCATAAGGTTTCTCAAGCCTGGCAACTTTTAAGACAGGCGGACTTCAATTCCCAGAATCACGGCTGGCTGGGGAATTCTGGGAGTTGAAGTCCGCTTACTTGTAAATAGTTACGGCTGAGAAACAATGTGCTCTAAAACATGGTTTGGAAGAGGGAGGCGGGAAAAAAACCACATTTCGGGGGTGCCAGAGAGGAAAAGCTGATTAAAAACATAACAAGAAGCATAATCTTGATCATCTGTTTCAGACATGTCAAACACAAGGCCCAGGGGCCAGATCCGGCCCGTGAAGTGGTTTCATGCGGCCCGCGAAGCCATCCTGAAAACAGTGAGGGAACGGCCTCCACTGCCTTGGCCCTGGCCCAGAGACCCTCCTTCTGCCAGAGACCCCCAGGTCTGTCCCACTCCTGCCCAGGCCCCCATAGGCACCCTTGATGCGAACAATGTAGAGCTGGCCATGCCCACCTAGTAGGCCATACGCACTCTAGCCATGCCCACCCAGTAGGCCATGCCCACCCAGACCATACCCACCTGGCCCCCTGAGGGCAACCGCAATGCTGATGCGGCCCTCAATGAAATTGAGTTTGACACCCCTGATCTGTTTTGTTTCTCTTTTGCACCCCTCCCTCTCCACCCCTCAGACATCAAGCCGGTCTCTTTCAGTCCAAAAATTCTTCCTACTCATGTATGGAACATTTTTCTATTGGTGATTTATTAAAAGCCATAAAAGATACCAGATTTGGGCTGGTATCTCCATTCAAGAGGAGGGTGGTTTTATTTATTGATTTGCTTTATTTATATGTCTAAACAGACCTTCTTCCTCAGAGAGGGGCTGTTGCTAAACCACAATTCCAAGAAGCCCACCTTACGAGTCAGGCTAGCTAGGAGGAGACTCCGGCCATCGTAGCCCAACCATTCAACGGTCAGGCTATCTGCTCCCCTCTCTGTGACCCACAGAGGACCCGAATGGGACAGCTTGCTGCAGGACAAGTAAACAATTCAGTTTAATTTAATTTCAGTTTCGTTATTTAAAATAAATAATTTTTGTCATGCACATTTCCTTCCGTCCCTCCTTTTGCATCCTTTCTCTAAAGATTCTATCCCACCATTTCTTGGATATTAAGTGTTGCAACCCGCAGTGAGTTGGCCGTGGAAGGTGGCCGTGGCAAGCTGGATGTGGCAAACTGTCACAGACCCCAGAGGGTTGGGGTCTTTCCTCAAAGCCCTCCAACTATGGTCCTCCGGACACGCAGCAGGCAACTGACCTCGGCCCATCAGCTACAACCTAACCTCAAATTCACAAAGGAGGGTTACAACTTGCCACAATCCCTCCCCCCGCCGTGTCTCGTGCTGCCGTTGCATGCTTCCCCTCAAAAGGGATCCCATTTCCTTGTCCCGGGCTTGGCCTGGCTAGCTGGCCTGAGCAACGGGCTATTCAAAACTGTTTGTACAAGTTCGAAGGCGCCACCTTCAAAAGCTCCTTTTATAGCAGAAGTGGCGGGGTGCGGGTGGAGAGAGAGAACAGCAAGCAGTGTACACAGCCAAAGTCTGTTCCAAACAGGAGCAATAAAATGTTGAGATTTGTCCTGAATGACCATAAACCCCGGGTCAGGAAGTGTTACACGAGTATTTTCTAATCAGGCTTGTAAAGGGACCGCAGGAAATGAAGAGGGGACAAGGAGAATCGGAAGAAAAATTTAAGCTACCAGATTAGAGACGGTTGTAGGCAGTGTATGGCCCGCAAAGTCAAATGTATTTATATCTTGCCTTAATTATTTTTATAAATAACTCACGGCGCTGCTTGGCACACTGTTTAAGATTATCTATCTGTACTTCTCACTGATTCACAGTCCCAGCTCACATCTGTGTTCTCCCAGGGGGGCACAGGGCTTTTCTTAGCCAGATTTCTGACTGTCTTTAAAGCCAGGAACCATGGGCCCTTTATGGCCTGTGGACTTCAACTCCCAGAATTCCTGAGCCACACTGTGCTTTAAAAGGTGCCAGCTGTTGGGTTCCTCTGAGAGAGAGGAAGATGGCACAAGAATCTACCCGATTGCCAGGATCAGAGAATCAAATCCAGCTGGTCAAAAGGGAAGATTTTATTTTGTGTGATGGGCAGCCTCTAAGCCAAGATGCTGCCTCTTCTCTGTGTGGTGCCAGAAACAAGGCTACATTCAGCATAGGGACAAATGGCTGAGATGGATCCAGGGCAAAGAGACCCACCCCTCTGATGCCACCCTGCACAGACCCACCCCCCACCTCCCAATTTCAAGGCTGTGCGATGTCCCAGTTTCTCACATTCCTGATCTGCTCAGGGAGAACGCCTCTGCTCCAAAGAGATATTCCTGCCAACAGGAAGAAGACCAACCCATCCCAATGAACTGACATGCCCAAGTGGCACAAGAGAAGAGGGGAAAAAAACCCTCGACATTTTGTCCTAACGGGCAGAGATGGATCTGCAAGGCGGCAAAACAAAAGCCCACCCCACCAGTTCTGCGCAAAGAAGTCAAGAGGACTAGCAACTCACAAAGCCTATTCTGAAGCCAGCTGGGAACAAGAAGCATCTTCAGCCAGGAGGGAAAACATCAAGAGGAGGCAAAGAAAGCAGCCACTCACGGCCGTAAGTCAAACCATTGGAAAGCAGAGCAGAATGCAGAATAACAGAATTGGAAGGGTCCTTGGAGGTCTTCTAGCCCAACCTTGTGCTCGAGCTGGAGGCCCTACACAGGTAGTCCTCAACTTACAATAGTTTGTTTAGTGACTATGACAGCGGCACTGAATAAAGTTAAGTTGTGGCCGCTTTTCATACTTACAACCGTTGCAGCATCCCCCTGGTCACGTGATCAAAATTCGGATGCTTGGCAACTGGCTCACATTTATGACAGTTTCAGTGTCCCCCGGAGTCATGTGATCCCCTTTTGCGACCTTCTGACAAGCAAAGTCAATGGAGGAGCCAGATTCGTTTAACAACTGTGTTACTAACAACTGGAGTGATTCACTTAACAACGGTGGCAAGAAAGGTCGTAAAATGAGGCATAAACCACTGAACAAATGCCTCCCTTAGCAACATAAATTTTGGGCTCAGCTGCGGCTGTAATTCGAGGAGTACCTACACCAGGGGTCCCCAACCTTTTGGGCACCAGGGACCGGTCACCTGGAGAGACATTTTTCCACGGACCGGAAGGGGTGTGGTTTTAGGTTAGATCGCTAGATAACCTTTATTGTCATTTTTTTCCCCCGTGGGCACAATAGCACACATTAAAAATGAAATTTAGTCGCTTCCTGTCAGTGTACACATATCTAACACACCTTTAAAACATATTATATACAACACACGTAGACCTACACCCTTACGTATCAGTAACATATAATTATTATAAAACTTTTATTCATAAAACATGAAACTCAGTCAACTGAACACTCAAATTGACTGGCACTAATGGTTGTTGATGATGATGATGATGATGTGTGCTGCCTGCATCCCGCGGATGGGGCTTTGCTTGTTTGCGCGGACCAGTTGCTGGCATGCCGTGGACCGGTACTGGTTCACGGACTGGGGATTGGGGACCCCTGACCTATACCAGGGGTAGGCAACCTCGGCTCTTTTATGACTCATGGACTTCAACTCCCAGAATTCCTGAGCCAGCCAAGCTGGCTCCGGAATTCTGGGAGTTGAAGTCCATGAGTCATAAAAGAGCCGAGGTTGCCTACCCCTGACCTATACCATTCCAGACAAACGGCTGTCCTATCTCTGCTTGAAAACGTCCAGGGGTGGGGCACCCACAACTTGGGATTCCACCGATGAATTGGTCTCACCGTCTGCAACTTGGCCCATCAACCCCAGGCTGAGCCAAACTGGGCAACCTCTTGGCAGGAATCAGCTTGGCCAGGTTGAGGGTCCCTCTCTCAGCAGAAATTAGGACACCCAAAACTTGAACAAGATACTTTCCTCCCCCACCCTTGTTCGGGTTGATAATTGCAGACAAAGCAGCGATTGTGAAAAAGAGAAAGAGCAAGGAAAGCGCTGGTGCCAATTCTCTCCCATTCCTTCGCCCAACCGGAAGAGAGGATGCGGTTTTTAAGGACCGATAAGCATCAACTATGACAACTGGTGGAACACTTTAAAGACACACTTGCTGGTATCCTCCAAATTATTTAAAAGGGTCTTGATGTCAGCTTGAAGGAAGAGGCAAACTTCGCCAAATTTTGTAATGGTTCTTCTCCCTCCCCCCCCTTGCACATTCATATGTCTTGGATTGCGAGAAAAATTAAAAGAGTAGGATTTTGGGCATCGGTGGGAAACCCCCTCCGATGCTGAACTACAATTCCTAAATTTCTTAACTACTGGAACTGGGAAAACAGATAGCATAGCACGTTTCATAATATATGGATTGGATTTATTTGCAGTCCCAGAGCAACGAAGCACAAAATCCAGAATTTAAAGTACAGACCCATTAAAACCACCTCTGCAATGTACATGCAAACCAGACAAAGCTTCACAGATACCCTTGCAGTTGCCATTTGACTTTTTTGACCCTACCCTGCAGACACCCCTGCCAGGCATCTAAAAATGGCTGTTTTGTATCTACTTAAAGAGTTCGGCATTCTTTGCCAGCCTAATTTTATTTAAAAAAAAATATATGCCACACAGCTGGCAGAGATTACTCGTCCCTTAATATTTGCCAACACTCACCAGGAGGGATTTCATAATCCCACCCAACTGGACAGAATTAAAGTTGTATCTGTTGTAAAGAGCAATTCCAAAGTAATAAGTTTTGTCAATGAAGTTAGGAGAAAGGGAATTCTCTCCATTAGAACCGGCGGAGCTGAACTGGGCCTCTAAAGTCACGTTTTGCCGAGAAGCTGTTCTCCTAACCAAGAACCAAGGAAACTGACTTTTACCGGTACTTCTTTTACAAGCCTTACAAGAGAACCAGTCTGGTCTAGCGGTGAAGGCCTCAGGGCTAGCAAGCAGGAGACGGAGAATTCTAGTACGGCCTGGGACACCAAGCCAGTGGGACGGATCTTGGGCCAGCCACCTGCTCCCAGCCCTAGGAAGGAGGCAATGGCAAACCACTTCTGGAAAAACCTTGCCCACAAAGATGCAGGAAATTTTCTAGGCAGTTGCACTGACTCAAAGGGACCAAAGGTGGGGGGGGGAGTGCTCCAGTCAGTAAACAGCATCCTGTGCCCATTAATGGTCTCTTGCACGCCAGGGCAAAATTCCACACTTGCATTGTCACAATAACCCTGCAAGGTGGGCCAGCTTAAGCAGGGCCGCGCCAGGATTAAGCAGGGAATTGGTGCAAGAGTGCAGGCGCGCTTGTCTGGATGCTGCTGGCCCGGGAATGGCTGGAAGGGCGGATGCAATGCAAGGCTTTCCTTGACCCAAGGACCAGCGCTGGCCTCCCTTTCCTCTTCCCGCCACACCTCCTTTCCTCGCCTGCTCCGCCTTTGCGCTCGCAGCCTCGGGCCAGGGCCGGCCTCCAACGACCCAGTTCCCCTAACCCCCTCCGAGTCCGCGCAAAGACGCCCGCAGGAGAAAAGGAGCCTCTCTTCCTCGGGGTAACCCGCGCTCCTTTCCCACGAGACGGGAAGCCCTTCCCTGCCCGACACGCGTCTACCTCCCGCCCGCGGGGTTCCGACGACAACACAAAGCCAGGCACCCGCAGAGCTTCTGCAAGGAGGTCGTTCGCCCGAATCACCCGCTTCCGACGTACATACAAAGGCGGCGGCGGTTCCCTCAGCTCCGCAGCTTCCTCGGGGCAGCAGCAGGATAAGGACCCTCCAACCCGCCATCCAGAAGCGCGGTTGAACCCCGGAGCTCTTTTCCCGGCTCGCGAGTCACCGCCGCGCGTACCGCCCCATTCCCACGAAACGGGCGACACGGGGACGAGGCGACTCGCATACCTGCCCGGCGGCGCGCGATCGCCTCTGCCCCCCCCCTCCCCTCCCGCGGCGGGCCGTCACTCCCGGCGGCTCGCGATCGCCCGGCTCAGGCTCCGCCCCCCTCGGCAGCCTATGAGCGGCGGCGGTTCGGACGCTCTCGCGCCGCGATTGGCTCCTTCCAGCACCGTTCCCGCAAGGCCACGCCCACCAGCAAGAAAGGGGGCGAGCCGGCCTGGGAAAGGAGAAGGGAAAAAAAAAGGCTCCTTCGCTCTTAAAGGGGCCGCTGCCTGCCGAGGACCGGGTGGCGCCCCGGAGGCTGGCGCTGGCTGAGCGGCTCCTTCTCGGGCAGAGTCCCCGCTGCGGCAGGGGCTGCAATGCAACGCCCCCGACCAGCGTGCAAAAGGTCACAACTCGGATTGCTGAAGTAAAGCCAGCTGAACGCCGGACGGTTGCTCCCTTTCTCCGCTTGCAGGATCCCTCGCTCCTAAGACATAGCAAGGGATTTCTCCCCCGGCAGAATTGGCCCTTAAAAGGCTCCGCAAAAAACCCCCCTTCCCCCTCCCCCCCAAAAAAAACCCCTGAAAGAAGACCCGAGGCTGCATTCCCACGACACTCTTGTCGCGGGTTAAGTGTCCCGGGGCTTGTCACGTGCTCGGCTCAAGTGCGCCGGCTCTGATCGTGGCACGCGGAGCCCCGGGGCGCTCGCAGCTGGCTTTCCCCAGTCTGGGCTCGCTGGGACCAGAAGCGCCCGGCTGGGTCAACGCGGGTGCAGCTCCCGGGCGCGGCTGCCTCTGTGCGTGCTTGTGTGAGCGCGCAACCCTGCGGCAGCCTCCTGTTCGTAGATGCTCCGTCCTTCCCGGCGAGACGAGAGGCTCCATCCCTCCTCCCTGCCCTGCGGGCCGGCTGAGAAGCTTCCCGGATGTTCCCGCTTATCGCTAAATATTTGCATTTCCTTGTAGTTTGGACGCCTTTGGGGAGTCTGCCTTGGAGAGGAACTCCGTGAAACGCTGGCTGGGCAAGCCCGCTTCTGGCACTGAAATAGCTTTGGCGAGGGCGAACTGAATCAGAATCAGAATAGAGCTGGAAGGAAGGGACCTTGGAGGTCTTCTAGTCCGACCCCCTGCTCAAGCAGGAGACCCTACGCCTTTCCAGACAAGTGGCTGTCCAGTCTCTTCTTAAAAATCTCCAGTGATGAAGCACCCACAACGTCTGAAGGCAAGCAGCAGGAGGAAAACTTTGGGGAGATGGCCACTTGGCAGCCTTGAAATAATAAAACATGCAGCCTGGGATCCTGCTGGGCTGTGTAGTGCAGTTTACGTATTTAATAATTTACAATTATTAGCGTAGCAACCTTTTAAAGTTACAGTGGCACAGTCCTCGCATTTACAACCGTTGCAAAGCCCCATGCTCCCAGGATCATAACTGAGGCACTTGGCAAAGGGCAGCATTTATAATAATTCCACCATTCTGGAGTCACTTGGTGGCCCAGCTGGCAAAGTCGATAGATTTGCATAATGACTGCCTGATTCACTTAATAGTTAGTGATCCGCTTAACCACCATGGGGGAAAAAACGTGATAAAGCTGGGCGCCACTCACTTAATTGCCTTCCTTAACTATGGAATTTCTGATCCCAATTGTGCTCTTGCTGCATTTAAGCACATACATAATCCCTGAGGGAGGATGCCCTACGCAGCAGATAGTAAATAATTCCTTAAGCAGAAGTGAAGCTGCTTCGTTGGAGCCCTAATATAACCCACAAATTCTTGTCCCTTTTTTAATTTTGTAAGTCAAATAATGGGCATGTTGGCTTGCAAAGCTTGTTTCTACCATAGGTGGATTTTCTATTTTGTCTCTGGGAACCCATCTAGGTCCTACAAAAGAATAAAACAGATTGCTGTAAGCCAGGGATAGGCATCCTCGGCTCTTTTATGACTCGTGGACTTCAACTCCCAGAATTCCTGAGTCATGAAAGAGCCAAGGTTGCCTACCCCTGCTTGGAAGGTCATTTGAGGTGAAAGGAAGGTGGCAGGGGAACGGAGCACGCTTACCAGGGAGTTTTTAAAATTTAGGGGTTGCATGGCAGTTGGCTATGGGTACCTGCAAATGGGCCCTAGTCCAAAGCTGTTGCCTGCAGACAAGTCACACAACTCCTTTGCTGCACCAAAACCTTCAGGGCCAAGAGATGATGTGCTGCCTTTACAAGAAAGGTTGTTGGCTTCCGTTGGGAGCCACAAAGCACAACAGCCTCATTAAGAGATCCCTGGAGTAAGTCCTACTGTGCAGGCACACCTCCACAGGGCAGCTGTTCTCTGGAATTCCTGCCTCTTCTGTCAAGAATTGAGGTTTCCCACCCCCCCTAGGGCACGCATAGGCAACCTTGGCTCTTTTATGGGAGTTGGAAGTCCACGAGCCAAGGTTGCCTACCCCTGCCCTAGGGTGTCCTTTGCTGGCTGCGTCACAAGTTGAATCAGGTGGATTCAGGAGCAGGTCTTTGGCTGAAGTTTGCTTTGCGGTGCTGGCTGGGGGATTCTGAAAGTTGAAGTCCACACAACTTAAAAGGTTGGGGGAAAAAAAACCCAGTTCCAGATAGCATTTGGGGACGCCTGCTGAAGGCTGTTCACCGCTGGTTGAGCAGGCTTTTGCAATACCCATTTCTATTTCTGCAACTTTAAGTTGGCAACTATTTTCACTACTATTAACTACGCATTTTGGCAAAGTGTATAAACTTAAGATGAAATAACAGGAATTCCTAATCGCTTTATTGTCTTCCATTGTTATGTGCAAAAACAACAACCCCAAAGCTAAACTATCCATGCTAAAGTTGCGTTTTCCATCCCAACTTCTCCCCCACCAAAAAAAGTATCTATTGCTATTTGAGGTGTGAAAGGAAAGACGCTGGGCTCAATTTCTACCATTATTGCAAAAGGGAAGTCCAGCCCCTCCCCGATCCATTTCCCATGCACATTTCCCATGCAGCGCAGCACCTCAGCTGTGCGTTTTTGTTGTTGTTAGTTGCGAAGTCGCGTCCAACCCATCGCGGCCCCATAGACAACGTTCAAACTTCAAAGAGGAAAGGATGGGTTGAACTCTGCTTTATTGATGTACAAAGTGGCTTCTGACGATCCATCTCTTAGCAGCAGGTAACGTATATAGAGTTACAGAGTGCACTGTCAGGAAGTATGGCTCAACTTGAACACAAGACAACTCAACAACAGCAGCACAAGCAACCCTGGGTAGCTTTGGTTGGGTGGAGTGCAAGGATGGGAATAATTTCGGTGGCCTGGCTCACCTGTGTTAAGTTTCATGAGGGAAAAAAATGGTGTTCCCCCCCCCTCCAAGTCTTCCTATGCTGTCAAAACCAGAGCAATCTATATATATATATAATCTGATATCCCTCAGGTCTACTGGCAAGGAAGAACAGGAAACGTAAGATTTGCTTTCTAAAACTTCCATGGGGCATTAGAGGCAGTTTGGGTCAACCCCTACTGGAGGGTGTGTCGGCCTGGTCAAGTGATGCACATCCTGGCTTACGATGGAACAAGCACGCTTTGTGTATCACGCAGCAAGAACTGGAGAGGCCCCGCAAGAATGAGCAAGCTAAGGTGTAGCAGAGCTGGTGAGTGGAGTGTTTTTGGCAGAGTGATGACAACACAGATTTACAGAAAGGAGAGGGGCTGGGGAGGAGGTGGGATTCAGGACAAGTATGACACCAAGCCTCGCCTAAAATGCTGTACTAAATAAGCCAGCCAAGATAGTCCTAGTTCCCCTGTGGAGCAGATAACTCTAGAAGAGGAACTGGGCCATCTCCGGCTGCTGGATCATACTGGTTCCTAACAAGCCCAGGGCAAGGAAGAAACGGGAGAGGTTCCACTTATCAAACTATTTCAAGTATTCCTAAATAATTGAAGTCTCTTTCCCCCCCCCCACCCCGTTACTGCGCTTGATGGCTTAGGGCAGTCACTATCCGTTCTACAGACAAGAACAAGATTGCAAGCAGCTGCTGGTCTAATGCGAGAGAGGGGCAGGTGGCGAGACGGGAGGAGGGGGTGTGGTGGCTGCAGGGGATCCGTTTTAGGGGACAGGCACTACCCGCATGGTGTTGGTGTAACCGGATCCAGGGCGCCAACCAGTCAGCACGATGACCAGATCCCCTGACTTGAAGAATCCACGAGCTTTGCCTGGAAAGGGACCAAAACAGAAAATGTGAGAGAAAGAAAGACTGGTAATGTGGAATCTCCAGGCAGTCCTCGACTTATGACTGACTGATTAATGACCGTCTTAATGAAATGGCCTCAGGTCTCCGCAGAGCTACTTAAAAATCCATTTTTCAATGATGGCCACCTTCCCTCTGTGGTCACGTGATCTCATTCCAGGGTGCCTGGCAAACTTTATGGCCGTTTTGGTGGTGACCCGCAGTCATGTGACCACACACTTACAAAGGCTCTTTTGCCAGTTTCCATTACTTTTTTTGTTTACTACAAAAAAAACAAACAAAACAACCAATCCCACTTGTCGAGCAAAATCTGGTTATGTTATGCCCCGACTTACAACGGCAACTTATCGGTGTAATTTTGGGCTAAGTTACTGCTGTAAGTTGAGGACTACCTACAGTGGACCATCTACTCTGACCTCTTAGAAGTGGCTGGGGAATTCTGGGAGTTGAAGTCCTCAAGTCTTAAAAGTTGCCAAGTTTAGAAACCCATGTCTTAGACCAGGGGTCTTCAAACTTGGCCCTTTTATGACTTGTGGACTTCAACTTCCAGAATTCCTCAGCCAGCGTGCCTGGCTGAGGAATTCTGGGAGTTGAAGTCCACAAGTCATAAAAGGGCCAAGTTTGAAGAGCCTTGTCTTAGACAACCTTGGCTCTTTTATGACTCATGGACTTCAACTCCCAGAATTCCTGAGCCAGCCATGCTGAGGGGAAAGGGAGGTTTCCAAGCTGAGCCACGCTGGCTCAGGAATTCTGGGAGTTGAAGTCCTCAAGTCTTAAAGTTGCCAAGTTTAGAAACCCCTGACTTAGAAGTTAGGAATGGCTAAATCTGAAACACCCACAGGTCTGGGCACATCACTCTAAATACTAAAGCATGCCTATAGCGGTATACAGTGTCAAATGGCACCAGTTTCTGGAAAACGCATTGCCAGAGCAGTAGATCACTTCAGCTTCCGTGCTAATCTTATAGGAAGGAAATCCAGACTCATAAATGACTTCTTACCAACATTCATGCCCAAGTTGACACGCAGATCAACGTCTTCAGCCCAGGCATCCAGGGTTGCCTCCTTGCACATCACCGGGAAAATGCCACGGTAAAGGTGGGCCTGGCGGGCAGTCTGAGCATTACGTGTCACAGCAATAATGGGGGCCCGTGGTCGGTATCTGGACACTAGGTGGGCAGATCTGGAAAAGATTTGGGAAGCTTAATTATCTTCATCACCGGCAGCTGACTTGGAACACCTCCAATTCTACAAGTCCAGTTTGGCTTTAAAACAAGGAACGCAAAAGGATGGAAAAAGATATCCTGAGATTCATACATGCACATCGTGGTGTCAACAGCTTCTAGTATTATTTAAAAATATTAGTTCCCAGGAGACCAATCTACAGAATTAGCACATTCAATAAAATATCTGCCCCAAATGGAACGTTGTTGTTTTTTCTTTCCAGTCCCTTGTTTTTCTCAACACCAAGCATTAAGTGTTTGCCGTGAGGCAATTTGGTATCGACTAAGGGGTAGGCAACCTTGGCTCTTTTATGACTCGTGGACTTCAACTCCCAGAATTCCTGAGCCAGCATAGCTGGCTCAGGAATTCTGGTAGTTGAGGTCCACGAGTCATAAAAGAGCCAAGGTTGCCTACCCCTGGACTAAGAGATTGAAAGCATTTACAGAAATAGGATTAGGAGAATACAATCCAGAACTAAATTATATTTGTAAAACACAGTATTTCAGAACTCCCAAGAAAACGGTAAGTAGCAACCCTTTATGAGAAAACAGTAAGAAAGCTTTAGCAGGAAGTATGTTCTAATTTTAAAGTGTGCTCTAGGCAGGTGCCAATATAATGGATAGTTCATTTCAGTTGCTGCTTTTCTGTTATTTCCTAGAACTCTGCACCAATTCTAGCTGCAAGTAATAGTAATAGTGCAGCCATCCTTGGTCTGATCTGCAGGAAATAAAATTCACTATCCAGTTTGAACAGTGATATAAACAAACTGCAGGCTTGCACCCAGTTGCGTGGCATGCTAAACCTGGCATAACAAAGCCGTTGCTGTGTTCTTGTAACTAACACACTATGTTCAAATAAACATTAGGATTTAGCATGAAGGTCTGGCTTCCATCATACACTGAATTGGAAGCAAACTCACCCCCCTTTTAATGTGCAAACTGTGTGCTGATTTAAGAATGAGATCAAAGTTTCAATGTGTGTGTTGCACAGCTGTTGAACTATGGGCATTGCCCACTCAATAACTAACCTCCCACAACTTTTCCACTAAATAGCACTAGCACTTAAGACTTATGTACCGCTTTACAGTGCTTTATAGCCCTCTCTAAGTGGTTTACAGGGTCAGCCTCTTGCCCCCAACAATCTGGACCCTCATTTTACCGACCTCAGAAGGATGGAAGGCTGAGTCAACTTTGAGCCGGTGAGACTCGAACTCCTGGCAGACAGCAATCAGCAGAAGTAGCTGCAGCACTGCATTCTAACCACTGTGCCACCTCGGCTCTAAAGCAGGTCTTCTAAAACGGGTCCCCAACCCCCAGTCCGCGGACCGGTATCGGGCCACGGCATGCCACCAAAAGGTCCACACAAACAAGCAAAGCCCATCCGCGGGATGCAAGAGGCACACAAACTCACACACTCTCCGGTCTGTGGAAAAACCTTTCTCCACGGAACCGGTCCCTGGTGACCAAAAGGCTGGGGACCTCCGTTCTAAAATTTGCTGGAGGTTTATGCACTGGGAAGTGCCCTCTTTTTTTTAAAAGCTTCTAAGACCTGCCCAGTCAAAGTAGGGAGACCCATGAAAATTCCCACTAGGCTTTGCTTCCCCTTTTGTTTGCACAAGTCCGCCGCAAGCTGCTGCTTCGCTGTTATTGTGAGACAGCGTTTCTCAATTTTGACAGCTTTTAAGGAGTGTGGGCTTCAACTCCCAGAATTCCCCAGCCAGCATGAATTCTGGGAGTCGAAGTCCACACATCTTAAAAGTTGTCCAAGTTGAGAAACACTGGTCTGCAAGCCTGTGATGTACAAGCTTAATTATGAAAAGCGGTGTGTGTATTTTCTTGTCCAACCCTATACAGTTATTGTTCAGTTCGGAGTGGTGCTGTGAAGCTTGAGGACCACTGGCTAAGCAAGCAGCTCCTGGCCTGGGAAGACGCAGTCCGAGGCTACGTTAGCAGCACTTCCATCCAGATACTGAAAACCTGTGCTTGAGAGGGAGAAAAAGCGAGAGAGGGAGGCTGCCGAGAAGCAGGGCGCGTCTGTTATCGGGCCATCTGAGAGAGTCCTCGCGGCTTCTGCCAGCACCTTCAGCCTCCTACCTTCCAGACTTGGTGAGCACAATAATGGCCCCGCTGCAGCACTTGAAGGAGGCTTCTACGGCACCCACAGCGGCAGCTTCGGTAGGGTCTCGGTTCAGGGGGGCCAGCCGGCGCAGCTCTTCGAACAATTGCCTGTGAAAGATGGCTGCCTCTGCTTCGCGAGCAATCTACAAGAGCAACAGGCGTTCGGGTGACGGCGGACACGTCAGGCATAGCAAGAGTGGAGGTGGGGACGATGGTGGGCCGAGTGGAGGGGAGAACCAGCGTGGAGGCAACCAAGGTAGGAATCAACCCGGATGAGTCGGTCATCCTCAACAAGAGCAGGCGAGTCTCGGCTCAACTTGGTCTGCATCCACTGCCTGGGCTCACCTGGTGCCCACATCACCCCACACGCCAGTCTACCAGCGGCCTGTGCATTCACTCCATGCACATCTGCGAACCTCTTTGGATCTGCTTTGACCTACCTCAAAATCCTGCTTGGTTAGACCAGGGGTAGGCAACCTCGGCTCTTTTATGACTCGTGGAACTTCAACTCCCAGAATTCCTGAGCCAGCACGGCTCAGCTTGGAAACCTCTCCCTTTCCCCTCAGCGTGGCTGGCTCAGGAATTCTGGGAGTTGAAGTCCACGAGTCATAAAAGAGCCGAGGTTGCCTACTGACATGCTGACACTTTTCAGTTTTAAGAATGCTGTGGGAGAAACCTACTGGCATAGAGCAGCACCTGGATGCTTGCTTTTTTAAATTTGTTTTGTTTTGTTCCAGAGCACCTCTACCTACCAGTAACAAATCCTCCAGCCAAGGTTACTTGCTTACGCTGGCTAAGTCTGAGCCCTACCTGCCGGTGTCTGTCAAAACTATCAGAGCTGCAGCTAAGCACTTAAAAGAGGCCTGCACAGCGCCTACAGCCATGGCTTCGGAAGAGTTGCGACTGCCAGCAGCGAGACGATAAAGTTCTTCAAACAGCTGACGGTGAAAGACCGCTGCCTCGGCCTCGCGAGCTATCTGTAGGCCAGAGCGAGAGGGAGGGAGGGAGGGAAGGGAAGGGAAAAGCAACACAGAAAGAAGGAAAAGAGATATATCGGAGTAATGTGATCACGTTAATAGGCAGAGAGAGTTAATGGCTCATTTGACATGCATGTGACGACAGTGAGGGTGAGGCAGCATCCAGCTTCCCAAATTAGGACCACCACCAAAGCCACAATCAGTACTCAAAGAGTGGGATATCGTTCAGGTCAAGTTGAAGGGAGGCGAGTTGCTCAAATCCACCAATGAAATTAACTAAAATTTCAGGGCATCCGTGCTAAGCTCCGATTACAAAACCAGCATTGCCGTGCCACTGAATGGATTATTATTATTTATATATCCTGAGGTTTGGAGATTCTGTTGCTGCACCACCCAAATTTTTTTAGCAGGAAACCAAGTCTCTCATTTGGCTGTAGAAACGCCACTTAAATCTGCCAACTGCTGTGTAAGAATTTGCCCAAACTCAGATATTCTCCTGTAAGTTAGCCAGTGCAGGATTCAAGTAATTGTCCCCCCACCCCCCGAGTTTAAATGGCAGGTCAATTCCATGCTTCTGTGCTCGTGAGCTTCCTTGAAAATAACCGTTAGTCCCAAGACAATGATTTTTCAACCACGGTGTATTGAATTGGTGTGTCCCGTTTCAGGAACTAGCTGATATGTGATCTTCCCAGCCAAAAGTTGAGACTTGGCTTGCGTTTTTAAAGCATGCAAAGCTCTACCCATTCCAGATTATTATAACGAGGCAGTTTAGGTAAAGAGTCGATAAGAATTATTTGCAACATGACACATTAGGGAAAGCAACATAGCCCAATTTTGGAAATTTATGCTTTTTACTGCACTTTAGACCTCTCCAAGGATCAAGATTGTGTGCATTTTACAAAGATGGAGATGATATAAAGCCAGAACCCACCATTATACAGATAGTTAGTCTTAGTAGAAGGCACAGTGATGCCGAGATGCATTTTAGAATCTATATTTAATTGCAACCTGAAATATTCTTCTGCGAATCTGTTACAGCAGCAGATCTGTTCTCAAGGATGAGGCCGTGAATGTGTGTCTGCTTCCAGACTACAGATGGAGGCTAATAGGAGGGAAGGCGGCCCCATAAAGACAAAATTCCTCTTTATTTCAGACTTGGGATCCTAGGAAAAGCATGTTCTGATTACAATTCAAAAATGCTTTTAATAACCCCTGGAAGCCTAAGGGTTACGATAATCCTTCAAGTCCCCAAATCAGGCTGTTCTTCCCCTCCCCCCCGGCTGTTAATTCAAAATATTTTAATTTGAGGGTTTCTGAATGTTTACATATTGAAAATGAAGGCATCAGGAAGAACCTTCTGCGGGCACTCTCAATTCTCCTGAGATACTTACGGCAAACAGGACACTGCTTCTAAATCTTTTCAAAGTCAGTTAAATTTAACACACCCCAACAAAACGTTGAGGGCTCTTAGGATCTTTGTGTGTATTTCTCAAAGGAAAATAGAGATGAACAGGAAGGTTGAATGTTAACTTTTTTTTATCTCCGAATGCTATTGGAAAACAGGTCAATTCTTCTGCTTGTCCAGGTTTCTGGTGGTGCCAGAAATGTCTTCCCCGAACCATTTCAGAGGACTGACTCAATCTTCCTGCCTTTCAATACTTTGGAGGAACTGCCCTGTTTGTATTTACTCCCTAAATTTCCCTTAGCCTATTGTCCTAAGCGATTTGAAAGCAGAGGGGAACGTGCAATCCAAGGAAGGAGGTTTTAGAGAGGATTAGTATGACAACGTAAGTCATGCTTTTGGCCTTGGGAATCCTTTTTGTTTGGGGTGACGATGGACGGGACGTTATCAGAGGAACTCGGTCCAAGCCAAGATGTAGCGTTAGTATCCTTCTGGTACAGGAGGAGAGCTCTTTTGAGGAAGCTAACTAACCTGATACTGCAGCTGACGCTAGTAGGTTATAAGGCTGTTGTAATCCACAGCAAACAGCCAATGCAATCAGTGTTTTAATTCTGGTATTTGGTACAAAGTCGGTCAATGGAAAAACTACAAAATCCCAAAGCAGATCAGAGAAGTTCTCTGGCAGTTTTATGAGGTCAGTCATGCACTTTGTAAATTAGATACTATCCAAGGGCAGAATACTTCAGCAAAAACCAAAATCGAAGGGGCCACCCAGTCCCACCCTTTCTCCCCATCCCCTGCCCAGTTACCAGGAAGTTCTAGGGACGAGAGAGAAGTGAATTTGGGATTCAGACCCATGTATTTCCACCCGGGGGATTTCCTTCTCTCCCCCCCACCCCCGAGCAACATAAAGAAGCCAAGTTACTTTTAAAGCCCAGATAATTAAACAATGGAAGGTCACATGCAAGGGACCAAGGCAATTCTCTTATTTCAACAGGGATCCCACACACAAAAAAAACAACAACTCAAAACTGAACATGAGGGATCTGGACTGCTTAGGCAACCCGAGAGACAGATGAAAGGGTCTCAAGCTCTGCAAATCTACTAGATCCCCCGTCCAGTTATACCTGCATGCCCGTAAGATAGCCTCTGTCTTCTGCAGACAAGGCTTGCCTTCTCCAGATCTGCTGTGCATCAACTTTTGCATACCTGGAAGGCATTAAGCTGGGTGGACAGGTCAGGGGGAAAGACCAGCCACTGTTGGATATAACTCACTCTGCTAGCTACCAGTCTGGGAAAGGTTTGGTTGGGAGGGGCAACTGGGAGGGAGAGCCAGTGCTTCTAAACCAGCCAGTGTCGAAGGGCAAGCTTACAAGGTGCTGCATCTGGACAGCCTCCAGGGGATAGTCTCCTTTGGCAGTTTCTCCGGACAGCATGATACAGTCGGCTCCATCCAGGACAGCATTGGCTACGTCGCTTCCTTCCGCACGTGTCGGGCGGGGCTTCTTGATCATGCTCTCCAACATCTGGCAGGCAAACAAAAATTACTTGCTCCACTGCAGGACAGAGTCGCCCTATTAAAATGATCTTGCAAAGAAAGGGGAAGCTTCTCATAACGTTAACAGAACAAGAGTGTTGGAAGGGACCTTGGAGGTCTTCTAGTCCAACCCCCTGCTCAGACAGGGAAGCCCCAATACCATTCCAGACCAACGATGGTCCCATCTCTTCTGAAAACCTCCAGCGATGGAGCACCCACACCTTATGAGGGCAAACCCTTCCATTGATTGATTGTTCTCACCGTCAGGAAATTATCCTTTCGTTCTACTATCCTAACTACCATTCTATTACTATTCTGCTATTCTAGTTCTATCTAACAAAGCTACAGGGGACAAAGCAAGGCATCAACTGTCCTCCTCAAGGCCAAAAAAATGAGACCTTTAGTAGTAGTAGGTTCCCCATCCAGGGGAACCTATCTAGCTTCAAACTACCTCTAAAGTTCAGCTAAAGAAATGCAACCTCAACATTTATAGCCTATCTCAGAGCCCTGAGCTGATTTAAACTGCCTTCGGAGCAAATCACCTTATTGTAAGGGAGGGCTTATGCCCATCGTTTAATTGTGTTAAAGCTCTTAGCCCACAGTGCTTCAGTTGCAATCACTCGTTTATTTTTGCCACACTTCGAAGCTGAGTCACAGCTTCTGGCAACCTCATGGACACTCTGGGAGAAGTTTAGGTGTGTGTGTGTGTGTGTGTTTGAATTTCTGAGTTAACCTCTGGCTTTGGGGGTGCCCTAACAATCTGCCTCATCAGCAATACTTCCCCGCCAGTCCAATTAAGCAGAATAGGAATCTATTTTCTTCCAAGTTTCAAGATGTTGCTGTAGCTAAGTGTCTCTCCCTGCAAAAAAGTTTGAACCAACCACTGTAAAGGACAAGGTAAAAATCTACGGACACTCAGGTGTCAACAGCAATCTCAACTGCTAGCCAAGTTCAAATCCTTAATTCTACGCTAACCTGTAGGACGCTTTAAAAATGGTTCCAGACAAGCTTCCACAGTAACTTTTTTTTTTGCTATTTAAGGCACCCCATTAACCTCGGTCCCCTTTTATTTCCCTCAGCAATACGGGCACAAGATGCCATATTAAGAATTGCCGAGAAAGACAGCGCTCCATTGCCGCAGAGCCCTTAAGTGGCTTTGCTCAAAGCCTTCAAATACCTGAGTGGCACAGATAATAGGCTTGCCGGCTCGGTTGCATCGGCCAATCATCATTTTCTGGGCAAGGAAGACTTTTTCGGCTGGAATCTCAATACCAAGATCACCCCGGGCAACCATGATGCCGTCACTGGCTTCCATAATTTCATCAAATCTGAAAAGGAAAGAGGGAAGGATTATATAGGCTAAGGGTGCTGGAAGAGAAGCCAAGGACTGTAGTTAAAGTCCTGTTAACTACAGTTAGACCTCGACTTACAACCCGTTCATTCAGTGGCCGTTCAAAGTTACAATGGCACCCAGAAAAAGTGACTTATGACTCTTTTTCGGTTATGACTGCTGCAGCATCCCTGTTCTGTACCAGCCTGCTACCGGCCCTGCAGAAAAGGCAACCCCTTTACAAACGGCAAGAGGCTGGAATTACGTCTGCCAAATTTATTACTACAAAAAACAAACAAGACACGAACCAAGATACAGGAGCTTTGAAACACTATCTGAGCGGTTGCTTTCAGCAAACCAGCCCTCCCCAAACATTCCCTTTATAAAGAGTTCAGGGCGTGGCCTCTCTCTGCCTCCTTCCGAGAAGCCCCACAGCCTTCCTCTGTTTACTCCTACTTGACTGTCTCCTGCATTGGGCGTCCTTGAACAGGGCCAGCTGTGGGTCATCTTCATCCACACTGTCAGGCTCACACAGCTGGGTCTCCATGGTGACCAAGTGGGAGGGGCCTGCCTGAGGGCTATCATCAGCAAGATCTTCAACCCCCTCAGCAAGGTCTTCAAGACCCCCCTCCTCCTCTGATTCCTCGGACCCAACTGCCGAACCCACAGGCTGACCCTGAATCACAACAATCCCCAGGGTCAAAATTCAAAGGCTTGGCAACTGGTTCATATTTTCGACGGTCACAGCATCCCAGGGTCATGTGATCCCCCTTTGCGATAGACACAGACAGACAGACAGACAGACAGGCGGGCAGATAACCTTGTCATTTTTTTACTGTGGGTACAATGGCAGATTAAAAATGAATTTAGTTGCTTGCTCTCAAAGTGTACACATACATAACACACATTTAAACGTACTCTGTATAACGTATGTATAGACCTACACCCTTAAATATAAGTAACATAAATATTCATCACTGTAATGATTAATGCTGTAAAATGGGGCAAAGCTCATTTAACAAAAATGTCTTATTTAACAACACAGGAATGTCGGCCTCACTTGTGATCGTAAGTTGAGGACTACCTTTATATGCGTCAAATAGTACACAACCCCAAGGGGGAAGGGGGGGAAGAGAGAGAGAATCAAGTCTGCTGAGCATTTCAGGTCCACTTGTGACATTTTAAAGAAAGACAAGTGATTTTCGAAGTGCCGTCACCGTGCAGTTCAGTTTCTAGGATAAATATCCTACCATTAAGCCAGAAGTCAGAAAGAAAACCTGAATAAAGTTATCCGGCAAGGCCTGAATCAAATAAGCCTCAGGTATGGCTTTCTGAACCAGCCCCTCACCTGCGAACCCCCTCGTGGTTTTCGATCTTGCTGATGATCTTGATGTTCTTCCCCTTTTCCCCAAGCACCTTCCTGACGGCGTGAACGTCGTCCGCTTTACGGATGAAGGAGGCGAACACCATGTCCACGTCCTGCTCGACACCAAACTTGAGATCCTGGATGTCCTTCTCAGAAACAGCAGGCAGGTCTACAGCAGCCCCAGGTAAGTTGACCCCTTTTTTGCTGCCCAACGTCCCTCCGTTCTCAACTTCGGTCATGACAAAGTCAGCACCTGCCAAGGATTTGAAACATCAACAGGGTCAATGTCTGTGGAGATGCTCAATCGTTGTACCTCAAAGGTGTTTCTCCCCCCCCCCCACAAAAGGCAACTGGACTTTCTTGGGGTTTCCCCCCCCCTTGAAAATGTTTCACTTCTCATCCAAGAAGCTTCTTCAGATCCTGAAGAAAGTCCATCTGCCTTTTGGAAAAGCACCTTTGGGATCAAAATGGTCACCTTTAACTCTTGACATCTTTGCAAAAGAACTTTGGTCAAACTCGGTTGCTGGCATGCCGCAATCCGCTACTGGTCCGTGGACCGGGGGTTGGGGACCCCTGATATAGATTATGGTATAGAGAACTTTTTTTCAGTAAGTGACCGGCACAATGGCCTAGAGGTGAAGACGCTCGCCTCCCACTCAGGAAGCTGAGTTTGGTGCTAGGCAAGGACAGAGGTTTATCAGGGCACAAAGAGAAAATATCTGCCGTGAATTCCAAGTAGGTGTCAGGAAGGGCATCCAGCCAGTAAACTCTCAACTCCATTAAGTTGCCCCAACACCCACTTCATATAAGGGATGACAGGGTCATAAAAAGGGGGGAGGGGAGAGATTTTTCAATAAGCCTTTGAGTTGAGAGGATCACCAAGCCAGGTTGCATCCTTGCAAGTGGCTTTAACGGCGATGCTGTGATTTTGTAAAGTTTGTAAGGCCCCCACCGGACCGGCCGAACTTTGTAAATGGTGGGTTGAATGAGATACTGCTATTTTAAGACTTTGGGTGCATTATTTGGAATCCGTTGATTAGATTTATTTGCCACTCATCTCATTTCAAAGGACTTTGGGCAGACCTTACCTTTCTCTTTAACTTTAAGGGAAATCAGGCCATCGTCCACGTAGATTTTGCTGCCGACTTCCACAACCTTGGTGATATTTTTGTAGTCCACCCACAATACATTCTCATCGCACTTCTCCATAAAAGCGTTGTCGAGAGTCACTTTCAGAGCTGCACCCTTCTTAAGCTCCACTTCTGCTGTACCACTCTGCAGGCATAAATCAAGTTGAAACCACAGGGATTCTGTTGCCCCACCTCCAAGACCATCCAAAAGCAACATCTCCAGAAGGTGCAGAAAGCCACCACAGGTACCTTTCCCCTCTTTCTGCATGGCTTCCTGCTTTAGAGTAACCTGGAAACTCTACTACAGAGGTCCCCAACCTTTTGTGCACAAGGGACCAGTTCCGTGGAGAGGTTTTTCCATGGACCGGAGAATATGTGGTTTTGTGTACTGTCTGCATCCCCTGGATGGGGCTTTGCTTGTTTGTGCGGACCGGTTGCTGGCATGCTGCGGCCCGGTACTAGTCCACGGACCGGGGATTGGGGACCTCTGCTCTACTATATAACTGCTCAGTGATCCACCGCTATATTCTTAATCACTGGAGAGAGAAAGTCAGTCTAGGCAGTGCTCGACCTACGAGCACAGTTGAGCCCAATCTTTCTGTTGCTAAGCAAAACAGTTATTAAGTGAGTTTTGTCCATTTTAGGGCCTTTCTTGCTACAGGTGAATCACTGCGTTTGTTAAGTTAGCAACATGGCTTGTGCAGTCTGGCTTCTCCGACGACTTTGCTTGTCAGAAGGGTGCAAAGTAGGATGAACAGAAGCAGTCCAACTGCAAGAACCGGGTCGCCGCAAAGACAGAAACCCACTTACCCCCTTGATGAGCCCAGTTCGAATCTCGGGCCCCTTAGTATCCAGGGCAACAGCGACAGGTCTGTAGGAGATTGGATCAGAAGCAAAGCTTTCGGTAGCTTGTCGTACATTCTTGATTGTTCCTGCATGATACTAAAAGAGAGGAAAGTGCAAACCTTATGTAATAACAGTAACTGTCTGCCTAGTTTTAATCTTGCTGCCCTCAATTTGCTAAACACTATCCATTAAATCCACATCTAGGTTTTTTTTTGACAGGACAATTGGTTTATGCCTATCTCTGAACTTACTATCACTCAGGGTTAAAAATCAAGCCAAGATCCCACAAGAAACGTTAAGCTAGAGAATTATTTCACTTCACTGCTAGAGCACCAAGACCCTGCTAAAGTCAGTAAAGGAAGATTTAAAGGCAATTAATCAGTAATTTTAACTACTGTATATACTTATACTTGAGGATAAGCCCATTCCGCTGGTAAGCCGACTGTTCTGCCAAAACATTATAAGCAATATGCCATCTGTAGTTAAAATGGGACTTAAAGTTTTCATGTTTTTTTTACAATTGTCTTATGGTATTTTGTTAAAAATTCATGGGTCAGCATATCCAAATAGGCTTATCCACAAGTATATACGAGGACTTTTATTACCATGTGTGTGTGTAGATAAGTTCATCCAGGGTTAAGCTGAACCCAATTTTTGAAGGGTATTGTGGCACCTAAAATTCTCAGTTCATTTACAAGTATATATGATACTTGAGAATCTATTAATTTAAGGCCAAGCTTTAAGAGGGGCGGTTTTTAAAGAAAGATAGATGAACAAAGCCTAGCATTTTGTGCACTAAACTGAAACTCCCCTAATAAGGTTTTTCAATCTGTAGCTTGACCTTTTGGAAGTGAACAGCAGCCTGGTGGCCTTTAAGAAAAGATGTAGATGGGGGCGGGAGGGGGGGGGGAAGTATCTCCTAACCAAGGTTGTACTGCTGAGAAGGCTGCTTTATTTATAGAAGTGGGATTGTCCTCTTCTCCTGCAAAGTACCACAATTCTTGTGACCTTAAAGTGCAATGCTTTTCAAAGGCCACAGAGCCAATCCCTAAGACAGATCTGATTTATTTGGGAAACAGATGCGCTACCTTATCAAGTTGGAAACCTTTCATTCCAGGAATTACTTGGATCCTTTAAAATGTTATCACTTTGTCCCGTTAACATATCCTGCCTGGCACTCAGTAAAATCTCACGTAGCTTTCAAACATCACAGGGAAGTAAAAGATTTGGTTCGGTCACCTCAAATCTGCAGGGATACTTAGAGCTAACCAAATCAAGTGTTTCACGATCTTGTGGAAGAAGGCATGCAGCAGGATCTAGTAACAGGAGAATGATAGCTAAACTGTCTTTCAGCACTGAACAGTCCCAACTTAAGGAAAGGTGGAGCGTTGTTGTTTTTGTAAAAAAAGATCTTCTGATATTTGTTCTGTGTCCAGACGTTGTACAGAGCTTGCTGGCAAGTACTCTCTATTTTAAGATGGCCAAGACTTTATTGTGTGATCTTTTTTTCAGGCCCTGCTCACTTCACATTCCGTTTTCGCAATTCTGTTTTGTTTAACCCAGGCATTTAAGATCCGCTGCCATTTGAAACTAGAAGTAATTCAATCCACGTTGACCTCCAGAGAGAAGACCATTTAAGTCAACCAAGTAGAAGGCAGCAGGAGTCCTTAGCCTTAAGAAATAATCCAACCTCATTTTACCAGGAAAGGGACAGCAGTGCAACCATGCATCTGTGGCAAAGAACTGTAGCAGCTTATTAGAATTATTTTATGAAACTGGACATCGTTTCATCGAGCAGGACACCTGCAATTATAACCCTAAATCTGGAGGCTGAGATTAATCTGTGTTACTGAATTCAGTGCTTATTGAATAAGAATCCCTAATTTATTACTGCTGTTTGACTTCTATGTCAGAAAGTGGCTTTCTTTTCATTCCCATCAATTCCTGCCCTGGTTTTTCTTCTGATTTTCTTGTACCTCATGAGTTCCGTGAGAGAAGTTGAGACGGGCAACGTTCATTCCAGATTTAATCATTTCTTTCAGCATTTCTACTGACCGAGAAGCCGGACCTAAGAGACAGAGAATAAAACTTGGTGAGCAGAGACCCAATTCTTAAAACTCTACATCCATAGCTCCTTATCAAGCTAAGACCTTACACTTCCTCTGCAAGTTTGCAACTCACTTTTCTTTCCTTTGACATGTATCTGATTTCCTTATTTAAATAAACTACATGAAATTACATTGTCTGAAATGGTATAGGGCAGGGGTAGGCAACCTTGGCTCTTTTGTGACTCGTGGACTTCAACTCTCAGAATTCCTGAGCCAGCCACGCTGAGGGGAAAGGGAGTGGTTTCCAAGCTGAGCCATGCTGGGTCAGGAATTCTGGGAGTTGAACTCCACGAGTCATAAAAGAGCCAAGGTTGCCTACCCCTGGTATAGGGACTCCTGCCCGTGCAGGAGGTTGGACTAGACCTCTAAGGTCCCTTCCAAGTCTGTTAAACAGTCACATTCAGCATGTCAAACTTCTTGAAAAAGGATGTCAATGGATCACTTTGCAGATATTGCAGGAACAAGACTTTAATAGGAAGTCTCTTAGCTAGACAGGTGTTCTATATATGAGCTGAGCTAACACACAGGAGTGTCCCAAGCCAACCTCCATTTGGGGGCTCACCCCTAACTTACCAATGGTGCAAATAATGCCAGTATTTCTTGCCGTGATTGGTGGGGAATCAATGTCCAGTCGGCACATGTGTTCCAAAAATGTGTCTGCCATGGCAGCGTACAGCTGCTGGGTCTGGATGAAAGCGTCACTGGTAGACATGGTTGCTGACGGTCGATATCTAAAGCAAGAACACAAAAGTTACAGTACTCAATAACATTCAGCAGCAGGTACACCAAATGCTTCATCTCTAAATGTTCCGTGCACAGAATTCTCAGAAATACTCCACTTTGAGGCTAAAGAGAGAGGCCACTTTCAGCATTTGGGAGGCGTTTTTAACCTGAAAGAAGAGTAGTCTGAGCTCTGAATATCTCTTTTTGGATTCTAGGCGTCCCGTTTTGTCCTCATAACAGCAGCCCTGTATTCAGGGGTAAAACATTTCCTGAAGTCTCAAGGAGCAACGGAGGCTTCCCCAATTCCTCAGACACTTGTCTTCCGTTCTTGCTCAGGAAAGAGGCGGAGCAAATTTAGCATAAACCACAAATGCGCTACTCCTCTGAACTGCAATTGCATGTACCAGTCCATGCACCTTTGCTGCACCAATCCATTTCCATGATCCAAACCCAAACAGGAACAGGGGTGGTGCAGAACTTGGGTCTGGCTTCAGAGACCTTTTTTTCTGAATGCAGGGCAAAAATTATGGCAAAAATGCAAACTGAACCACTTCTGAGGCAGCACTTAAATGTAGATGAATCATCTTCCCAGGGCTATGCAGGTGTAATGCTGACAAGTCCCATTGGGGTGGCCATCCATAGCTATGAATGCTAAAGAACAGTAGGCTGGGGGGACTCAGAAAAGTTCATGAGTGCATCCCGTTAAATTCTGGGAGTTTTATGCTAGGTAAGATCGTAAGAGTCAAACTACATATTGAATCACAAGTAACCGCCATTATCACATTGTACAAAATAAAAGCAGGATATAAATCTAATAATGAATGTGTAATGTTCATGAACAAAAGTGATTTAAGTTTCCTTAAGACTAACCTTAACTAACGTTCATTCCGCCGGGACCTGAAGACCTGGCTCTACGAAGCTCTCTGGCCCAGGCTGAGAATTTTAATTTTAATTTTAATTTTAACTGGGGTTTTACTTATTCAGGGACGAATATAATTTTTTAAATTTGTTTTTAACTTTTGTATTTTTGTTTTTAATCACCCTGTAAACCGCCCTGAGTCCTTCGGGAAAGGGCGGTATATAAATGTAATAAAATAAATAAATAAGCTATGCACCTCACAGGCAAAACACGCTCAAGCATAAAACAGCACTTTGGGTTCACAGTCAAGATGCCACCTTTCGGCCTTGCAGTTAAAGGAACAAAATGAGAAAAACAAAACTTTTAAATGACATGTTTAAGAATTACGTTTCCTAACATAACAAACGGACCACCAAATTTCACTTTGGGAAGACCTTAAGCGTCTAAAAGAACAGGCATCACTTAATCATGATTTCTCAAGTTTTAAATAAGATTCTACAAGCTGCCATGAAAATCTGCTCTTGCTTCTGAAGCCAAGGGGAGCGGTTCAGGTTGCTCTGTTATTCCAGGGTTTCAGACTGACTCTGCTTTCAGCTCTGGAGCCCGTAAGATGCTCCGCCCTGCTGTGCTACGTGCAACTTTCCCTGGCGCGCATGGCTTTAAAGAAGAAGAGCGCCCCAGGCTCGCCAGAGGCCTGAGTCACAGCTAGTTCTTTAACGCCATGGAAGATGCAGCTTGCTTTCAGTTAAGTACCACAAGCATGTGGCGGTCCTTCCTGCGTACAATACCAGGAAACCCCATGCAGCTGGATTCCTAAAGGAGGCAGCTTTCTGCAAAAATTCTGCAGCAGCCTTAAAATGTTTTTCTGCTTGTTCCAACTATTTGCAGAAAGTCACTGATGTTAGCTGTTCACAACTGATATTCCCCGAGGTCAATCAATTCACCTCTAGGGGATGAGAAAGACATATGCTGGAGCTTACAGTTAAAACTTTGTAGTCGACAGTTTTTTTTAAAAAAAAGAAGCAGGTTTTATTTATGCTCACTTTGATTTAATTTGAGAAGAATGATTTATACGAACACCCCAAAGCTTTAGTAGGAAAAAGGCAAGCCAATTTCTCATTGCAATTCAGGCGTCTGGATGCTTGCAATTCTTGAAACTGTTGTCAGGTTTGCACAAATCTGAGCGAGCAATGTACAAATTTTATCATTTTTTTCTTCCCTGCAATCTGCAATGTAAGTGTGCTTTTTTAAACATGGCCCAATCCATTTCGGAAATATGAACATATAAGAGATATCCATAGTTGCCACTGCAAGTTAACAAACGTTACAGGTGGCAATTCAAGCATCTGCACCCTGCTTTTTAATGGGGAAGGGGCAGAGAGGGTATCCAGTTGCAGAAAGTTGATTTAGTTTCCTGAGGCCACAACACAAGCCTTAACCTGAGACACAGCCCAAAATATGTGAACTGTTAAAGCAGGAATCATGTGACAATCTTCAACATCATCCTTTATGAGTTATTGCCCAGATGCTACGTTAGATAAGGAATAACACCGAATGCTACAATGCTATAAAATGTTGTTTGTTAACATACCAATCCCATATGATCACAAAGAAAATGGGTGGTTCCTAATTTGAAATTGCATGGGTTTTCTTAAGTATCATGCCCCCAAGAGATCTGACCTGACCAGTCTTTAACTATTTGTACCATTTTATTTTTGTTATTTTTTAAAAAAAATAAAAAAATAAAATAAAAACCACTACTGGGAAAGCCAAATGGAACAGATGATACCAACCAGAAGGGAACAATCTAAGGCTAAATTTGGGGACCCTGAATAATGGCTGCATCATGTATCTGAAGCTTTACTGCGCCCAGCTGGTATACTGGCAGCCAGTTGCTATTACATCCTATTTTCCATCCTACGCACCAGTTTTCACAGCAATCTGCTGCAAGTCACGAGCACCACAGAAAACTCAGGTTTTGAACACATCTGAAGCAGGCAACTGTGCTTTTTTCCCTTTTTTGAGTCTATTTATCATTGATTCACCAGTGAAGGACTAACCCGTGTCCTGTTAAAAAGCCACAGTGTGCAACTTCAGCCTTCATCTGAACTTACGTTGCTTAAATTGGCACTCCCAGACCACTTGATCAATAGTAGTGGACTATTACTATGAAAATCTCTATTATTTGTCTACCAAAATTCCCTTAACATGAGGGTGGGGTACCAGCCTGGGAAAGAGAGGTGGGTGGAGATAAAGCATGCAAGGTGGAGGAAGTCTTCCTCAAATGTGAATGTCCTCACATTTGCCCCAAAATACCCCATATTAATGCAGCCCAAGATGAGTCCAGAAAGCTTACATAGCACTTTAATTGGCAGCAATTCCCATGCTATTTAATAGGCAATATCAAGAATAAGATGCAACAGTAAAGACCTACTTCTTCAAATTATTCTGCTCAATCATTCTGCACAGTCATTTCCTTCTTCTGAGTACCCAGCATTGCATCACACTTCTACCATCTGCCCACATTAGGAACATTGGGAACACTAGGAGATTGGGGGGGGGGGGAATCTGATCTCTCATGAAAATTTGGCTAGCTGTAACAGTTCTTTGCAGGGATAGCAAGATGCATCCCTCTGGTGTGATGAAGCATCTCCCCATCATCTCCAGGTTCTCTGTCCCAGATTCTTAGCACGTGGCCGTGAGCTCACTTGGGGAGAGATCCCAGATGGCTCTTTGTCTGAAGTATAACTGCACTGGTCTGAGGTTAGTTTGCACGTGGGAAGAGACTATGTGCTGAAGATTTGAAGATTTTGTGTATTTTGCCCTGGGAGAGTGGGGATGGGAAAGCACAACAGGCAACTATTGTAATGGCCGGCTTGTGAAGCAATCACAAAATATTCTGGAGTGTAGCTGGCAGAGTAAACAATAACAAAATCATCCTGGAGAGTCGGAAGGTAGCAATTTCCTATTTTATTAAGACAGATGTATCCATAGGGCAGTTTTTGTGCACTACCTACTATAATCTGGATGCCCAGACTATAACTTCTATGATCCTCAACCACCACGGCCTGCATCTGAAGAGATCCTTGAAGGATCAAACCACAGAAACCTTGCTTGGCAGCTACTAAGTAATTTTAAACTAATATTCTGAGGTGCACCTGGACCTGGTCTTCCACTCCCTTTGCAAAATATTGCCCTGAGCTTACAGCATTCAACCTACCCAGCTCAGAAATTGTACGCCTGACAATTTAGTGACGCATTTCCACAACAGAAAGGAAAGTTGCAAATAATTAGTGAAAGTGATTCCCTTTGTTCCTTAAAGGTTCCTCCCGCAACTGGCAACATGCTGCAGTAAGGAAGGTCATCCCGGGAAATGCCACATCATGGTCGAAGGGCGCTGACTGAAGGAGCGCGCTCACCTTCACAAAGCAATGAAGGAAAAAATGGAGGGTCTAAATCAAGAACTTGCAAAAACAGATTGATCGGATGAGAACAAGGATGCTAACTCTACGCACCACGGGTGAGACTTTTGCAAGACTTGCTGGGAGAGGGGAGGAGATTGGAGTATGTGGAAAAATAAGCAGGCAGAGATATATAAAGAGCCCTGGCTGCCTTGATTTAGGATCTGGTCCGGCCTCTCCGGATCCTTTCAGGGGAGACAAGGCAGGTCAGAGGAGGCAAAGTGCAACCAGATCTCTCTCTCCTGACCCATCTCTTGCGCCCCCCCTCCCCTTGGCAGAGCCCCAAGAGCTCCTGGAATGGCAGCCAGGCCGGTTCGAGGCTTCTGGGTGCGCCCAGATTCCTGGCCTCGCGCATCACTTCTGAGAAGCGCCGGGAAGGGATTCCCCCCCCCCAAGCTCCCTGGAGTGGAGGACCTGGCTCTTTGAGCTTTCTGGACTGGACTGAGAGTATTAATTGGGGTTGTAATTGTATTTTAATTGGGGTTATTTCAAGGTTAATGTAATCATTTTCATTGTTTTTAATTTTTTGTAATTTGCTGTATCGTTTTTAAAAAAACCTTGTGAACCGCCCTGAGTCCTACGGCAGAAGGGCGGTATATAAGTCTAATAAAAATAAATAAATAAATAAATTTATGTACGTATGTATGTATGTATGAATGAATGAATGAATAAATGTACGTATGAATGAATGAATGAATAAATAAATGTATGTATGGGAAGGAAGCCTGGGAAGAGATGGAGGGGGGGGGAGGACCAGAGAGCCTCCCAAGGTCTGCGCCGGCCTTCCCCGACCTCTGCGGGGAGCGCCCCGGGTACTCTCCAGCATCCCGAGCCGGTGCTGGGAAAGGACGGGGGAGCCGCAGCGCGGCGGGCCGAGAACCGCCGCCTTTCGCTTCCTTCCAGCCAGGCCGGCCCCGCGCGCCTCCGAAGTCGCGCAGGCGCGCTGGGAGGGCCCTGGCTTCCGGGGCTGGGGAGGTGGTTGCCCCGGACAAAGGGCCGCGTGCCAAGCCCCTCCCTCCCTCCCTCCCTCCCTGCCCGCGCCTCTGCCGGGGGGGGGGGGCGGAAAGAGGGCAGCCTCGCCGCTCTCCCACTTTGCAAAAGGGGGTTGAAGGAACAGGGTTTTTTTTTCTTTCTTTTAAGATGCTGTAGCGTGTTAACGATTCTTCGGCTGCCTGAATTACAGCCTTTCTTGCCCGGGCGAAGAAACACGGGCAAGGAGCCCGTTCTCACGTGTCGCAGATGCAAAACCGGCGACGAGGCCAGCGGGATCCCCGCACTCAGCTCCCGACACGAAAGGTCGTCTACAGACGGGGGGATAAAGCGCAGCATCTCACTGTGCCCCCCCCGCCACAGGCACCTGGCGCCTTTCTCTCTCTCTCTCCCCCCCCCCCCCAACACACGGAGTTGCAATTTCTCCCCTGCGGAAAGAAGCCGCGCTGCCGGCAGGAGATGATGGAGCCGGAGAGAGCCGCCGGCTGCGGCTGCTGCTGCAGCTTCTGCAGCACAGCGCTCGGCTGCCCCGCGGCCGGCCCTGCCCTGCCCTGCCGCCCCCCCCGTCTCACCTACCCGGCTTCCAAAGGTCAGTTCCCGCGGAGAGTCTCCACCTCTCTGAGCGTCGGCCAGCGCAGCGCAGCCTGAAGGTGATTCAGAGCCGCCTCGCCACGCCGCCCCCGAGAACCCCTCCGCCGCCCCGCCCCTCCCACTCTCGCTTGCCTGACCCGCGGGGCGGGGCCTCCGGACTATTTGCTTCTCCCGCCTTCAGCGGAGGGATCGGAGTCTCGCGCGGCCCCCCGGCCGGCAACCGCCTGCGAGCCTCCTTTGCTCTTGTTAGCCCCCCCCTCGCCCAATTGCCTCGCCCGCCTTCGCGGGGATTTCTCCCGAGGCTGCCCCGCCCCATCGTCCACCGCCAGTCCAGGAGACGAGAGGGGATGCGGTTGTCCCGAGGCCGCGTCCCTGGGATGCTTGGCGAAGCCCGCGGGCGGGACCGATGGAGAGCAGACCCAGAAGCGGCTCCCTCTGCGGGGCGGGCGGGCGGGGACTCTGGGCCAGTTGTGGAAAATACCGCGGGGGGGGGGGGGCCGGAGGCTGAATTGGCTAACTGAGGCTGGAAGCCGCGCGAAGGGCCGAGCCCGCAGAGGCCCTTTTATGACTTGTGGACTTCAACTCCCAGAATTCCTCAGCCAGGCACGCTGGCTGAGGAATTCTGGGAGTTGAAGTCCACAAGTCATAAAAGGGCCAAGTTTGAAGGCCCCTGGCCTAGGGCAACCTCGGCTCTTTTATGACTCGTGGACTTCAACTCCCAGAATTCCTGAGCCAGCTGTGCTGGCTCAGGAATTCTGGGAGTTGAAGTCCACGAGTCATAAAAGAGCCGAGGTTGCCGACCCCTGGCCTAGGCCCTAGCAAATGCGGGACGTGCCGAGCCGGTGCAGGGAAGCAGCTGGAAGCCACGTGCAACCCCGCATCAATCCTGCCCGTTTTCCTGCTGATCAAGCGGATCGGCAGAGGCGGCTTTGAGCGGCTGCCTTGATGACGCCGGCGGGAATAGCCCGGAGCTACCGCTATTTTTTATTTTTTTTTGCAAGGGGAAAGGAAGGTCGCTTTGCCTCTGTTCCGTTTCTTCCTTCGGGGAGCCTGCCAGGCTCCCGCTTGGCTGCAGCCCGAACGGGCTCGACACCCGGCGAAGCGTGATCCGAGCGACTGCAGCCTCTTCCCACGTTCGGCAGAGAATTGCTGAGAACGGGGCCGTCAGGCTCTTCTGCACCTTCCCCCCTCCTTCCGTCTTTCTGGCCTCTTTATCGGGGTTGCCGGAGGGAAAATTTTAGCCAGGTCAGAAGCGTGGAATCTGTGATTTTTCAATTGGCCAGAATTGGAAATTAACCTAAAGTAGTAGTTACTTTTAACAATAAACGTGGATTTTTTTTTCAAAAAAAATATTGAAATACAAAAAGCAAGGTGATACTCCCCAACAGCGCTATATTTTTTAAAAAATTGTAAAAGATAACAGTAAATTTTTAGTGATAGGTCCTTCCCTTTGTGTACTCCAATCACTCACAGTTGAGATACAGTATTTGATCTTTCATCAAACATTAGTAATTGTTACTTTCTATTTATATCCCTTGTTACAGGATACCTTGTATATGAAAGTGTTTGAATTTAGATATTTAAATATATATATAATTCCTCTGGAAAGTTTTAAGAAAGCAGATTTTGTTCCATTAGGATTAAAAAGAGGGTGAGGTAATACTGTTTTTCCCCTTTCTACTTTTTCCTATCGACTCCCATGTATGACAAGCTTTTCAAAATAAATTTGAAAGCCTTATGCAGCATGATTCAGCCACAGACCTGTAGCTTGTTTGGTTTGGATATGTGTATTGTACGAACTCAACCCTTGTGGTTTCTAAGCAATAATTTATGACTTAGCTTGTACAAATCCTGCCAGTTGTGCCTTGTCAAATCATCCGTGTTTAAACCGTTCACGTGTTAGCATGCTTTGGGCCTTCAAATACACCTCCCCCCACACTCCCCTTTGTCGTATCAGAACCTATTCCAGCAGGCCATGATCTGACTGTCAAGCTGTAAGAGCTGGTATTTGAAACTGCCTATTTTCTTTCCATTACTGTGCCAACTCCAATCCATCCTGGGAGGGAGAGATCTGACTCTTTCCAGGCTTTTAAAATATTAAGCAGTTAAAAACTAACAACAACAAAGCAAAAGCATTAAAAAAAACAAGTGGAAAGTAAAAAGTGACTTTAGCCTCAGGGTATCATGTGCTCAATCCAGGGTTTTTCCAAATACCAGACTTCAGCTGCAGTGCAAGTTCTGGATTGCAGAAATGAATGGCGGCAACCAGTTGTTAAATCCTCGGGGCAGTGAAATGTCAAAACCAGAATAGCAGTTCATTGGAAAGGGAAAAGATAGGAAGATAACCTCGCAGCCAAGCGGCAGCTGAATATTCTCAGACTTGGAAGCTGCAAATTTTCCTAATTTCTGGAAAAGTTGGGCCTACAATACCCAAAGTCCTTACCAGAGTGAAGTTGTCAGATTGGAGAAGGCGGATGAATATGTGGCAATATGTGACCTTCTACATTATTCACTGTAATTTGCATTGTTTCTCTACCCTCAGCCACAGTGGTTGAAGTTGATGGAAATTAAAATTCAGTAACACGAGAGGGAGGGCATTCATACGGTGTTATACTTGGGGTGTGTGGGTTAAATCATAAGCTGCATTCACACAGGATGTCTAATCTGATTGCAGAATTAACCTAATTTGTACAGTACACAAAATATAATCAATTCAAACTGCTTAGTCAGAACAGTGACAAAGGCTCCCTTCACATGATCCTCCACCAGAATCTAGCAAAGCTTAGTGTAGCATATTATGTGAATGCATCTGTTAAGTCTTCACCTGACACGTGACGTGAACAATCTAGTTGCAATTTGTTTACATGTTTTGTGAACTCAGGCAGAGTGGATTGCAAAACAGGCTTTTGGGCTTAGCATGTGCCTAACTGGCCAGTTGTGGTTTATTTCATGAACCATGCTTAAGCAAGCATTCTTTAATGCTGTGTGTGAGCCCAACCTCTGTGATTCTATTAGCTGTGTTGGTCCTTTCTAGCTGGATTAAGTGGCAGCTTCACTCACATATTTTGGAGACTGGCCTTATTTCTTGGGCCCTCAATGGATAATCTGCCTAAGAAAGGAGTAGCCTTTCTGCTGTCAGAACAGGATTTCTGTCCTGCTTTGGTGAAATAAAGCAAGACAAAGGAATCAGTTGCCAAACGGAGGCTGAGTGTTTTCAGCTCTTCACATGCAAAGAATCTGCTCAGGTCCCTGAAGGCAACCTCTTCCTCCATTTTTGAAGAACCCAGGAGTTTGCCCTGCCTCAGGACAGGATGAGTGGATCCCTGGGGAGGGCATATCAAAGGCTAAATGAAAATCCCTACTTAAGCCAGATTGATGAGGGCAATCTAAAAGCTATCAAAGGACATTTCAGCTTTGGAATTCCTGAAGGGGTCATTTTGAAAGAAGCTCTGCCTTAGAGGAAAGGCTGTCCTCTCTTGCCAGCAGAAAGTAAAGCTGGGTCTCTCTCGATTCCAGCTCAACTCCTGAGAGCTTCAGGAGCTCATAGTTTTCCTGGCAGCAATACAGAACTGTCTTGCCCTTTTCTTATTCCAGGATTTTATTGTATTGTTTCGCTTCCCAGTTTTACCTCCAGTTCTGAAATTTCCTTGACATTTACCAGCCAAATAATAAAATAATAACCACTTCTAACCCTGCTTTGCTTTTCAAAGCCTAACAAGCCCCTGTGGGAACACTGGCATTTGTGTCCGCCTTCTATGCTTGCAGGAAAGGCCAGGAAGGAGCAAAGGCATAGGATGCTTTTGTGTAACTTAAGCAAAAACCTGCTCAGTAGGTAATATTTATGAACATCTACATGGCTGTTTGGAATTATCATGTTATCTGGATTCATCTGGCCATCATCATGAGTTTATCAATTCAGAAGTAAAACATAAAAGCCTTAGTTATACATTCTCCAGCCACTGGGGGGGGGAATTAAGAATAGTGCCTGATCATCAAACTCTTGGTTTATGACTCAGTATAGCAGGGGTGTCAAACTGCTGGCCCGTGGGCCGGATGCATCATAGCGAAACCATGCCCACCCCATTGCCAGCAATGGCAAAAAAGTCACGTGATGTTGCAAGTTTGACACCCCTGCAGTGTAGTGTTTGTCATGTGGTATGAACACAGAGACGTGGTTTAAATAAGGAATAAATCATGGAAAGCCTATACACTGGGGAACCACAACTTTCATCCCCAAACCACCAGTCACCCTGAGTTGTTGGAAGCTAGCTTATAGAACTGGAAGCTGTATGGGAATCCTATGGCCCTCTATGACTTTGGGAGCTACATGCACACAGTGACTAGCATGACATTCCATCAAGACATGATATGCTAAACCATGGCTCAGGCAATGCCCTAAACTAGAAACTACAGTCTGCAGGCCAGAATTTAAGTTTAAGATATGCTAAGCCTAAGTCAAACTGCACAGTGACTTAGTGTAGAAGTCCAACCCTTTGTGGAATGTGGAGTGAGGTCATGTCTTGGGGAAATCCTGACTTTCGGTCTTTCAAATACAAGAATTGTTGCAGAGCTACTGCTTTTCTATAGTTTGTTTATTTAGGGAATGGCTAGCATGACACACACACACACACACACACACACAGATAGATAAATGTAGATATAGATATATAGATACACACACACATATGATTTTGAATGGGATGGATGCTATAATTCAATATCTAAGGAAACTAACCATCTAATTGCTTCTGGTGTGGCTGTGATTTTCTATAGTTTGTATGATCAACAGATTGTTGTCATACTTGCACATACACAATCGGGTTAGGCAAAGTTGTGTTGTTAGCTGCGAAGTTGTGTCCTACCCATCGCGACCCCATGGACAACGTTCCTCCAGGCCTTCCTGTCCTCTACCATCTTCTGGAGTCCATTTAAGCTCACGCCTACTGCTTCAGTGACTCCATCCAGCCACCTCATTCTCTGTCGTCCCCTTCTTCTCTTGCCCTCAATCTTTCCTAGTATGAGGCTCTTCTCCAGTGAGTCCTTCCTTCTCATTAGGTGGCCAAAGTATTTGAGTTTCAGCTTCAGGATCTGGCCTTCTAAAGAGCAGTCAGGGTTGATTTCCTCTAGGACTGGTCAGTCAGTCAGTCAGGCAAAGTGACAGTGAGATATTCAATTATTATAAAATAGAGCTGATGAGAATAAACATGGCCAACATGAGTCACACTGGATAATTCTTGCATACCTCTGCTTCTGAAAACAGAAAGCTTTAGAATTAATTTCCAAAAGGTGAGACAAACAGATACTTTATTGCTTAGGGCTGAATCATAAAGATGCACTTTTGTTGCAAGTTGTCATTTGCCCAGCAGAGGGCACACTCTGTACAGTACATCTTGTAGTCAAAGATGAGCAAGTTCTATTCCTGAATCCAAAGTATATTGCATATCAGACATGTAATTAATAAGAATGAAAGCTGTATTCCTCATCTTATTTACTTAGAAAAAAAGGAACTATATTTCCAAAAAAAATAAGTTGAGGAATGGAGGGAGGATAAAAGAAACATTTTTTTTAAAAAAAAGACAAACCAAGTGCTTGAATGGCGTTTTCAAAGCACAATCAGATCATTTAAAGAGGCAAACCATTCCTGTGCATTTTTCCTCCGCTTTTCTCAATATACTTTTTAGTCAGATAAAAACTGCCTGAAGAGGAAAAGGAGGGGCAGGTGTGTGTGTGTGTGGGGGGAAAGAGATTGTAAATCAGAAAAAAAAGATTGAAAGGAGTTTTTTGGCTCTGGTCCTGCTTACTGACAAATTTTGGGCTCCGCCTCTGCTTAATGGTATGCACAGGATTTGCCCGCCTTCTTTCTATCCACGTTTCTCTTGCTGGGTGCTCTGACAAGGCAGTCAGACCTGAACTTGGAAAGCTCCCATTCAGATAATTCCATAAAAATCCTAAAGTGGCCTTAGCCCAAATTTTCTAGTGAAGGTAAAGGTAAAGGTTCCCCCGCACAGGCGTGCTAGTCGTTTCCGACTCTAAGGGCCGGTGCTCATCTCCGTTTCAAAGCCGAAGAGCCAGCGCTTGTCCGAGGACGTCTCCGTGGTCATGTGGCCGGCATGACTTAAGACGCCAAAGGCGCACGGAACGCTGTTATTAGTTTTCTAGTAGCATCTCCCAAATGACTGCATGAGCTGGTGGAGAAAACAAAGATCATAAAGAAAATAAACGTGGTATGTAAGCTGGCCCTGCCTGGTCATTTCATTTCCTATTTCCTGCCTCTATAAATGAAAACACGTTGACAGTCAACCATGAAGGTGAGATCCAATTAAGAAACGCATGGCTGCTTCAACAATTATTACCTTGCCCAATGTGGCCTGTTACTAATTTCATAGGTATGACAAAGCTGATTTTTTTTCAGCAGGGTAATGCCACTGCTTGCAAAGGACATGCTTTACAAGCTTGAGGTGCCATATGCTAAATAAACAATAACAAAGCTTAATGTCCAATTTAGCTTTGATACCAAGCCAGGTATAGAAAATCTATTCCAGAGGTTGGGGGTGGTCACAAATGTGATTTATTTACTCATTTTTTTGTACGTGGGGGACATCTTGAGGAAGGTTAAGGGAGAAGGCCAGAAGACTTGCAGAAATGTAAGGCATTGATTTCACCCTTTATGACTCCAGAACCTCTAACCAAAATGGGCACAGGTTTCAGCCACTTCAAGACAAGCCATGGAAAGCTAGGGTCGCTCTTGAGCCCTCAGAGGTTGCTGCTTGCTGAAGTCATATTGGGGTTTGCGTTTGGGTTTAACAGGTTTTGTCAAACCAGTGAATATTGGTGTAGTCAATTTTCCATTAGCTGTGGCTTAGCACATTGCATGAACAGTGTTCCTGAGTACATCACTGCCCTACCATTACCTCATCATTGGTGGGAGGATTGAGTAATATGGTTCAGAGGAAAGACAAAAACGGATGGTGGCCTTCTCTGTTGTATAGAAAAGGAAAGAATCCTGACCCTTTTGCATATATATTATAGAAATAAAATCTTACTGGAAATATAAACCCTTTGTTGTTTTCTTGGCTAGCATTGCAACACAATTCTGGGTAGGCGTCTGTAAACATATTTACACAGAAAGTCTGGCAGAAGAGGGGCTGGAATCCTTCTCCATTAGCTGAGTAGGCCTGGGCTATTAGGAATTTATTTCAGCAATATCTGAACAATCCAGGAAAGGTGCATAAATTCCAGTCGTAACAGCTACTGTAAGCTACTTGCTCAGTTTGCTGAGAGGCAAAACTGCTCAGAAGCAAATCCCATAGAGTTCAGCAAGGTTTTTTGGAAATAAAGGGATGACTGACTGGACAGAAGCCTCAGACAGAAGCCTAGCTATGTTACATTCCTAGCGGTAGTTTGTTTTGATCCTGCTTTGCTAAATACACTGGCTAAATCAATAAGCCAAACAGCATACTAGGCCAAAATCAAACAAGACATTATTGCAGTGAAAATAATACACTTAACAAACAAAATGGAAACTCTACAGCCCTATAACTCCTGTCCTTGCATAGGTCCAAGGCCAAATCCCCTTCCTTTCTTTGCCTAATCTCATCAGAGTGACCCTGCCCCAGACACCCCTCCCAATCCCATTTAAACCAAAGAACAGAAACCTCTTCAACAGTTCACAACACAGCCCAAACAAGCCCTACAAGGGTATTGCAAGCTAGAGAAACTCCAACCCTCCATCTTCTTATCAGCTGATAATCTCAACATCTCACCTCCCTAACAAGGGGCTTACCCAGTTCTGCTACCCTCCTGAAAGGGCCACTTTAGCTACCAATAGGATTTGTCCCAGGTATACTGATAAGCCAATGAAATCCCTAGAATTTGAGGTCCTGTAGCCCTCAACTTGCATTAAAAAAACCCAAACCTTTGCTTTCTCCTTGTTTGGTTCCCTCTTTCTTCTAAAGCAGTAAACATGCTTCTTCTCCTCAGTGTTGTTCTCCTTTGGCAAAATTCCATCTTATTTATTTATTAAAGATATTTTTGTCCCGCCTTTGTTATTTTTATAGATAACTCAAGGCAGCTTTATGACTTAATTATGACTTAATGCTCCTTGTAGCCCAGCTATAATGATAGCTTATGTATTCTAACTCCTCTGTATCCTTAACCGTGAAACTAGGCAAGTCTCATTTTTAGGTTAGTGTACTTGCTTTCCACTTGCTGTCCTAAATAACTCTTAGGATAAGTTTTCCTAAACATAAAATATGACTTGGTTGCACTGAGTGGTGGGTGAACCCAGCCATGTTTACTCAATGAACCACAACTTAGCAACCATGCAGGCAAATCTGTTTACATTGTATGGTGCTTTCCCAAAGTGTTTGATTATAACTTCCACCTCCTATATAACTTGCTGGTTAGAGATTATAAAAGCTATAGTCTGTCTAAGAATTCTAGAAGGTGCCATATTTGTTTATACTGACTGGCACTGACTGAAGTTTTTTCCTACCCTGTCTGTCTGTCTATCTGGGGGCTGAACATTTGCAGAGATCTTTTGCTTGATAGAACATTTCCACAGACTGGGGATTCATATACAGTATCATGCTACATCAAAATGGGATTTGTGCGAACCCATTCAGAGGGCTGATTTTAACTTCTCCAGGTAACCTCAAATGTGCAAAGGTTTTAGTAGCCTGCATTGAAACAGAATGTTCAAGTTGGCAAGACTGGTGTCTACAGAGATACAGTATGTAATGGTAAGATTATTAATTAGATTGAGCATGTGGAAGGGGAGTCGTCGATTAGAAGAGAGGCAAGCCAAGTTAAATGTGATGTGCAAAGCTCTGAGGATATTTCTAGCCCATCTACATAGATGTTTACCAGAAAACAAGCTCTGCTGAACTAGACTCGCTTCTTTGTGTGTCCGTGTGCATTTACAACTGCACCACTATAGTTATGAAAGGTCAGTGGGGAACAGAGGAAGCTTGTAGGCAAGTGAAGCTTCTCCTATGGAGCTGCCAAGGGCTGCCATTTAGGGTATGAGAGAGAGATTGCCTCAGAGCAAATTAAAAAGTTTAAATAGGGTGATGAGTCACTGTGAAGGAAGAACAATATTACAGTAGTGCTCATTGGTCAAAAATTTTATTGTTTCTGCCTGAGAGAAATGGAACAAGCACATCAGGTGCATACTGTAAGGGTGTGCATACGCACGTCCCACCCAGAGCATCATGTATTTGATTTTAATGTACTGAAATTTTTGGTGCCCTTAAATGAACACTACTAGGCAGCTACTGTATAATTCTGGGAACCAAAAGCTCTCTAGGGTGGTGTGCTTCTCAAGTTTGTTAGAGGACACTGAGAGGGGCAATTTTTTCCTTTTCTTCCTCCTTCTCTTTGCCCCTTCCCCCCCCCCACACACACACTGTCCTTATTCCAAGAAGTTAGAGCATCTACCATGATTTTCTGAACAATGTTGAATAAATCGCTTCTTACAAGGATCATATTACACGCTAAACCGTAAGCCATAGTCTCCAAACTTTACTTTCATACGACACACTGAATTAAATAAACCGCAGTAAATAATAAATCGCAGTATACTTTTGAATGAAATATGAAAATATAAGGTAAAGTCTTAATGATTTCAATTTGGAATGTCCTTAAATGGTTGCTATGGACTCTTTCTGTTGGCAACAGCCAGTCCTACTTGTTGTTTCAAAAAGAATGCCAGATTGCATGACTGTTATTTTGCTTCATAGGTACCTTATTTCACTATACTCCTTTTGAATGGTTTCCACGGCCAGTAAAATTGATGCCAACTTACAGAACTGAGGTCCCACCCAGATTTCATAGTTGAGCAACGGGTAGAAACCCCTCCTTTCAGGGGGAAAAATCTGTTCAAACTTGACAGTTGCCATGTCTGCAAAATACTCCACCTCTGTGAGTATAGAGCACACACTACCCTTCATTCAGACTAGATGTCAGCTTTCCATTTTGAATTAGTAGTCATGCCAAAAGAATGGAGTGTATCTCAGAACTGTATGTGTGTGGTGTTTTAAGAATTGGCTCCGAGCCACAAGATAATGGGCAAGTGGTAAAGAGGATGTGTAGCAAAAGGAATCCTTCTGTCAACACTTGTCTTTCCATGTGAATTCCCCCTCCAAAGGGATGATGTCACCATAGGTTACCTTCTGTAACAAGTGGTTGTGTAGCCACTACCCCATTCATTCTTATAAGACTGCTTGTGAAGTTGCACGCTGATGTTACCCTATGACAGTGAAAACTGTAAAAAGGCCCCCCCTTTGTACTACCAAGGAAGATCAAGAGGTGTTGTAAACATAGGCTCTCCCCTTTTTCTATCTGACTTACAACAGCAAGGGTATAAATCCTTCCTACCCCCATTGATTTCAATTCTTGACAGAACTTGCATGATAAATGACAGAAGAGTCTAATGTACAAAATGATTTTCTCCCCTTGTCTAGATAATCAGGGCCTAACTTGCATTTCTTAGTTGTACACTGTTGACTCATGTCCAGGTTTTTTTTCAACATTTATAGGAAAAAAATTCCAGTATAGTGATATTGCGAAGTTGAGAGTTATTAGTCTAAAAAAATTATAGTCTGACTCTAACACATTCATGCATTATGCTAAAACTTGTTTAATCCTGGTTGCACAATTGACTACCTCATTAAGTAACTTCACACTGATGCATCAAATACATTTTCCAAACTGAAATGGCTACTTAATATAACACATTAAACTGCTTGTAAGGGTTGATTCCCCCCCCACCCCATATTCACAAGATTCCTATGTGATATCAGAAGCAGGATTCTATCTGGGGAAAAGGGAGAGTGTGCCATAAACGTGCATGTGGGCAACTACCAAGGACAGCCACAATTTTGGGACATTTGATAATATTGCTTATTTTGCATTACTCAATAGTACGATCATTAACCTGATCTTTGTGAACAAATAAGACACATCCACATTGCAGAGACTGGAAAGTGAACAATGGTCAAATGATATTCCCCCAGGGCACAGCAATATTGCTCTTCTAAGACAAACCATTCTATCTAGAGATTTTCTCCTTTCAGATTATTGGGCTATAGACTGTATATGTTAAGCTTCTTGAAAAGTACTGACACATATACGAAACCCTTCAATTCAATAGAAACTACTTAAAATTAGCCTAGCAGGAAAGAATTCCTAAAAGCCAGTCTGTGCAAAATCTGGGCCATATCACAAAATATCAGAGGCAGCCGTAACAAAGAGTAAAATGGAACTGGTAGTCCAAACGTAAGTTCCCAATGTAGGTCAAAATCAGGGAGACTGTTTAGCAATAAGCAAAGTTCAGGTAGCAATGTTCCTAAGAGAAGTCCAGAAGTTATTAGCCCAAGAATTCCAGGTACAAGGTAATTAAGCATAGCACTGGGACATAAAGGCAAACATTGCTGCAACCACCATTAAGTTTTAACTAAAAGAAAGCCAGTAGAAGGTGCAGATTAAAGCACATAAAGTGAGGGGGTTAGGGCTTTGATTGCACAGCTATGGTCATCTTGACTGTTTTAACCCCTCCGAGAGATGCCACAGGGTTAAGATACTGGATTGGGGCCACAGAACCCCAAATTCAAGAACCCCACTTGATCACAAAGCCCAGCTGATGAGTTGAGGTCAGTCACTTCTCTCTCGCACATCAACCTAACAGTTATTTATGTTTTTATTCATTTATTTATATCCCACCTTTATTATTTTCACAAATAACTCAAGGCAATAAACATATCCAACACACCTTTCTCCTCCTGTTGAAGGAGAGGAACTGGCCCAAATTGGCTTGAATTCATGGTCTCCCAGTATCTAGCTTGATGCTTAATCATTCAGACCAGGGGTCTTCAAACGTGGCCCTTTTACGACTCGTGGACTTCAACTCCCAGAATTCCTCAGCCAGCGAGCCTTGCCGAGGAATTCTGGGAGTTGAAGTCCACAAGTCATGAAGGGGACAAGTTTGAAGACCCCCGGTTTAAGTGTCAGACCGGCCGTGGGATATCAAGTCCACCCTCGGAAGGGAAAGCTCACGAGCGCTCTCTTTCCACCCGGCCTACCTCGCAGGGCGGTGGTTGCCCTGGGTGAAAAGCAGGAACCCCCCCGGGCGCCCTTCAGCGTCTTGACTTCCTGGCGAAAAGGCGGGAGGGAAATCTAGCACGCAAAAGAATCGGGGGGAAGAGCACCTGCCTCCCCTCAGGAAAGCTGCGCCCTCGCAAACACGGCTCGCCAAGGAAGTTGGAGGCATATGGCCGGCCGGAGAGGAGTTCGACTTGTTGGAGGGGCGAGCAATAGCCCTCGGCGGGACGGGCTGCCGCCCCAGCCGCAAGAGAACCGGAGGCGCGCCTCTCCTCACCTCTCCCGGACGGGCCGACTTAGGCCTCGCTCCGCCACTCGGCCCTAAACTTTGACAGGGCCCGCCGTTGCCTGGGCGACGGAGCGCTTCTCCGGGCCGCCGGCGCGAGCGCGGCCGCGATTGGCCCGCCGCGGCGCACGTGACCGCGGTCGCGTGAGCCCGCTTGACAGAGCCCCGACTCGCCTTCGCCCCGCGCGTGGGAGTGGGGAGGGTCGGGATGGCGGCCAGGCCGGGCGGGGGGGCTGCGTCCCGCGAAGGGCTCGGCGGAGGCGCCGCGTGAGGGGCGGCCCGGGGTCGGGAGGCGTGCGCCCGCCGGGCTGCAGGCCGGAGCGCGTCGGGAGGAGAGTCAGTCAGGCGCCGCGAAGAGGGGAGGGGAGGGGTGAGGAGAGGAGGAGGAGGAGGAGGAGGGCCCGGCGGAGCCATGGCGAACCCCCTGCGGCCGCCTCGGCAGCTCCCTCAGCCGGGCGGGCGGCGAGCGGCGTCCCGGTGCGGCTGAAGCCCCTCCGCGCGGCTCCTGCCGGGGACAGCCTCCTTTCGCCCCTCTGCGAAGGAGGAGAGTCGCCGCCGCGCAGCAGAAGCAGCAGGAGGCGGGCGGCGCAGCGCGATGAGCCTGTGAGGCCTCCCGGGAGGGCAGAAGAAGCCGCGGCGGGAGGGGAGGGCGAAGGAAGCGGCGACGCCAAGCGGAGGGGCCGGGGGCCACCATCTGCCCGGGCCCCTCGGAGAGCAGAAACGAGGCCCTGAGCCTCCCCCCTTGCCACCCCTCCCCGCCCGGCCGCTGTCTGCCGCGCGGACCCCCTCCGCCCGGCCGGCGCCCCGTTCAGACGTGGCTGGGTTTCAGCCCGCGCCCGCTCGGGGTCGCGTCGCGTCACGTCTGGACGGTGGGGGTGGGGAATGTTTTCCCGCTGCTGCTGCTGCTGCTGCTGCCGCCGCCGGGATTAAGCGGCGTCCGGGGCGGCGTGGCGTTTCTCGGGGAGCTGCTGCGCCCTCCCTCTTCTTGCCTTTGATGACGAGCCGCCGCTCTTGCTTGCTGGACGGCCCCGTTCAAAAAAGGATGGTTTAGGCTAGAGGCGAGTCAGGGACTCGGTGGAGGAGGAGGAGGAGGAGGAAGAGGAGGAGGAGGAGGAGGAGGAGGAGGAGGTCGGCGCCTGGGAGGCCTCCTCCCGGCGGGCGGTAGAACAGGTAAAACGCCATGGACGGCAGGCTGGGGTGACACTGCCCGAAGGCTCTGGGCTTGGGAGCCTTTCGTTGGGGGGGGGGGTGTGAGTGCGCGCGCGGGTGCGTGCAAAGGAGACGGGGTTAGCTTTTGTTGTCTTAAGCTTTTGCCCCGGCAGGTTATAAATAGAGCGGTTCAGACGCCGTGTCAAAGGAGGACACCTTGGCAAGGAAGGCAAGCAAGTTCCAGAGAGAGAGACAGACAGACACAGACAGACAGACAAACAAACTGCCTTTAGCTTCTTCCTCTCCATCCAACGGCTGTTGCCACCACACAATGAATGCCAGGAGGAGGCCCGGACGCTACCGATTTTTGTAAGCTGCCTAGGAAAAAGGCTGGATTTCTCTCTTCCCCCCCACCCTCCCCGTTTTTGGGGAACTCGACCTCCCCAGAGAAAAAGAGGAAGAAAACGGGAGGAATCTGCTGGTGGGAAACTACATCAGGGCGAGGGGAAGAAAAACAGCTGCTGAAGCCGAAAGAGTCTTTTTTTTTTTTGGCTGGGACTTGAGAAGGGGAAGAAAAGATTGACGTGAAAATGAAGCCGGATCGAGGTAAATAAGTTTCTGAAAAGCACACCCCTTTCTGGTGTTATATTGTTGGGCAAGTGGCTTTGTGATGTTACAGCAGTGTTGTTGGGAAATGGTTGGGTTGAGGTCCTAAATCTAAAAAGAAACAGAGGGAAGGGATTTGGAAAGGATCGGGAAGGATTAAAACTTGGAACTGATAATTAGGATATTGTTCCGACATGTTTTAAGACTGTTGAATGAATTTAAGTTTACTTCAAGAGCTGAGATATAGCTCGTTATGGAAAACACCTTTTGCCTTCTGAGAGAGAGTAATTTTAAATGTTAAGAAGTGTTTTTCTTAAGTTATTACCATTTAATAAAAAATATTTATTATAATCAGGAATTAAGTAGCCAAACCATCTCCATGTAATGCATAAATGATGTAGCCTGAAACTAATGCAAAACAGCTAAAGCGTATTTAAATTCCTGTAAACAATTCTGGTAGGGTCTTTTTTCAGTTTCATCCCTAATTGTGTTTAGAGATAAGCTCAGTAGGACAAACAAGCACCAATTAAGAATTCATACATCTGTTCTAAGAAATTCCTTATCATTAACTAAATCGTGACTGCTAATGGAAAAAAAAGCTATTCAGGATTTGCTGCTGAAAACTAGTAAGCAGACTGAAAAACATTTTCAGGTAACAACATATAGTACTTAATTCTTAGAACTTTGACATCCAGTTGATTTGAGGATTACATTGTCAATTTAATAATACCCCACATTGGAGCAAAGGGCTGTCTCCACATTTGTTATCTAGAACCTTAAGCTATCTATGGCAAGATTCACATAATGTGAATGTGCTTGTTTATATGGTTTTAGCTCTTAATTGTGATTTATGAGTTACCATGTTGTGTCAAGTTAGCTAATTATGGTTTGTTCAACAACAAGCTGGTTAAACAAACCGTGGCTTGGACAGTGTTTGAATTCGGCTGCTGAACAGTTTCAGTTAGAATACCACAGATGCTGAGGAATGTTAAGATACAGAATTGCTTTTTTAAAAATATAAGTATTTCTGCAGTTTCTTAAGGAGACAGGATACAAATAAAAACATTTTAGTGTTTTATGGCTGCTTGGAAATTAAAAGAAGTAACATTGATCCAGCACAAGACATTTGAACATGACATTTTAAAATATATGCTAAATCTGGGTTAATCTGATTTCTACCAATATTTAGAACTAATGTGGGGTGCAGACACTTTATCAGCTACTAGATGGCAGCAAAGGATAAACATCTGTCTCTTTGCTGCTAACTGGTGGTCTTACGGATTTTTTCAGCCTGATTCTGTAACCTGCTAAGTGTCCCTTAGTATTGTGAGCTAAGGCCCCTGTAGGAACAAAATAAAGAATAAAATATGCTGATATATAGCTGAAGGATCAGCATCTAACTCCTTTCATAGTACAGAAGCTTGATGCATATTTATAAAGTTTAATAATGCACTGCTGTGAGGCAAATGACCTTTTATAATTAAATATCTCTAAGTAGACTGTGTAAAACAGTAAGTTAAAAATTCTTCTGGAAAATCAATATTTAGCATATTGTTTAAAGAGCTTAATAAATGTAAGATGTATTTTAATTACTTTTTTTTAAAGCAGATTCAGCCATAATAAGAACCGTGTTTATCTAATTTAGCAATCTGGCTGCTACACATCAACCACAGGGGGTTAAAAGTGTGGCCTAAGTGCCACATTTAATATACAGATGCTCTTATGAAGCACAATCATGCAAATGTTTGCCCTGTTCTCTGCAAAGCAGCTGCACTACAGGCAATCACTCAAGTGTGCTATCGTGCTTTCATTAGTTGAAAATTAATAGTGAAGGATGCAGGATGAGCAGTGTTTTAAATCACAGTACAATCTGTTTAATATCAGACTAACAGGAATAAGTACTGTATCAATCTGTAAATGAGATTTTTGTTTGTCTGTGTTAATATATGGGACCTTAGTGATTAATAGCTGCATTGGATTAGACCCAGATTTAATACTAATTAGAGTAGGCCTACTGATGTAATGGAACTTAAATAATTGAGGACACTCAAGTCAGCAAACCAGCTGATGATGGGTGATAAGTTAGATATGAAAGTTAAACTGGTGCAGAGCCCTTGTGTTGGACGTGTGCTGAGGCAAATCCTGCCAATGCTGAATATTTCTACATTTCCCTTTGACTTCAGTGAGTGGAAGTATCACCAGATGTTTAAAGGTTGAGTAAAGATAAATATTACTGCACTTTGGCTCTCTGAAAATGAGATCCAGCATTTTCCCATTGTATTGACCATGAGGCTGTAATATTTAAAGGACAGAAAATGTAAATATACCCATGTGGGAACTGTGATTCTGAGAATATTTCTTTTCAAAGACTGCACAAAAAAAGTTTAGTATATTACAGAAATGAATAGGTTTTGCAGCTTCCAAATACGTAGTACTTTCAAATGATTTTAAAGAAAATATTTTTAGAATTGGACGTACAAGAGATTATTGTACGGTTGATATCATGAAATGCCTACTTAAAGATGAGACCACTTTCATAAATAACTGAAAGGTGCCAGGCTTGTACTTAGTCCAAAGTGCTTCTTTCATATGGTTTTCACAGTGTAACCCTTCTGAATTACCTTCTAGAATTTCCCTGCTGAAGTGCGCTGATTTATTTCATCCAGTTCTTAACAATGCATCATTTTAAAAATATCCATTTAACCGTGTTTTGCTGTTAGAATAATGCGGCTATCCTATTAATGCCTAATGCAGCATAAATTCCATATTGAAAAAATACAGATGACAAAATATTGAGATACAGAATGTGCTGAGATATAGAGAGATAAAACAATCCTTGCCACTTCTTACTTTCTTAGCAAGGAGTAAGAGATTCCAGATCCAGCAGCCCCATTCAGATTTCAAGGTAAGCCAAAAGGTTATGTTTGTCCTTGACTTACAATAAATAAATCAGAAATCCTGTCTTTGTGCACACTATTAAATAAACTATGGAGAGACCCACCTGGCTTGTTTTCCTGCCTGTGTTCTGAAAGGAAAGTAGGGGCAATCCTGTTTATTTAGTAGTAAGCCAGAATCTGTTTTGAGTTCTAGTTTACAGGGATATGTGTTTGAAGGCAACTAGAGGCATGTATCTGCCAGCGCAGGCCCCTAAGGTTTAATCGATAGGGCTCGCAACTTGGGCGTCCCCTGGATTCACGGCTCAATTTCGAAGATCATATAGGAGCCGTGACCAGGGGGGCTTTTGCCCAGGTTCGCCTGGTGCGCCAGTTGCGTCCCTATCTGGACCGAGACGCCCTACGCACAGTTACTCATGCGCTTGTGACCTCCCGTTTGGACTACTGTAACGCTCTCTACATGGGGCTGCCCTTGAAGACCACTCGGAGGCTTCAACTGGTGCAGAATGCGGCCGCGCGAGTTGTAATGGGGGTTTCCCGATACTCCCATGTAACACCTCTACTCCGCGAGCTGCATTGGCTTCCGGTTGCCCTCCGGGTGAAATTCAAGGTGCTGGTTATCACCTATAAAGCCCTACATGGCCTGGGTCCGGGATATCTGAGGGAACACCTGCTGCCGGCATCAAATGCCCTTCGCCCAGTGCGCTCCCACAGGGAGGGTCTGCTCAGGGTCCCGCCGGTAAGAGACTGCCGGCGGGTGACGCCCAGGGATAGGGCCTTCTCGGTGGGAGCGCCTGCCCTCTGGAACCAGCTGCCGGTGGAGCTGAGAACTGCCCCCGACCTTCGATCATTCCGCCGGGGCCTGAAGACCTGGCTCTTCGAGCTCTCGGGCCCAGACTGAGGAGGAATTTTTAATTTGGGGTTCTTTTTAACTGACTACAGGGTTAATTTAATATTTTTTAATTTGGTTCTTAATTTTTGTATTTTGGATTTTTAATTCCCTGTAAACCGCCCTGAGTCCTCAGGGAATAGGGCGGTATATAAATATAACTAAATAAAATAAATAAAATAAATAAATAAATAAATTTTCACAGAAAGGGATGCTGGCTTTGATTCTGGGAGATGAATAATAAACACAGGTGCATGAGTTGTAGATGATGGACTTCCTGTTGAGCAGGCAACCTTTCTGCAAAGACCTGTGCTTCTAGTTAGAGATGCCGCAGGTAAATGCAAGGAGGAGACAGCACACTGGAAATGATGCTGTTTCCTGTTGTATTAGGGAAGCTGTTTTGGCTGGTTTTTCTGGCTGTGGAATTGTACTGAGAAATATAGAGGAAAAATCCGTGATGTATGTTTACTTCTGTATGAAATGGGATGGATTATGCAAGAGATATTTTAAACTATGAAGTCCCTATAGTAATAGCAATGCACTTTCCAGCCCGTAATACAACTTTGTAGTTGCTTAACAATTGTGCCTTCACATAGGAGCATCTGCCATTGTTATCTGTGAGTCTTTGACCTTGACATGGTGTTACATTTTGTTCCCCTGGATTAGCTGAGGACTAATCGCATCGCCTACTGTAAATTAATTTTTTTCTCATTGGGAACTGAGCAGTTTTCCTAATCAAAATATATTAATAGAATATACTGTATATTGAACTCTGAATTTGTGTTGTATGTGAAAAGGAGCAATTGCAGTTAAAGACCGTTGATGAAATTGAGCACTAGTGTTGAGTTTTGAGAACGATGTCTGTCATGATATGTTTTTCCTACTCATTTGCAGTTCCTGCTCAGTTGTGCCCTTTTAATGGGGTCACTGTGACCCTGTGCTAAGGTAAAAAAATTGTTTTGCACTATGATGCGCTGTCTTGTGCTTATTACATACTATTACCAAATATTGTAAGTCACTCCCTGAATGTTGTGTTGGCAACCTGGATGTTTGTCCTCTGAGTCATTTTTTACATTATTTATTTTAACTATTGTTTTGGATAAAAAAGCATTTCGAAGCAGGTCTTCATTCTGACACTCGATTCTAATATAAATGCCTATTAACTTCAAATAAATGTTCTTGAATTGGCAGCATAAACGTAAATTCTATAGAGTGTCGTAGCGCCACATATTTTTAAGATCGGAAATGATAGCTTTTAGTCTATCATTTACATGAGAACGAGTTTTGTAAACTACAATGTTTATTTTTTTTAAACAGTTAGATAATCAAAACTTAGTATCATGTTATGAACACTGGAAGCCAGTTCTAGTATGGAAAAGAAGAAGAAAGACAAGATTTACTATGAAGTTTGAAGTCAGGCATGCTCATGACAACAAGCACTATATTTAAGCTTTGTATGATTTTTTGCAGCTTTCCTAAATCCAATATCTTCTAGTAAGATGTGTTTGGGTACAACACTCAGGGCTCACTGCTAGTGTAGTCAGCTGTACAGGTAGTCCTGGACTTACAACCACAATTGAACACCAAAATTATGTTGCTGAGAGTGGTTAAGTGAGTTTTGCCCCATTTTATGACCTTCCTTGCCACAGTTGTTAAGTGAATCATCAAACTTGTTAAATTAGTAACAGGGTTTTTAAGTGAATCTAGCTTCCCCATTGACTTTGCTTGTCAGAAGGTCACAAAAGGTGATCACATGACCCCGGGACACTGCAACTGTCATAAATATGAGTCAGTTGCCAAGAGTGAATTTTGATCACATGACCAGGATGCTGCTGCAACAGTCGTAAGTGTGAAAAATGGTTGTAAGTCACTTTCTTTCAGTGCTGTTATAACTTTGAATGGTCAGTGAATGAACTAACTGTAAGTCGAGGACTATATCTAGAAAACATTAGGTTGGGCAAGTTGATCTACAGTAGTGTTTCTCAATGTTGACCATTTTAAGAGGTGTGGACTTCAACTCCCAGAATTTCCCAGCTGACATGGCTGGCTGGGGAATTCTGGGAGTTGAAATCCACACATCTTAAAATGGCCGAGGTTGAGAAACACTGACCTAAAGCAATGTTGCTGAAGAAACCTACTTTGAATGGCAACTATTTTTTTCTCTGGAGCAGGGGTCTTCAAACTTGGCAACTTTAAGACTTGCGGACTTCCAACTCCCAGAATTTCTCAGCCAGCCCTGCTCCAATCACTTCTACTGTATTTTGAGAGTATCCTAATAAGAGTTAAATAAGGAAACACCGATGCCCAGTGCTGTTAGGATATGCTATTGTGTAATGAAAGAGAAGTACCGGTAAATTGAGGCAGGAGAATGTCATGATATTTAGGACATACTTGGATATACTTTAGCACTTAAGGGTAGTTCCTTTCTGTAGAAAGGAAAGTGAAGCCACAGTAATTTTGAGTTATTGAAAATAATAGCCTGGTACAGAACTGCGGTAAATAAACGGTCTATCAATATTCAACCCAAGATTGAGAGGAGCTACAGATATGTAAAATATATTGGATTACGATATTGTGCAGATTCATAGCTTGCTTTCTCCTAAAGACTTAAACGTCACAATTTTCCATGTTTCCCAGCTCTATAATTAACTTTTTTTGAGGCGATTTGCCAATAGAAAAATGATCCAATATTTGGGTGTTTTTTTGTTGTTATGTTTCAAACCTTTGCATCTGTATGGCTGCTTCATTGCTTAAGTGATCTTTTGTTTTCTATAACATACCAAATGTTACATAAAGTTTATGCCTTAATATACTGTATGGACCAATCTAATTGCTGATTTTGTGGTTGTTTTTTTACGTAATGTGAATGAAATTATTAAGTAACACCATGGTTTTGTCATAATGCAGTCCTTTGATCAAGGAATGCTGAAATCAAGTGGGACTTGAATCAAGTGATGTTGGGACCAATTTCAGGCAGTTAGTCTGAAATTGTCTGTTTTAAAAATCTTAGAAAAATGTAAATGTTAAATTATCCAGCTTTCCCAATTGTGCCTTTTCTACATACAACACCTAGTATTAACAAACATTTTAGTATTCTCTACAAGGCAACTTGCAGATGTGGCATCTCTCTTTCCAGCATTTTGGGTCTGAAGGCGTGTTGCTTGGACCGCAATTATTTGCCAATGATGATTCTTAATGGAACAGAACTGAATATTGAACATTAGTACAGAATTATATTTAGGAAACGTGGTACAGAATAATTGCTATCTACTTCGGTATAATGCTCAGACTGTTCCAATATAAGACAGACAAATTACGGATGCACACTATGAAAGATTTGTAGCTGCTGAGGTATGCTCTTTGAAATACTTGGAATGAAAGAAATCTTAAGTTGTTACTTTCCTTTAGTAACTGTTTCTTTTAATTCATCTGCTTGCAGTATCACTGTAGCATCATAACAAAAGTTGCTACTGTAGCAATTAATGCAATTAAAGGCAAGTATTTAGAAGCATTTAGTATTTTAAAAGAAAACCATGTAGAGGATCTTTGGGGCTGTGGGGGGGAAATCTATGTGGTTGCTAACAGTTGACACTGATTTGATGGCACATAACCAATAGATATATTTCAGATTCACTAAAATACAGATATAGCTAGAGGTGTAAAGACTTGGGGATTTTTTTTCCTGATTGAAAAACATACAGCATGAAAGTTAGGTTCAAAGAATTTTGCCTTAGTCATGGCTTCACATATTGTGTGACCCTAACCATTGCGGCTGATTAACCACGGTTGGTGGATCAGTGTACTATGTGGGTTATTCCAATTCCACATCATTCGGTGAGTCATGATTAATCCAACTGTATCTTAGGGGTTGTGTAGTGCAGTGCAACAACTACGTATTTCATTGCATCAGAAAGAAACCCACTTCCAAAAATCAGAAGAGTTTCAGTCCATTTCTTCTCAATCAATATGAGCAATATCGTGGGCTGCTTCATTCATTTTCCTCCGACCTTCTTTTCTTTGCTTCAAAACGTTCCTGTATGTTGACTATTTTCTCCTTTTTTATGCCTGCTGAGTGCGAATGTCTAGAACAGGCTGCTCTCTTTCCCTTCTTAGGGTTATGCCTGATTTGGTTTAAGTAGACACCGAAATAGTAGTTGTTGGCATTTCTGTTCTTCAATAAAACCTGTAAAATTGTACAGATTGCCAGCAAAACAATTTTCTAGATAAGTAGCCCAGTACGGACTACTATAGTTTTCAGAGGATATTGCTATTTTTAATTTTTTTTTTAAATTTAAAGGGGCCAGGGACGAATCGCCGCCTTCAGGGCTGCCACATTGAACGTGTCCTGCGCCTTGTTGTTCTGCTTTTTCTTTCCTCTCCTCTTGCCCAAACACAGCTGGGTTCACAAGAGGCGAAAAGAAAACATGATACTTCTGCCAAAGAGACAGGAAACTGTAGTAGCCTTGTGAGCAGCGAAGGGTTGAAGCACGCCTGCCGTCCAATCAGCGGCGAGCTCTGTTGCTATGTGCACACTTTTCTCTGCCTTCTTTGTGGAAAAAATGTCTTGCACAGAAAGGCTGAATATGTACCCAAAGCTGAACATTTTTGTGTCCGCCACTGCAGACATCTGGATCCTCGCGATACTGACACTGTAGCCCCTGTGCTGCCAGGGCACCTTCTGCCCCACCACGATTCCAGTATGGTTTACGGTGGAAACAAAGGGCTGATCCGAGAAGGTGTGTAGTCAAAAAGAAATAATTCTAAATGCTAAAATGCTCTCGGAGTTCTTTATGAGCCCGAGTGTTTGTTTATATGTGTGCCTGTTGGTTTTTTCCTTCTTCAGCGAGCTGGCGTGACTCATAGGCTGTAGTTTCTTTGTCTACATAAAACATAATACACATGGATCCTTTTTGCCAGTTTTTAAGCTCATTTCTGAGGACAAAGAATAAGGAAAAGAGTTAAAGGTTGTTGATTCTGAACAAAGGAAGAAGGAGAAATGGCAAGAGGGGAGAGAGGTGGTCAAATTCTTCTAGACGTAGCATTTCACAAAGGAATAAAACACTTTGGTGAAGTTGAGCTGGGTGCTTTGATTATTGAATAGCACCACGATTGATTGTTGTTTAAACACCACTGAAATGAGAGCATCACCTACTAAGGTGGTATTTTGAATTGCTGTGTGTTCTCTGTTCCTGTAGCGTTCTAGAGATAGTACCTGTTCAAGTACATTAGCTTTGGAATATCAAACCTACTTAGGTTTTTCTTTTCCCTTATCATATATATGGATTTATGATGGGCGCAGGTCACACTTGCCTTATTTACTGGTAAAATGTAACAGTAATTGATCATATTCTTTTGTGAGTATAGGTAAAATTTCATAGAAAGCCTGAAAAAATATTACTGCTTTCAAAAAAATCATGTGTTAACAGTGGTGAATTCAGAATTTGGTATTAAAGCAAAAAAAGTTTTGTACAATTACTTAAAGGATTTATAGTCATGACTTGAAATCAGACTAGTGGTATGTATTTTTTTAAGTTACTAGTCAACAAAGAGTGGGGGAAGTGAGGAAACAAAAGAAACCTAACATCAATCTTTCACTATTGCACTTTGCAGGAGACAAAGTTTTCAAAGAAATGGGGGGGGGGAACCTCACAATTAGCTGATTTTCACTGTATATTCAACATCTTAATAGCTCAAAAGGTATAGATAACTGATTTAAGCAAATCATTCTAATCTTTGTTTACATGTTTGATGGAGAGAGTGTGAGAGAACAATATTTCCATTGGACTCACGTTTCATTTTTAGAAAAATACTATGCTTTAATGAGAAATCTCGGGTAGCAGAGACTATTGAAAGCAATTTCCATTCAAACTATCCTAGTACCATTATACATAAATATGCCCTTTAAATCTATTTACGCTTTTGTTGTAGAGACAAATTTATTGGGTTGAATGTCTCAGGTTTTAGCAGTTACTTTGCAAACATAAACATTTAATAACAGTTGTGGAGAGAAGCTATGGAAAAGTTGAGAATGTTTAACCTTAGTCATAGCAGATGGTATCACATTACTGAAATCTATCCAGTGCAATGTAAAAATTCAGTAATATAATGGTGAGAAATTAGTCACCCTCTGGATGGCATTGGCATAGTAAGTATATTATTCCTATGTACACCAGTGTAGCAATATTCTTGGTTCATTTGAGTGGATGTTTTCTTTCCCATGTATAGAGGTATTGTTTGTGTATAAATGAGTTGAATAAGAATTATTTCTGCATATGTGCTATTGTTTGCCTATGTTGCTAAGTGAGTTATGGTATCCTCGAAATAGATGATTGAGCATGATGGATAAATTCAGTCTAAAGCAGGGGTCTTCAAACTTGGCCCTTTTATGAGTTATAGACTTCAAAGGTAAGCAGATTGCGTCTCTTTCTTAATGTTGTCAAGGTTGTTCTTGTTATCTAGATGTGGTCACCAAGAATTTATTCTTTACAAGATAAAAAATAGCATGTGTAGCGGTGTAAAACCTTTTAAGAGAACATGGTTGGGTTTTCGTTGAAGAAAATTAAATGTAGTTGGGTTTTCGTTGAAGAAAATTAAATGGAGTATGCTTGAAACTATACTGTTGTTTATAAAACTGCACCTTTTCTTTTCTCTGTTAAGACACCTTAGATGAATACTTTGAATACGAAGCTGAGGAATTCCTTGTCAACTTGGCCCTGTTGATTACTGAAGGCAGAACACCCGAATACTCGATTAAGGGCAGGACTGAAGGCTTCCACTGCCCTCCAGCACAGTCAGGTCAACCAATAACAACTAAACATGAATGCAGTGACAGATTGGCCCAGGTATGGTGATCCATGCTTATGATGGTTGGCAAGTTGGTTCTTCTGGAAAATCAGCATTAAATACTATAACATAACATCAGTGATGCATTTACCAGCCCAACTGTGCTTAATCTCTGTTTATGTTAGGCAAGCAATCACATTTAGACTGTATTTACCTTGATTATTGGTATGCCAAATTAATTTTTTGTACATTATAATGGTGCTAGCTGAATTAAGTAGAAACTCCTGGGTTTGATAAATGGAGTTACCTCTCAAAAATGCATTACAGACCTCTTTTTCATTTTGAGTTATTTTTTTTTCAAAAATTCTGTTTGGTTTTTACACAGGCCGATGTAAGTGTAACTTTAGGTTGTTTGATTCTTTTGTTCAAGTGCCGTCAAGCTAGCCTTACCCGATCTGAAGTTGCATTGCTGTGGAAGAAAAATATTCCTATTATGATAGAAGTGATGCTACTTCCAGACTGTTGCTATAGCGATGAAGGACCCACGACTGAAGGGAATGACTTAAATGATCCTGCAATCAAGCAAGATGCACTGTTGTTGGAAAGATGGATTTTAGAGCCAGTTCCACGGCAGTAAGTTTTTATGATTATTATTATTGTGAGAGTTGGTCTGGATTGGAGCTTACAACCATCTTCCAATTATGTCAACTTATCCCCTAGCACAGCTGTCCCCAACCTTTCTAGCTCCCTAAACCGGCAACACCTGCAATGGTAGTGGGGGGGGAGGGAGGGGATGGTTTTGCAACCTAGTTCCTGAGCATGTGCAAATAAAACTTGGCACACTTGCCCGCCGCTTGTGCGGACTGCTACCTGGCCATGGATTGCTACCAGTCTGCAGACCGGGGTTGGGGACCCCTGCCCTAGCAGTATCCAGAAAAAAGAGCCTTGTCTATTGTTGCCTTTGTCCTCTGGAGTAGCCTCCCTTTGGAGAGTCATAAGGCTTCTAGAACAAGCTTTCAAGAGCTGGCTGTTTCCTCAGGCCTTAGTTAATGTCTGGTTTGGAAGTAGACTCATTTTTTTTTGTTTTCAGTTTGCTCACTCTAGCTTAATATCTTCATCAGTTTTCATTGTGAAACCTTCCCGAACCATTTTGGAATGGGGGAGAATAGAAAGTTGATGAATGGATGAACGGTTAATTGAATTCAGATGAAATGACTATGTAACAGACACTACTAAGGCAGAATCTGCTTATTTGTTTTTTTCCAGATTTTGTTTATTCACTTGAATAGGCAAATAGTTTTCCACTTTCCAGCAGCCTGTATTCATATCTTGAAATTGCTGGAAGCTAATTCCCTCATACGGAGAAAAGTCGGTAGTACCATGACGTATTCTAGATTAAAATTATGTTTCATAATTTGAGTCAAGATGAACTCTCAGAGACTACATGAACGCACCCATGCACTTTTCTTGGCGGTGAAAGGGGAAAAAATGGTCACAAATGATTTGGTGATGGGGAATACACTCCTACTTTTATCTGGGGCGGCGGGTGCGTGTGTGTGTGTGTGTGTAATTGCCTTCAGCTACACTGTTCTGCCCTTTCTGTGTATTTTTCACCAGTGGGTATATTTTCTCTTTTGGTATATTTTTAGAACTGGTGATCGATTTATTGAAGAGAAGACCCTCTTATTGGCTGTCCGCTCTTTTGTGTTCTTTTCTCAGTTAAGTGCTTGGCTGAGTGTGTCACACGGAGCCGTGCCTCGTAATATTCTTTACAGGTAAGCTTTTGTCGGAAGGCACCTCCCGTTCATTCCCAGCAGCTTGTGAAGACGAGAAACGTGTTTTTATATATTGCTTCCGATTTAATTAGTCTGCTTGATCCCGTTTAGGGGAGATTGAGTTTTATTTAAAAAAAACAACACAAAAAACTTTATTTTAGATTGTGTGCCCGAAGCTCAGGAACTAGAACACGCGCTAAATTAAGACTTGAGCTGTTTTGAGATGGTATCTTGCTTTTTAATTTTTCAGAGTGAGTGCCGCTCACGTGGATTTGCAGTGGACGTTTTCCCAGACACCAACGGAACATCTTTTCCCTGTCCCCAACGTCTCTCACAATGTGGCCTTGAAAGTCAGCGTCCAATCTCTGCCCAGACAATCGAACTACCCAGTCCTGACTTGCAGCATTCATGCCAACTTCGGCTTCTATGAAAAGAGAAGAGAAGAGAATAATGTACATCAGCACTGTGATTCCATTAGGACCGAACAGTCCAGTGTGCCCAACTCACTGCGTTCTTGTGGCAAGCTGACGTGGGCTGAAAGCATGCTTGGCATAAAACAAGGCCCCGAGTTTAACCCTGCTGTCAGAAACCTGAAACTTTATCCACTAGCTGGCCTTGGATCTGACTTTGGATCCTTGGAATCGAAAGTTCAGGGCTACACAGCTGCGGTGGAGGGGAGGGCGCTGTTGCCAGAAACACCAGAGAGAGCTTGGAAATCCTCTTGCTTGGCTGATACCCATGGCCATAATAGCAGCCCTTCCCGCCAGTCGTTGGGAGACTCGATTCCTTTGATAGGCTCTTTACTCCAAGAGCGTCATGAAGTTATAGCAAGGATCGCCCAGCATCTCATTCACTGTGATCCGGCAGCATCCCCCGTCACGAGGAAGGCTTTCAGTACAAATGACGCTGGTGTGGCAAACTCCAAGGCTCTACATCACGCCCCTGTAGAGAGAAACCTGCTGAAGAAAGGAAGGGAATTGTCCTCCCCTGCTGCTAACGTGGAACACAATTCTTCAGGAAATGTTGGGAAAGCCCAAGTGATACCAGAGACACCCTTGTCTCGCTCCCACGTTCCCCTGAACCAGTGTTGCTGCCAGACGAGAGAGGAAACCAACCCTCTCATAAGCTCTTTGCTTCAAGAGAGGCAAGAGGTTATCACAAGGATTGCCCGACACTTGATTCATTGTGATCCACCGCCATCCCAAGGTGCACCTCCTGCGTTCAGCTTTCACGACAGTCCTGCAGTTAATCCAAAGGCTTTTCACAGTTCCTGTGAAGAGGACAGCCTGCTGAAGAAAAACAGGGAAGGCCCTTCTGATTCCTCCTCTCATTCTAGATTGGCTTTACCAGCAGAGCACCCCAACGCAAAACTTAAAACACCAACAACCCCGTTGCATTCGCTCAGATGTGACGTAGACCAGAACGTATCTCCCAGCTTCAGAAGAAAACCGCTGCTAGCAGAGACCAATGAAGTAGTCCAAAACACATTTCCTCCGTCGCCTTCCAGTAGAAGTGAAAGTCCTCTAACTTGCATGACCCAATCGTGTAGCAAAGAAAGTTATAGATCAGAACTGACAGATAAATTGGAGTCTGTGCTTTCTGGTTGTCCCCATAAACCTCAAGTAGCAAAGAGAGGCACCACCAAGCCCTGTTCACATTTCAGATGTAGTAATGAACTGGTTTGTAGAAGTAAATTTAAGGACAGAACGATCTCTTGTGAAAATAGTGACCCACACTGTTCAAATAATCCCCAGGTGGATCAGCACCGAATACTTGAAAATGTCAAAGCAGCTACAGTCTCGGCCTCGGAGATCTGGAACAAATATGCGTCGAGACACTTAAATAAAGACTCCAAACAATCAAATGTCTCTGAACAGAACTCTCAGCTCACTAGTATTGAAAACTATTTAAATAAAGACCACGACATTTTCAAATGCAAGAATAAACAAGACAGGGCGAAAAATACCAACGACGAGAACGACTATGAGGCGCAGAAGCATTGTCAGAAGAAGCCTGTGGAAGATACCTTGGCTGCCTTTTTTGAACAAAGGAAGAACACAGAGGTGCTGGTAAGTGATGTTTAATTCACATACGGTCAGTTTCTGTTGTATGTTCCTCCCTTAAGCATTGAAGATGACTCAGAAGAAAGTTAATCTCTGCCTATATAGTTTGCTTGTGTGTATTCACATACATATTCAAAATGACACCACCCAGAGAAATAATTGTAACATGAAAAGTTCTTTGGCACCCTTTTCTGGCCAATGCAGTGTTAATTATTTGCTGGAAATGATTTTTCTTCCTTTTGATACTTTAGCCATGCCTGTTTCTGTAAAATGGGTGACTGAAATCCTTTTACTTTACACTATTTCTTTGTTTATGAAAGTGAATATTCATAAATGCTTTATAAGATTAGGTAATACGTGTAGAGTGTATGCAGGAAATTTGTGACTTGGCTACTCTGCTACTGAAAGACGATTGCATTAAGTCAAAAATTACTATAAAAGTACTTCAGATCTCATGGAAAAATATCTTGGCCCATGGAATTTTTTCATCGTCACTTGGCAATCTTGAACACCATGATCTCTAATGGATACTGGAATTTAAAGCATCCCTATTTCTCTGGTGATGAGAACAGAAATGAACCAGCATGTCTTTTATATTTGAAATAAACTATCAATTGGTTTCCTTACATATGGGATGGCACTTTAGTTCCTTCCAGCCAATTGTCATCTTTTAGAAGAAGTTACCATTCAAAGCACGTCTACAAAGTAGAGGCAATAGGTGTTATGTAGACAGTATTTATTGAGTTTCCTTGACCTGTAGTTCCATCACTGGAGGAATAAGTAGGAATAAATTGCCTCTTAATTTGTTAAGTACTTAGGAAAATGGAGTCATAATGGCCCTCTTTATATCAGGATGCTGTCTTCTTCTTTGGGCAGAAAACAATACCACTCAAACATGTGTGGCACAAAGGTAATTTTCACCACTTGGATGGAACTTCTACCAAGGCCTTCCACCCCCGAACTGGATTACCTCTCCTTTCAAGTCCAGTAAGTTAAAAATTTTACAGCCTGGCTTCATCTTTCCTTTATTTTCCAGGTTTTTCAATAACAGCCTCTAAAGGTTTTATGTAACTAACTTTGTTATTGGATCTAGATATTGCATTTTTTGTTCAGTTTTTGTTTTTTTATAAAGAAAACCCAGATCTGGCACTATAGAGAGAATGCAGGCAATGTACCAGGGGGATGGTACAAATGTTTGCTCCTTTTTTCACATATAAAGAAAACAATCGTTAGTTCTGGGGGGCGGGAAGCTTAGTTTGATCATTGTTTTGAATGTTGATGTCAAAATGGCATTCCCATAAAGTTAGAAGTACTTTTGTCAAGCTCTTTACTGCCCCACCTCTACAGAAAGCAAGATTCCTTCATTCTTTATCAAGATGTATTGAAAGAGGATATGGTTACATAAATCTCAGTGATTAGATTAGTTTCCCCTTTAGAATTCAGCTTATATTCCAGGTTCTTGAGGTAGAAACGTTGCCATCTTACTCATGGATCCTGGACGAAATGACAAAGTGGTGGTTCTCTTCAGTGAGAATGGAGGAATGTCCAGCTGGTTAGAATGTGAAAATCTCTCTGGCTCTAAATGTACTGCGACAACTGTGGATACTCTGTTAGCATTATACATAGAAGAGTTTGTGCTTTCCGGCCGTTGCATGCCACCGTTCTTCATAATTCCACGCAGATTCCTTTTTGAATTGGTTTACATTTGCACAATGCATTAGTGTCATTCGTTAAACTAAGTGCTGCACGCACTGAAGTGGAAACACATTGGTATATTTCTGGATACGCGTGGCTTGTGTACTGTATATTGATTCCAATTGAAGAAGTCACTGCACTATAACAAATGTATCCCTCTTATCAAATCATGATGGTGGCAACAGTGGTGGTGGTGAAGCAATCTAGTCTATTTAGCCTTTAAGTTATCTTTTGAAAGCTCCAGTTCTGGTATCTGGGATAAATGCCTCATTCAGCCGATTGGTGTTAGTCTCATTGTTTAAATTTAATTTATTATCATAAATGGATGCGCTAAAATTTCAGACTCTGTCTTGGAATACAAAAACATAACTGTGTTTCTGTCTTTGCAGGTTCCTGAAAGAAAAACACAGACAGGATGCTTTGATCTTGATGCATCGTTATTGCATCTGAAATGTTTGTCATCCAAAGGGTATTTTTTAAAAAATATGTTTTCTAACCATGTATACTAAAATATGCTTTGGAGAAAATATTTTGGAAAAAAGATGAATGAATTGAAGCAATTCAGCAAAGAGGAGTAAAGACAGTGAATATTGGCATAGTGTGTTCAATAAAATATGACCCACAACTTTATACTAGATGTTTGTTTATGAAAACCATATCATATTGTAGTCTCCAATAATGCATGGTTACACATAGTTCTAAAATAGTGTTTTCCAAACTTGGCTACTGTAAGATATATGGGCTTCAACTCCCAGAAGTCCCATGTTGGCTGGAAAATTCTGGGAGTTGTAGTTTACACAGCTTAAAAGTTGCCAAGTCCCAAAAATACTATTTTAGAACTATGTGTGATCATGCATTATTAGACACTACAATATCCCATATATTGTAGTTTATTTGATTGAACACACCATCCTAAAGGGTTCACAAATGTGTGAGTTTCTTGGATTCCTACACCATATTACATAGCAGTGTAACAGCAGAAGAAATTGCTTCTCTAACTTTTTAATGTATTATTGATAGACGTTGCATTGCTCAGACTCCATAATTTGATCTGAGGTAATTGTTATCTAACCAGTGAGACAAAGCAGACTTAGTTATCTGTGGCTTGAAGAGCTAAAGGCTCACGAAATGCTGTGGAAAACTGGTCAATCTAACAGCTAGAAATTCCTAAGGATTGTAGAGATGGATGCCTTGTGTGTCACCAATGCTAGCATTTTTTTCTAAATACTATACTGTGAGTTAGTTTTCTTTTGAGACGGCCTTATCAGTATTATGGTACTGAAATTGTGTACATTCCTTTTACTTCAAAGCCTAAGCATTTGAAGCCTGGAATAAGAATCTTAGACCTCTATTTTTTGTTTTAAACCAGTCCACAACGATATATAAGCAAAGAGAACGATTCCGACATCCATGAGAAAACGCTCCTAAGTTCCAGTGCACCATCTGTTACAAGTCTTAGCCTTCTTGGAAACTTTGAGGTAACTTGGTAACTTTGAGGTAACACATTCCAAAACCTTTCTTTTTGTCACTGACAAACTGGCTGTTTTCTGTGTTACGTATAAGATGAGCCAGCGGATTGCTTGCGTGGAGAAGGTGCCACGTTCAAGCAGTTGATCTTCAGTTAAAGGAATCCAGCACTACCAGTAGCTTTTTCCTGAGAATTTTCAGAGCCGCTGCCGGTTGGATTGGGCCAGCCCTGAGACAGAAGAATTAAGTTCATCTGACTTAGCACTGGGGACTTCCTTTTGAGCCATCATCTAGACCAGCGTTTCTCAACCAACTTTAAGCAGGCTGGCAAGGGAAAGTTTGGGGAGCCGAAGCCTTCTGTTCTTCCGAAATTCTTTCACCTTTGTTCCTTCTCTCCATTTTCAAATATTTTATTTATTGATTTATTAATGGGATTTATATCCCGCCCTATCTCCCGAAGGACTCAGGGCGGCTAACAACAATAACATATAATAAGTACAGAAATTAAGATAAAAATAAAATTAAAATAATCTGTGCAATAAATTAAAATTAAAAATTAAAAATAAATTAAAAATTGTAAATATAATTAAAATGCCTGTCAGTCCAGGTCAGCCAGGTGGAAAAGGAGTGTTTTGAGGCCGCGGCGAAAGGACTGGAGATTTTGGGCCATCCAAATCAAGACTCGATTCTTAGGATTGTATTTTCAGTTTTCAGACTTCTAACCGCCATTTTGGTGGTTTTTTAGCTCAGTGGATAAGTAGGCTGCTTGATGGAGGGAAGGGAAGGGAAGACATTGACCTATGAAATCTTAATTATCCACCCATCGCACTTTTCAATGTTGCCTTTGTCCTTTCAGGAATCTGTACTGAACTATCGTTTAGATCCGCTGGGTATTGTAGACGGCTTCACAGCTGAAGTGGGAGCAAGTGGACTTTTCTGTCCAACTCACATGACTCTTCCGGTTGAAGTTTCCTTTTACAGTGTTTCTGAGGACAATGCGCCCTCTCCGTACATGGTAAACATTTCAGCTTTCTGTATGTAGAAGATGCGTCTTAACACCTTAAGAGAGTAACAGAGTTGGAAAGGGACCTTGGAGGTCTTCTAGTCCAACCCGCTGCTCAGGTACAAGCCCCTTTTACCTTCTGAAAATCTTCCCCGTTTTTCACGTGGCTGCCTCGGGATCTTGAGAAAAGCTGCACTTGGCTGGCCTGAGCCAGATGTTGTCCTGATCCAATATTGCTGCATAGCTCCAATAAGACAGACTAGACAGCACGGCAATGCTTCTAATTGCCTTCTTGAATGTCAAGACCATGCAAAAATGCTTACCAACAGTTTCTCTCGGGTATAAATGTGTGAATTAATTACTCTGATGTGCTAATTCTTATGTCCATATGCCTACTTGTCCTCTTATGTTTCTTACTTTCTTCTCCTTTCCCACTTAGGGTGTAATCGCTTTAGAGTCCCTTGGTAAAAGGGGTTATCGGGTGCCTCCTTCAGGAACAATACAAGTGGTATGTACCATGTGGCAGATCGTTACATTGAGTTTGTGGGCCATGGAGTCTTAACTCAGTGCAGGAATCCACGTTGAGGCATCTCAGGTGGAGGGCTGTCTAGTTTTTGCTTGAACACAGCTACTGAAGGGAGGGTACCACCTCTTTGTGTAAGTGGTTCCAGCACTTGGAATTATTCATATCGTTAATATTCAGTTGGCATTTGCCTTCTTGTGACTGAAATCCAATACCTTGCAAATGGCAGAGAGAGAAAACAAGTCTCGTCCATTTTGTGGTGCTTTTTGTAGTTCAAGACTTACGTCTGTCCCTCTTCCATCATCCTCAGTTAAGGCTAAACTTACCAGATCCTTCAATGTGTTTCTGGTGCTCTGATCTTAATTATTTTATTTTTATTTATTTATTTATTTTAATCCCATTTGTATCCCGCCCTTCTCCGAAGACTCAGGGCGGCTTACAATTTTAAAGCACAAATCAATGTGCTTAGCAATTACCTTCTTGAGACCCTCCCGTTTACAAAACTATTTTAATGTGTTCATTTTTCATTCAATTTCTTATAAACAAAAATATTGGAAACTAGAGGGCCCGGGGCAAATTCTTGTGGCATGTCACATGATGCCACTGTCCCATTCGAGGAGGCACCATTGATGAAATCGCTTTTGAGTCAGCTGTACATTCAATTTTCACGCCCACACGTTAGTTTTCTAATCAGAAGGTCATATAAATGCTGTGGTAAACCTTTATTTCATTGTGGAGCTAAACATTTGCTTATGAAAAAAAGCTTGACAAGGAGAGTGAAAATAATCTGATGCTGTGTTTCATTGCTTTAGGTGAAGAAGTACATTCTGACCATTCAGAAAATAGGGGGGCAGTGTTTGTGAAGATACAGGATTAATTGCAGAGGTCACATTGCTTTAGATTAAGAGCAAGAAAGAAATTTACTCTTCACTATTTTTCCCCACTGAGAATAGGGTTCATTTCTGTGAAACTCAGAATCCTGTTTAGTGGTAAAAGTCTAAATGTTCTTTGATTTTACTGCAAATTGGCAAGTTCAAAGGAGGTGATAAGTTTCCTTCTGAGAAATTAAACCGTTTGCAAAATACAGAGATTTTTCAGAGTGTGATTTCTAACAATCAGTTTGACTAAGTAATGATTAAGTCAAGGCAAAGGCTTTCATCACATTTACATAAGTTAATTAACTCACGAATGCAAGAGTATCTATGTACTTACAACTGTATTGTGAAAGGCAGCAATATGCAATTGTCGGGTGTCTTATCTCCAGCATTTCATTTACTTTTGAACCTCAATCTTGTTATTCCCCCAACCATAGGGATGTCAGTCAGTCAACTTTGTTCATCTGAAACTCCGCAGATAATCTTTAGTTCATGAACTTTGGTGTTATATTATATTTAATAATTTTTAGGGCGCTTAGAAATGTATTGACTTTGCTGCAATACACTACATTATTCCTAGCTCTCTAAACAAAATATTTAGTAATTCCTTGTAATACCATCCTAAAACAAAACTATATTACTACAAGAAATTAGGATCAGAAAGGAATTAAACCAAGTCTGGGATTGAAATGAGGTGGGGGGTTTTTTCGTGTTAAGAGGTTGCTAAACTAATTTCTAATTTGCAACAGTACTTGATAAAATCAAAACGTACCTAAGAGAAATGTTGACCGGTGGCTTTAAATAACGACCACTTACTGTATTTGTCCAAACAGAGCACTGGAAGACGGAATAGCATGCTAAAATTAATTTTTGCAGCTTAAGAAACACCAATTAGAAAACTGAGCATTCGATGTTAGATTAGGGTTGGCCAAAACCACAGTTTCCTCCATCCCAGCAACACTGGATGAAAATTTTTTTCCAAAGGAAATGCTATGGGTCCATCTTTCCAAACATATTTGGTTCTTTTTATCTGCTTCAGTGATTTCCGTGAATTCGCCCCATTCTCAAATGCACGGCCATTCTTTTCCCCCCCTCTAGACCTTATTTAATCCTAACAAGACTGTGGTGAAGATGTTTGTGGTGGTCTATGACTTACGAGAGATGCCTGCCAATCACCAGACATTCTTGCGGCAAAGAACTTTTTCTGTCCCCGTGAAGCGAGAAACGAGGAAAAGCATTCTTCAAGAAAATACTCGGCATACTGAAGAGAGACTATTACGCTACCTCATTCATCTGAGGTGAGACGGTGGCTGAGCAAACAAAGGCATAATCTCTGGCATAACCTCGGGGGTCCAAGGGGCTGCAGTTGACCGGAGAAGGGTGTGCTGAGGATCAAAAATTATGCATGGCTAGCATGCGGCTCTTTTCCTTTTTTAATGGCGATATACTTGCACGATGCTTTTCCCCAGATAGCAGAACCCTCTACCTTTAAGCAGCGACGGAGCGTCTTTGAGAACAAGGCAATGACTAGGAATGCTATTGCATTCACCTGTCAATTAAAACACAGATAAACAGCATCGATTTGCTTTGACGGATTTTCTTTTCCTCCTTATTTGAAGAGTTTGAATTAATTTGAAACTTCAAACTAAGCAACTCAAGTTTAGCAGCTGAAATCATAGACTTAACTCTCCAAAAGGAATTAAGTCTTGGAACAGTCAACTATTGAATGGCTGAATCTCCTGGGAGGTGCTAATTTAGGATTTGTCCCTCTTGGGTGGTGAACCTACCTTAGGAAATGGTGGTCAGGAAAAACATTTGAACCAGACTAAAGTTGACATTTACTATTTATAAAAGTTGTCTTGCAAAACCCAAGAGGTCAATAAATGCAGCTCTTCATGTGTACTTATTGCATCTCTTGAATGTCTAAACTAGTTTCTGTATTGAAGCTAAATGCCCAAACATTAATTTATGGTATACTTGCATCTGGGCTGAAAGTTCTTTAGAATTGCTACAGACAATCCAGACAGAGAGCACGGTGCAGTAGAAAAAAAATAAGGGACACTATTTCAAGATATAAACATTTAAGAGTATGCTATGGTGCTTTGCCCGAACATAACAAATATAATTCCAAGGTTGCAATCCCTTGTAAAATTTGTTCTTCTTTCAAATAACTTGGAACGTTGGGAAGCAAGCATCAAGTAAATGAACTGAGAAACAATGGGTATCTTTTGTACTAGTTTACATTGTCATTATTGCAAACAGGAACTGCCGTTGGGATGCCAAAGAACTCATGAAACCTGACCATATGGGCAGGACTGTAATACCAAATAAAAAATAAAAATAATTTTAAAAATGGCTGAATCTCGGGAGACCTTACAAGACGTTATTGTGTGAAGACTCACTAGATTTCTAGGCAGAAATACTGCTAAATCTTACTTAGGCTCATGTAGGACTTCAGTCTTGTGACAAATTGACTATTATGTGATCATTTATCAGTTACCTATTCCTCTCCCAGGTTCCAGAGTTCCAAGTCTGGAAAGATCTACCTCTACAGAGATGTAAGACTTCTGTTTTCCCGAAAATCTATGGAAGTGGATAGTGGCGCTGCATATGAACTCAAATCTTACACTGAATCTCCAATGAATCCTCAGTTTTCATCCCGGTGTTAGCAAAACACAACCGTGAAACTATCCTCAATTACCAGATTATTATTCAAGACAAAACAATAAAAATATCCTGTGCAAAAACCTGAATCGCAGAGGTAGTGAGAATGATGGTCAAATGGGAGTCAAAACCTCTTGGACCAGTTCAGAAAAGTTTTTAGAATGAGCTTTGTGTATTCTGAATAGACTGGAACACACTTAGTCGTAACCTTTTTATACTCGTTTTAAACCACTTCATTGGATGTGTTGCAATAGCAGATTCCCAAATTAGTTTAGTGTTTACACCTTATTTTATTTTTATTTTTGGGCTATTTAATATTTAATGTTCCTTTCACTTAAGTGATGTTTGTCTTTACTGTTCTAATGTAGCACAAATCCGATGTAAAATCATACTACGTATTTTTGACATTAATATTGAAATCTTGAAATATATACAGAACCTTTACTTTGATGCGTGATGTGTTTTTCAGTGGGATTTGAACTTCCATTACATTTATCATACTATGCAAAGGATGTGGGGGCAGGAAGGGGACCACGTATGTCTTTTCCATTGCTCATTTTTTTCCATGCTTAGTTTCCATGATAAACAGAAAATCATACCAAAAGAAAAACATCTTGATTACTCATGATTCAACTCAACTCATAGTTAGCACTTCCTTTCCTCTTATAGGTCTTCTTCAGGCATTTCACTTCTACATACCCACATTTGACATCACACTGCTGTCCCTCCCATGCCTGACTTTCTCAGACTATAGGGCTTTTTTATTTTTTAACATGTAATGTGAAAAAGTCATATTTATATTGTAAATATATGTGAAAACAGCTATATTTGAATTCTGGTTTTATTTTGAGATAGTCCTTATGCTTTTTTTGTTCCACAATTGGTTCTGGAAAGTTAATTCTTTTATTGCAGTATGAAATAATTGCAAAAAGAACTGCCCATGCCACATGTTAGTACAGCTGCTGTAATGGAAGAATACTCTTTAGAGCAGTGTTTCTCAACCTTAGCAACTTTAAGAAGGATGGACTTCAACTCCCAGAATTCCCCAGCCAGCCTTGATGGCTGGAGAATTCTGGGAGTTGAAGTCCACACATCTTCAAGTTGCCAAGGTTGAGAAACATTGCTTCAGAGTATTCTCTTAATGGTGGTTAGTATTTGAAAGAATTAGAATTAAGAAAAACATTCTTCTATTGCTTATATTTCTCTTTTATTATTCAATCCCAAAATACAGTGTTAAGTATAAAAAAAGCTTTGGTTAAGCAAAATGTTTATCTCAATAACTGATCCCCAACAAACATACCGTAGTTCCTTTGCAGGTATGAAAAATAAAAAATAGTTTATGGGAGATACCTTGTCTCTGTTCCATCCAAAGGTTTGGGTTTTTTCCCCCTTGCTTAATTGGATATAAAATCTTTTTCCAAAAAGCATGTAACGAAGGAAATTAGGCTTATTTACTCTACAAATCTTACCTTCCTACTAAAATAAAGAGAAGTGTTTAATAAGAATAATTAATTACTGAAACTTTATTTTCTTGGCATGCATATGAATACCATGGAAATCGAAATTTAAAACGTGTTTCCTGAAGGCATCTAAGACACCAGAAGGGCAAAGATTTGGTGCCCTGAAATAAGTGCCTTAAGCCACTTTAGACACTAAAGAATGGAAAGGGGATTTATAAAAAGGCAAAAATGTACATGCTTCAGATCAAGTTGTCTCTGGGTACTGAAACTAGAAAGATGGTTTAGAAATTTGCTGTCAGTGAAATTTTTTTATTTTTTTTAAATTTTTTTTATTTTAATCCCATCCTTCTCCGAAGACTCAGGGCGGTTTACAATTTAAGCACAAACCAATGTGCTTAGCAATAGCCTTCATTCTATGTATATGCCTGCTTATTAGGGCTTTCGCCCCCCCCAGCGGCATTATTACAAAGTCAGCTTAATTGCCCCCAACAATCTGGGTCCTCATTTTACCCAGCTGAGAAGGATGGGAGGCTGAGTCAACCTTGAGCCTGGTGGGATGCGAACCTGCACTAATTGCAGGCAGCTGGTGTTACTTAAGGAGGCATTAGCCCACTGCTCCACCAAGGCAGTCATTAAAAAAAGCTAACCGATGAGTAAGCACAGAGAGAATTGCCTTAAAAATTAAGGCCATTTCTTAAATATGGCTTGATTTTAGGTTAATTTAGAAGCGAGGCCAAGTTAGCAATCCGATTTATCCTTTGCAGGTTTCACATGGTTTTAATCCTTCAAGTTTTCAGAACCAAACATTTCCAGGTGTGCAGACACAGATCCCACTGTCACACCAACGAGGCCTTTCTGAAATCCACCCGGACCCATCCGTCTACTCGTGAGAAAGCGCTGTGAACTTGGCAAAGAACTGCTCTTCTGCGTTCCTCTCTACTTCTCCAATGGGAGAGCTAAGAACTCCAACTCCCAGAATGCCGCAGCCAATAACTCCTAGTGACGTAGGCGATGACGCGCGCAGCCTACGAGCCAAGCTCGCGCAGGAGCCAGTCGCCCTCCGCGCCTCTCCGGCTTGGTGGCTCGCTCTTCGGAGGCGTCCCGCGCCCAAAGAGGAAGTTTGGCCCGGTCGGCTCGCCGTCTTCGCCGCCGCCGGCCATCTTGTGAGCGGCTGTCTGCTAGGGCGGGGGGGAGGGGGAGACGGCCGCGGGCGGTGGTCGGAGCTGCGCTTGCCAGGGGAGGGGCTGTTCCCGGTAGCCCGGTTGTCTGGACGCCATGTCTGCGGAGAACCTGGAGCCCGCCTCGGCAGAGGAGCAGAAGGTGAGGGGCGAAGACTGCCGGAAGAGCGGCGGGCGGAAAGAACTAGGCCTCCGCTCGGCGGAGGAGAAAACTTCCGGCGGGCGAGCGAGCGAGCGAGGAACGGCCGTCTGCCCGGCTCTCTGCCGAGCGGGGCGGACGTGAGGGGGGCTCCCGCCGAGGCTCGAGAGGGAGGCCTACCCGGCGGGGTGCGTCTGTGGAAACAGCGCCCTTCCTGGCTCCCCCTCGCCCCCCCCCCACGGTGGCTGCTGCTGGTGCTGCAGGCACCCCTTCCTGTCCCCCCCCGCACAGCGGGGTCCGCGAGGCGCGATTTCCTCTCCCGCCCCCGCGAGAAAGGAGGGGAGGGGAGACACGCCCCCGCGGCGAGGCAGCCTCTGCCTCCCGCCTCGTTTCGGCCTCCCGGCGAGGGTGGGATCACTCCGAATTGGGGCCCCCTCCCAGAGCGGGACGGGTCTCCGGGGGGGGTCCCCGGTGGGCGTGCCCCCCTCCCGTGGCTGCGGGCGCCGGTGGCGTCTGATTGCAGCAGGCGAGGCGGGATTCTGACATCATCGGGCTCTAATGCGCAGGGCCCCCCCCTAAAAAATAAATAATAATAATTAAGGAGTAATGCTCAGATACCAAGGGCTTCTGTGATTCAAGGTAGCCCATCAATCCTGTCTCCGAAACTTGGCTTGATCTAGATCAGGGGTAGGCAAACCTTGGCTCTTTTATGGCTCGTGGACTTCAACTCCCAGAATTCCTGAGCCAGCTGTGCTGGCTCAGGAATTCTGGGAGTTGAAGTCCACGAGCCATAAAAGAGCCAAGGTTGCCTACCCCTGACCTAGAATACATCTTTCTCTTTGGTCAGTGTTTGAATTTAATAGCCTTAACAGGATGAAAGCCGGGTTCGGAAGAGCCCGTCATCACGTGTCCCAACACTAAACTCTCGTGTTTCAGACCGGTAAAGAAAGAGCAGAAAGCATCGAGAATAGTTAATTTTCTTCATGTTTGCCCTTAGGACCTTGACCAAAGTCGAAAGGGTTGGATTGTGTTGACTAGTAGTGCTAGTGGTAGTAAACCAACTCTTACCGTTTGGTTTACATTGGTAGCATCTTACGCCTACGGTACTACAGTATTGCAAAGTTATAGTTGGCAGTATATTCAAAGTATATGTTGAGCCATTGGCTTTTTTTATGTTTTTGTAAATTGCGAACCTAACCCTTATATTATTTAGCCAAGAAACAATTATCAAGTGTGATTGGATTATATACTTTTTAAACTGGGTATCACAATGTGAATTGTGAAATCACAGAGCAGTATAATAAAATGCCAGTTTCTTACATTTTTAGGAAATGGAAGATAAGGTGATTAGTCCTGAGAAGGCTGAAGAAGCGAAGTTGAAAGCAAGATATCCTCATCTGGGCCAAAAGCCTGGGGGCTCAGATTTTTTGAGGAAGAGACTTCAGAAAGGAGTGAGTTCAAAATAAAGGGAAATGTTTCAATTTATCTTTCTTTGCTCTGAAACTAAAACCTAGATGCCAGCAGAATAGCATATAGAATACTCACAACAATGCATTTAATTTGTCTTCAAGGATACAAGTGAATGCTGCAGATCCCCCTTTGTGGTACTTCATGCATTTTGTTCATATTTTTTTTAAATTTTAATTCCATTTATATCCCGCCCTTCTCCGAAGACTCAGGGCGGCTTACTAGCTTAGCAGTAGCCTTCATTCTATGTATATGCCTGCTTATTAGGGCTTTCACACACACACACCAAGCGGGATTATTACAAAGTCAGCTTAATTGCCCCCAACAATCTGGATCCTCATTTTACCTACCTCGGAAGGATGGAAGGCTGAGTCAACCTTGAGCCTGGTGGGATGCGAACCTGCACTAATTGCAGGCAGCTGGTGTTACTTAAGGAGGCATTAGCCCACTGCTCCACCAAGGCTCATAATGAATGCTTTCTTGGCCCGGGATTGCAATACTAAATACCCTATTCATTAATGTGAGCAGGATGTTGTTAAGCAGTTCTAACTATCACGTGATAACAAGACTAGTGTTCTCCCTTTTAACACATTTTTTCTCCATTGGATGAGTTTTTCCTGGTAAGGATCAACTTAAGCCGCAAGGGGGGACATGATAGCAGGGTTCCAATATCTCAGGGGCTGCCACAAAGAGGAGGGACTCAAGCTATTCTCCAAAGCGCCCAAAGGCAGGACAAGAAGCAACAGATGGAAACTAACCAAGGAGAGAAGCAACCTGGAACTAAGGAGGAACTTCCTGACAGTTAGAACAATTAACCAGTGGAACAACCTGCCTCCAGAGATGGTGAATGCTCCAACACTGGAGGTTTTTAAGAAGAGACTGGACAGCCATTTGCCTGAAATGGTATAGGGTTTCCTGCCTGAGCAGGGGGTTGGACTAGATGACCTCTAAGGTCCCTTCCAACTTTATTATATTATTATTATAATTATTATTATTATTTATTTATTATTATTTGCATTAACTTGATTCTGAAGCACGTATGTAATTGTTGAAGGAAATGCATTACATTTGTATTATATTTCACTTGATACATTTATCTTGCAGCAAAAGTACTTTGATTCTGGGGATTACAATATGGCGAAAGCAAAGATGAAGAACAAGCAGCTTCCTACTGCAGCTCCTGATAAGACTGAAGTCACAGGTGACCACATTCCTACGCCACAGGACCTTCCACAGCGGAAACCATCTCTTGTTGCTAGCAAGCTGGCTGGCTGACTAGGCTGGCAGAACTGCATGAAACTTCTTATTCCCTTAATCTTTCCTTAAGTTTTATTTCCTCACATTTTTGTTTCCACTAAGTCAGGGGTCCTCAACCTTGGCAACTTTAAGACTTGTGGACTTCAACTCCCAGAATTCCTCAGCCAGGTGGCTGAGGAATTCTGGGAGTTGAAGTCCACAAGTCTTAAAGTTGCCAAGGTTGAGGACCCCTGCAGTAAGTCATTGAATGACTGCTTGGCAGGTAGTGGTAGCGTGTGCTGCTGTTGTAAGAGTCCAATTAAGAATTGCGTAGTCCTTCGATGAGTTGAGAACAATGCACTGATTTTTTCTTTAAGGACATGTTTTGTTAGAGCAATGTAATCTACTTGAAAAATGTACATATTACCCGTTTGCTAGCGTAGGGCTGGTTCCAGCAAGTGACAAAGCAAGTTTGAAAAATTTTAATGTTTTGGCGTTCCTTAGTTCACTTTAATTACAGTGTAATATGTTTGTATCAAATACAAGTTCCTTTTTTTCTTGTGTTTTGGTTTTGTAAAGTAGAGGTTTTAGACAGTAAGTTCCTAGAAGGCAAAGCATGTATTAAAAATGATGGGGCTCTCACTAAATTTGTGTATCTACTCATGAACTTGAATGGCCTTAAACCTACTTCAGCTTTAACAATAGATTTTTACTTGAGCAATATTTGCTCATTTTGGTGTAATTCTTGTAAACTTTGTGCTTATTGACAGCTGTCTGTTGAAGCTGGTATTCTTTTTGGTCCTGTAGCATAGAATACATTTTTAAAGTGGATGAAGTATGCATATGCATAGACTGCATTCACTTTTGTGCCATGTCTGTAAATAAGATAGTTTTGCACAATTTTTGCAAATATGTTAACTACACTTTTAAAAATGTGCCAACCAGAAGCACAAATTCTGTCTTGGAAAATCATAATACTTATTTGAATCAAAACCTCCTTAGTCAAAAGTAATAGACTTGTATGCTTAAAATCTGGAAAGTGTTGAAGCACTATGGATGTCAGCTTTACCAATACATTTTCCCGTTAATTGATGCAATGTTCAGTATAAATATTTCCTCTATATATACAAAATAGTTTATCTGAAATGTTCTATTTATTTCAAGGGACTAAATTTAAACACATTAAGCTTAAAAAAAATTAAACACATTTTAAATCACCCTATATAGGGACTTCCAGCGCTACTGTATTGCTTCAGTACATTTGAAGACCTGTTTTTAAAATTAAATGCAAGAAGTTTAAAACAGAAATTATGGATATATCTGTGCTGTTACTGGAGGCCTCCAACATTACAAAAACGGCAGCTGCTATTTTAGGAGTAGTTAAAAAAATACACACTTTTTAGATTAAGAAGTAAAGATGGTTAGATTTGATATGTTCTAAAATTATGATGTCTTGTAAGATAATGCTTTGTCATTGTATATTATAAATATTAAAGCAAAAGCAATTGTATCTTGGGTATAATTGGCTACCTATACCACATATAAAAATTAACAACAAAAATACTATTTTGTCTGTCTTAAAATCTCAGATTTACTTGACATTCTCACGCTGGAAGATTTTTGTATAGTTTGAGAGATTTGACATTGGATTTTTCCAAGAATAGTCTCTGAAAGTAATAAATTTCTGCTGAACATCTTTTACAAATAAATTCAACATTCATACAAAGTAAAGAGTAAATCAACATTTTCAAAGGTGTTGGACATAGCCTTGCTACATCTCAAATTTTAAAAAGTTACTTTATATTGTTCTGAATTACTGTTAGCTGCATGGATGACATCTGGATAATTTGTAATTTCTAGTTTATTTGGGAGGGCTATTTTGTCACTTCACCCCTAAAGCTATATTTTTTCTTTTGTCTGGGTAGTAATGACATGATACCTATTCTTGCTATAATCTGCTTCAATTTAATGTTCCAGTTGTAAAATCAGCACCAGTAAAGATACTTTGTAGGGATAGAACTGAGAACCCAGTGTCTGATTCAAAAATATTTAATGAAAGCTGTTCCAACAAACATTATTTTTTTAAATAAGAGGTCGATCTTGTTGACTACCTTAAAATGATTTCCTAACAGATTGCTGCAGATTATAGTAAGGTGAATTTGTTTGCTGGGTAAGGAAGTATATAAACTATGTCAATCTAAACATTCCATTCTCCTGCTTACTAGTTATATTTTTGTATTGACAGGACTGGGCAAATGTTAATGATACAAAAAACATAAGCTGAGCAATTCTAAGAGTATCTATTCCAGGACCAGTCTGCTTTGATGATGAATCTCTAATAAACCTCAGCAACTGAAGATAGGTTGTTGTTCTATATTAAGGATGCAAATAGTTTGATCAGTAATAATTTCTCAGAAGAGAGAATGGACATCTGAGCTGCAGCTTATTTCAGCACGATAAAGCTGTTATGTTTGTATATATACTGTATAATATGAGTTTTACCATTTGATACCTTTTTCAGAGATCTGCACTACAACCTAACAATCTGCTTTAGGCAGTGATTAGTATTGCTCAAGGATATCTGTAGTCAAAATAGATAATAATTTCCCAACTCTTCCCCAGGAGTTCAGTAATTGTCAAGTGATAATTTTTTTCCTGCTTCTGCTCCATCCACGGACTTTGCCCATTGTTACAAGAACCTATGTGTGAACATGTGTATGCAGAGGCCACATTAAGAATTGCTTGGTCTGATAAGTTCTTTGGTGCATTCCATAACCTGAGGCAATGAAGATTTCAGATGCTCCCTACAGCTTTCAATCTGTGTAATATGCATAATAAATACAATTAATTTGTTTTCACTGCTCTGTAGAAACTTTGTTTGGTATTTTACTGATTCACTGCACACCCACAATAACTGCCTTGACTAAAAGCATTGGTTTCCATGGAATTAATTTTGTATTAAGGAAAAAGTTTCTGTTTTCTAATATGTATTCAATATTAAACCTATAATGTTCTTGACTGTAACTCTATACTGTATACCTCAGTTATTTTTCTAAAAATTGTATTAAATGTTATGATTTGATTTTAATACACTAATAGGCTTGTTTCTATGCAATTCATTTGTGAAAATTGATTCTGAAAATTAATCCAAGAACCATCAGAATGGATTCTTCAGACAAATCCCTGAAGGAACAGGAACTATGTAAATTCTTGTTCTGACTTGGTCTGGCATTTTCTAACACAAAATTGCAGGTTCATCCTTGTTTTTGTCCGCAGTATACCCTCTGTAGACACGATAGCACATTGGTATCTGACATATTTGTAATTTTGGTAAACTGAAGAAGCTGAATTGCTTCTGCATAACTAACCTTAACTCTTTTAACTATTTGAATAGAAATACCTTCTACCTATTGATCAAACCAGAAGAATAGGGTGTATTCCAGTTGGTAAGAGATGATGGCAACACCATCCACCATCGGTTAAAAAAAATCAGCCTAATTGTGCCTTGTGGAAAGGAGGAGGATGTCATAGTCAACAGATAATACCAAACATCAGGAAGTGGTCACATCAGACTCCTACATTTCTCTCAAAGGATGACTGAATGGGTCATAGGTTGTCTTAGAATTTATTTTGTGGGCTTCATTAAGAAATCTAATAGATGGACTTTGTTGGATTAAACTTAGTAGAAGCCTGATATTTTGTTGAGCACAAATTGCCCATGTTTACAAAACAGACTGGACTATCAAATTTACTACTCGTGCTTTAGCTTACTATATATACAGTATTAAAGACCCAGCTTGTGTGGTTAACTTATTCAGGATATTGTACAAAAGCAAAAAATAAAAATAAAAAATGGACAGCAGGTGGCAGCACTTATCCATGACTGATCTTGAAAAAGCTAAGTAGGGTTGACTTTGCTACTTGGCGACTACTTAACCCAACAAAGCAACAGTACAATGGGTGCGTATGTATGTGTGTGGCTTATTTAATGATGGCTTGATCCTGCTAAACACTTTCATGGCTCAACAAGCTAAAGACTGGGGGATCCCTGGTTTAGGAGGATGGAGGAAGTGAACCCAACTATCCCAACACAGCCATTATAATGGCTAAATCAGGTTCTACAAGTAGTCCTTGACTTACATTCATTTAGTGACCAAAGTTACAACTGAACTGAAAAAATATGACACATGACCATTTTCACAGTTGCAACCATTGCAGCCTCCCCATTATTACACAATCAACATTTGGATGCTTGACAACTGGCAAGTATTCCCACAGACTAGGCTGGTGGGGGGGGAGCTAAACTGGCTTAACAACTATAGTTTCCTTAACAACTACGGTGATTTGCCTAACAACTATGGCAAAAAGGTGGTAAAATGGGACAAAACACCGCCTTAGCAATAAACATTTTGGGCTCAATTGTGGTCTTGTATAATCTGTCCCTGGCAACTTGTAACTCAGATTAGTCTTGGAGGTCTTCTAGTCCAACTCCCTGCTCAGGCAGGAAACCCTACATCATTTCAGACAAATGGCTGTCCAGTCTCTTCTTAAAAACCTCCCGTGTTGGAGCATTCACAACTTCTGGAGGCAAGCTGTTCCACTGGTTGATTGTTCTATCAGGAAATTTCTCCTTGGTTTCAGGTTGCTTCTCTCCTTATTTTCTATCCGTTGCTTCTTGTCCTGCTCAATGTCTATGGAGATTCTCAGTCATCCAGGTCATAGTTATCCCAAAGATGCTTTTTTCAGGAGGCAACCAGGAGTTTCTTGTTTTTCTTTGAAGACCTTTCGCTTGTCATCCAAGAAGCTTCTTCAAGCTCTGAAGAAGCCTCTTGGATGAGAAGCGAAACGTCTTCAAAGAAAAACATAGCCCAGTTGCCTCGTGAAAAAGCATCTTTGGGACTTCTTGTCCTGCCTTCAGGCGCTTTGGAGAACAGCCTGACCCACCTCTTCCTTGTGGCAGCCCCTCAAACCTTGGAGCGCTGCTATCACGTCCCCCCCTCGTCCTTCTCTTCATTAAACTAGACCAGGGGTAGGCAACCCTGGCTCTTTTATGACTCGTGGACTTCAACTCCCAGAATTCCTGAGCCAGCTGTGCTGGCTCAGGAATTCTGGGAGTTGAAGTCCACGAGTCATAAAAGAGCCAGGGTTGCCTACCCCTGAACTAGACAAACCCAATTCCAGCAACCCTTCCTTGGATGTTTTCGCCTCCAACCCCCCCCCCCCATCCTCTTCGTTGCTCTTCCTTGCACCCTCTTTTTCAATTTCTCCGTTCACATGAAGGGGGTCTGCTTTTTAAACGTCTGGAAGGGAGGAGGGGGTTGCTTCTGCAGCCCCGCACGCCCCAAAAGGGCGGCCCAGCCGGCCTTGCCTGACCCCCCCCCCCGCGACCACCCCGCCTCTGACCCGGCCGCCGCCTGAAGGGAAGTGGGGGGTCTCGGTCGTCCGGACCCCACCGCCGGGGAAGAGCCGCGCGCACGCTCGGGCGCCTCCGCCGGTACCCAGCATGCCTGACGAGGCGGAGGGAGGCGGAGGGAGCGGCCGAGGGCCGCCCGCATCTCCTCATCCCTCTGCCCGGCGCATCCCAGGGAGCGACATGGCCCGCCCGGCTCGGCAGCCGCTTCCCGCCGAGGGCAGCCAGTAGCCGCCTCCCTCCTTCCCTGAGGCGGGAGAGCCGACCTCGCCGCCGGCCTCGCGGGTGGGAGCGGCGGCGGTGGCGGCGGTGGCGGCTCCTCCACCAACCACCATGGCGGCCTCCGAGCTCTTCACGAAGGTGAGGCACGCGCGCGGGAGGCGGCCAGGCCTGCCCGGGTGGCCGTTGGGGGTTGCCTGGCAACGCCGCGGGGAGAGCGGGGGGGGCGAGCGTCCCGAAAGGGGTGGCTGCTGACTCCCCCTTTCTTGTGGGGGGAGGACTGGGGGAGTCTCTTTATGACGGAGGGGGTGGGAAGGAAAGGAGTCTCGGTCGTAGGGAAAGAACACCCCCCCCCCGTCCCCGTCCTTGCTTACATTGTCTCCTAGGTTGGTGCTCAGTGAAAGACATGTGCACTTAAATATATTTTATATGTGTATATTTAAATAAGATGTATTTTATATGTATGTCTGCATGTGTGTACACACACACACACACATATACATGCACACATACATGTGTGCATGTGTATATATATATATATATATATATATATATATATATATATGTATGTATGTATGTATGTATATGTATATGTATATGTATGTGTGTATGTATATGTATGTGTGTATGTGTGTATGTGTGTATATATATGTGTGTGTGTGTGTAAACACATTTAAACACACATTTTCTGGCTCTTTTGCTTTGTGTGGTGCTCAATTTTGGATTGCATTCCCCCCCCCCCCAAAATGAAATGCAAAAAGGACTGACATGGCCGGCAGGCAGACAGGCAGGCAACCTGGGCCTGCAGCATCTTTCACATCCTGCATCTTAATCTGCCATGTCCTCCATGTATTTTGTCTCATCACTATGGCTGTCTCTTTCAGCAAATGCAAAGGAAAGGGGTTGGATGGAGCCTCCTCTTTGATAGCCCTTTGGAAAACTTGTTTTAGGACTTTCACACCTGCCTTTTGCAGTTTTGGCAGGCCCTGCCTCGGGATTCCTCCCCCCTCCCTTTCCCTGCCAGCGGGGGGGGGGGGGTTTGCGAATTTTAAGTCACTGCCCTACAAAGACTAAGAAAAGGCATCGTTTTTTGTGCATCAGAAAAACTAGCTGTTGGTTTTTTGTTTTGTTTTTTTACGATGGCAGCGAAGAAGGCTCTAGGTCTAGGAGGAATAAAATCTGCTTCATCATCGCATGGATGGAAAGCTGTCTTTTGTTTATAATAAGGCTTCTTTGAACTACTGTCTATTCTGCTACATAAGCGTGAATCATATTTGGTTTAATTGTGTTTGCTTATTTACAGTATTTACGACACTGCCTGTTCCCCAAAGACTCTGGGTGGTGTACTGTGCACCATTTAATGAAAAGAAAAAGCTGACATTAAATAACTACCTCCAATTTAATATAAAAACCCCAAAATTAACCCCAAAAGAAAAGCAAAGATAACACCCAAGACAAGCACGCATTGTCAGTCATGTGGGACCGAAACCATGTTCAACCAGCTTTCATTTGCTTACAGAATTGCAGCAAGCTGGGAGCTCCGAATATTACTGAGATGAAAATATTGTCAACCATAAGGTGGGGGCTGTTTTAGAGAAGGCCTATCTGGTGTACCAGGTTCTCTGAATAGCCAGGCTGGCTGGGGAGATAGAATTTTGGCAAATCTTTGCCTAATTGCAATGTCATTGTAATATTTTCTTATTCTGTTCAGTAATAAGTTTGTTCTTGGTGGTAAAAGTGGCAGTTTTATTTCCTTAAGACTGTACAGCTAGTGATAGGTTGTGTCTGGGAATGATAAGAGATGGATGTTACTGCTGATAAAAAAAAAATTCACATCTACAAGGTTGTGACTTCCGTGCTATAAATTGCTTGGCTGCTATTATAATCTAGGCAAATCTTAAAACAGAAATTATTCTAAGCAGGTAAAACCTGCTTATTTCCTTTTTTTTTCTGGAGCTCTCCATTCTTTATTTGGGGGGGGGCAATTCTTTTTCTTGTTCCATACATTTTGGTGATATACATCTGTTCGATGCAATAAGAAAAATACTTGGTCTTTAGGGTGCTTCAAAAAAAGTTAAGGTGGCAGCTGTGACTGTCAATGGCAGCTGTGACTGAGTGCTTCTTTTATTCATGCAGTATGAGAAATTAAAACGTGTGAACAGTTAACTTTTCAAGAGGTGGATTTAGCGATGGCCCAGGGTGCTGCAACTTAATGTGTTCATCTCTAGATGCCTACATTTCTCTTAAACTCCTCTGTTAGTATTTTTGCTTTCCTGCTGTCTAGAGAATTTCAGAGCCTTAAAAAATGGTGATATAGAAATGGCAATTTGTTTTTTTCTTTAGGGATGTGCATTACATTAATTCATTTTGCATTAGCATATTACAATTTAGTTAACTAGTGTGAATCAGATCACCTTTTTATTTTACTTGTTCCTTTGCCCCTTTTGAAAAGGATTTTTTTGGGGAGGTGCCTTTGAGTCAGTCTTAACTCCTAGTAACTGCCTGGGCATGTCCATGAGTTTTTTTGGCAACATTTTTGGAAATGGCTTGCCATTGCCTTCTTCCTAGAGTTGAGAGGGAGCGACTGGCCCAAAGGCATCCAGAAAGTTTAGCGCCTACGACAGGATTATAACTCACATTTTCCCCAGTTTCTTTTCTAATGGCTTAAACTACTACCCTAAACTGGCTCATTTTGAAAAAAATATATGTGAGTTTAACCCAATTCAAAAGTCCTGAAGGTTGTGCAACCTAATAAATTTCCCAGTCACTCCATTTGGGGTGACATTGCAGTCTTTTAGCTTGAATTGACTCCATTCATTAGTCAGCCAGGCTTTTATTCTTTGACTACATAAATTGGAACTAATGCAGTTCAACATAAAAAACAGGAACCACATCAAGTGAAAATCCCCTAAATACTGTAGCAAGGCAACAAAACCTCTCTACTTGTGACACTGGCTTTGTGACAGATGGTGCTGATCTGTGGAAAGTGGAATAGGGTGGTTTTATTTTGAAAATATGGCAAGCCACTTAGCACTCGGATCAATCTCTAGTCAGAAGTAAGTCTGTTCAGTGAGATTTGCACCCAAGTAGATGGGGATGCGACGTAGATGCCTTCTGTGATAACCCATGTGGATTTGATAGATTGTGTTGGGAAGTATATTCAACCATATATTCTATTTCAAAGAATATTTTCAGCTGCCTGGCTGTGAATTTACCGTTAAGAGAAGTTTACATCTTTTTTTTTTCCTTAATGGATTTACTCATGGAGGCAGATGCGGAAGGATGTGAAGGATGTATGCATATAATGTATGTTCTTATTTGTGGTCTTTACTTGTGTGTAGTGTGCACTGTGGACAGCACTTAATTTCGTTGTGAGTTACTTCTATTCTATTCTATTCTATTCTATTCTGTTCTGTTCTGTTCTGTTCTGTTCTGTTCTGTTCTGTTCTATTCTATTCTGTTCTATTCTGTTCTATTCTATTCCCATTCCCATTCCCATTCCCATTCCCTATTCTGAAAGGTAAAGGTAAAGGTTCCCCCGCACATGCATGCTAGTCGTTTCCAACTCTAGGGGCCGGTGCTCATCTCCGTTTCAAAGCCAAAGAGCCAGCGCTTGTCCGAGGACGTCTCCGTGATCATGTGGCCAGCATGACTAGACGCCAAAGGCGCACGGAACGCTGTTACCTTCCCACCAGAGTGGTCCCTATTTTTCTACTTGCATTTTTACGTGCTTTCGAACTGCTAGGTTGGCAGAAGCTGGGACGAGTAACAGGCGCTCACTCTGCTACACGGAACTCGGGATTCGAACTGCCAAACTGCCGATCTTCTGATTGACAAGCTCAGCGTCCTAACCCACTGAGCCACCGCGTCCCTCCCCTCCCCTCCCCTCCCCTATTCTATTCTATTCTATTCTATTCTATTCTATTCTATTCTATTCTATTCTATTCTATTCTATTCTATTCCCATTCCTCTATTCTATTCTATTCTATTCTATTCTATTCTATTCTATTCTATTCTATTCTATTCTATTCTATTCTATTCTATTCTATTCTATTCCTATTCTATTCTACAATCTGTTCTATTCTATTCTATTCTATTCTATTCTATTATTCTATTCTATTCTATTCTATTCTATTCTATTCTATTCTACAATCTGTTCTATTCTATTCCTATTCTATTCTATTCCTATTCTATTCTATTCTATTCTATTCTATTCTATTCTATTCTATTCTATTCTATTCTATTCTATTCTATTCTATTCTATTCTATTCCTATTCTATTCTACAATCTGTTCTATTCTATTCTATTCCTATTCTATTCTACAATCTATTCTATTCTATTCCTATTCTATTCTACAATCTGTTCTATTCTATTCTATTCTATTCTATTCTATTCTATTCTATTCTATTCTATTCTATTCTATTCTATTCCTATTCTATTCTACAATCTGTTCTATTCTATTCTATTCTATTCTATTCTATTCTATTCTATTCTATTCTATTCTATTCTATTCTATTCTATTCTATTCTATTCTATTCTATTCCCCTATTCTATTCTATTCTATTCTATTCCCCTATTCTATTCTATTCTATTCTATTCTATTCTATTCTATTCTATTCTATTCTATTCTATTCTATTCTATTCTATTCTATTCCCATTCCCCTATTCTATTCTATTCTATTCTATTCTATTCTATTCTATTCTATTCTATTCTATTCTATTCTAATTCTATTCTACAATCTGTTCTATTCTATTCTATTCTATTCTATTCTATTCTGTTCTATTATTCTATTCTATTCTATTCTATTCTATTCTATTCTATTCTATTCTATTCTATTCTATTCTATTCTATTCCTATTCTATTCTACAATCTGTTCTATTCTATTCTATTCTATTCTATTCTATTCTATTCTATTCTATTCTATTCTATTCTATTCTATTCTATTCTATTCTATTCTATTCTATTCCTATTCTATTCTACAATCTGTTCTATTCTATTCTATTCTATTCTATTCTATTCTATTCTATTCTATTCTATTCTATTCTATTCTATTCTATTCTATTCTATTCTATTCCTATTCTATTCTACAATCTGTTCTATTCTATTCCATTCCATTCCATTCCATTCCATTCCATTCCATTCCATTCCATTCTATTCTATTCTATTCTATTCTATTCTATTCTATTCTATTCTATTCTATTCTACTCTACTCTACTCTACTCTACTCTACTCTACTCTACTCTACTCTACTCTATTCTACAATCTGTTCTATTCTATTCTATTCTATCCTATCCTATCCTATCCTATCCTATCCTATCCTATCCTATCCTATCCTATCCTATCCTATCCTATCCTATCCTATCCTATTCTATTGGTGCGCAGATGAAAGAAACAGTCGAAATACTGTTGTAGAAAATGTTTCCTGGACTTTTCTTCCCCCTCTTTAAAATTCAGTGAATGAGACGGGATCTATATTTCCATAGCCTGGAAGCATCCAAATCTTACTGGCCCTGGCCTAAGGACATTTGCATGGAAACCTTAATGAATGTAGTATTCCTGATGGCCTGGAATTTAGAGCATAGCTATAGTGGGGCAATGGATAAATTGTGTTCTGAGCTTTAGGCGTTTCTTTGACCAGATGTTATAGCTCAGCTGACCAGGGTGGCCTATTTATTTCAAGGGAAGTTATATATCTGCTTAAGATCTAAGATCAGGTTTGGGAGACAGAAAATGTCTGAAATAAGCAAAATATTTATGGCTCAGATGAAAGCAGGACATTTGTAGACAAAGACATTTTTGTCTAGTTCTCCTTTCTCCTCTATTCATCTGTTTCCAGGGTATTGCACTGGCAGTGGTGATGATGATGATGATGATGATGACATTTTGAGACCACGCAAAGGACTTTGGGTGGCTGTATCCAGAAAAGACCAAATACAAAACGTGTACATCTGGAAGGCTAAAACAACTAAATTTATACCCCAAATCAACCAACCAAAAAACACAACCTAACAAAGGCTCATTGTCCATTGTAACCCCAGACCTGGGTGCAGAGCCACATTTTAATGGCTGAGCATCATGGTCTGAGGAGCTAGCTATATAAAATGGCAGCAACAGGTAGAATAGAAACAAGCAGTTAGAGAAATGGTGTGTGAACCCAGTTTAACAAATGTAAATCAGTGTGTTGGTAGATTGACAAGTTGAATTTCTTTCTAAAGAAAAAACACCCCTCTTTCCTTCCATTCCTTTCTAAAGAAAGCCATGCAGACCAGCCCTGTCATTTTGGTTGATAACGATTTGTCTCACTGTGCAGTTTATTCCAAGGAAAGTATGATGAGCATGGGCAGAGCTGACTGATGAGAGGCAGCATTTTATATATGAAGAAATAATCTTGCTTTACAGGGCATTTCATAGGAAATGTTTATTCATATATGCTGGGCAGACCAAAACCTGCAACTTCAAGAAATCAGTCTGGATGTATTGCCTCCCCTTTCACTGAAATTCTTTGGAACAAGTATCCTCATGGCTGTGAATATTTGCAAGCACCCTTTCAAGAGGTACGCTTCCACAGATCAAGGCCTCATTTTGAAATATGTTAATCAGAGCGAACCCCTAAACATTACGATTTGAGCCTCATCAAGTGATAGCAATAATGTCTTGCTCGTGTGAACATCTTCCATGTTAACGTATTTTCTGTAGAGAATCACACAATCCACAGCTCCGTCTAGGATGTATTTTGATCAGCTGATGTTCTTTGAAATTGACAGCTAGAATTTCTCGTCTGCTGCATGACTGCCAGGAAGTGGGCCAATATTTTTTTTAGCATGATGTGGACAGTACATCTGCTTTCTGTGCATAGATTATATCCATGTGAAGGTTCTCTTTTAACAGTTTAAAGAGCCTTTTTTAAAAAATAAAATAAAATCCAGCCTTGTAGCATGTGTCTTGAGCATTTCTTTAACAATACACATTAGCATTTATTTTTAAAAACCTCTTTATCACTTCAAGCAAATTAATTTACTTTTGGGTGTGGCAGGTGATTAATCTTTAACTGTTGAATAGGCTCAAATATCCAAACCACTAACCCTCCCTTTTCCTTGTTGATGCAGTCCCTCCTATGAATCAGTACTTTGCAAGATGATTTGATAGAGTGCTTTAAAGGAAAAGGGAAATTCGAAATTTTTGTTATGTTCCCATATAAAGATAAGAGTCTTACAAAAGTATAGGATGCTGAAGCCAAGCATAGGTTGCATGTCTGTTATTACCACCATTGTTACTGATATACATCGAAAAGAATTACCTGTAGAAACATGTACTCTGATGCCATCAAGCTGTTGGTGGATAATAGCAATTAGGTCTGTAGCAAGCTCTGAAAGATATATCTGAAAGATATATTTATTTATAAAATGTAGAGACTGTCCATCCCGCAGAGGGTCTGTGGGCAGTGTATAATTATCATAGTAATATTTGGGCTTGTTTTACTGTTGGCCTTAATCCATGATTGCCACAACCCATGGTTCTACCATGATGTATTGACTAACCCCCATTTTGCTAGATTCCCATAACACTAAGCTATAATGATACAATATGATAAACTTTATTGATTAGTCCAGGGGTGGGGAACCTTGGCTCTTTTATGACTTGTGGACTTCAACTCCCAGAATGCCTGAGCCAGCCATCCTGCCTCAGGAATTCTGGGAGTTGGAGTCCACAAGTCATAAAAGAGCCAAGGTTCCCCACCCCTGGATTAGTCAATTGACCACATCAAACATGAGCATTAACCACAGTAAAATGCAATAAAATGAGACAAGATACGAGGGAGGTGAGATTAGGTCATTAAGTGAGATAATTTCATTTAGCCAAGTAAAAGATTGCCGGCGGATAACACCCAGGGGGAGGGCCTTCTCTGTGGGTGCGCCTGCCCTCTGGAACCAGCTGCCCGTGGAGCTCAGGACTGCCCCTGACCTGCGTTCATTCCGCCGGGACCTGAAGACTTGGCTCTTTGAGCTCTCTGGCCCAGGCTGAGAATTTTAACTGGGGTTTTATTTTCAGGGATAATTTAATCTTTTTAATTGTCTTTTAACTTTTGTATTTTGTATTGGTGTGATTTTAAAATGCCCTGTAAACCGCCCTGAGTCCTTCGGGAAAGGGCGGTATATAAATCTAATAAAATTAAAATTAAATTAAAATTAAATTCTCTAAGAAAGGACACGGTGGTTGATCTGGTGCAAAATTTGGTATTTTACTTGGTCCTCCTGTGGAAGCTATTACCAACTGCAGATAATGCAGAAGCCAAGAATCTGTACATAATCTCAGTGAAAGGAATTAAGCGGGGGGGGGAGGGGGGAGCTGAGTAGCTACCAGCTGTTGGTGTGAGGGACATGGTAATGGCTACTGTCAAGAAAGGCGAGCAAAGCTAAGAAAGAAGGTGCAACCAGCCTTGTCAAAGGAGGGGGGGGGAAGATAGGGTATTGTTGTATTTTGAAGACAGTGCAGGAGTGATAGTAAATAACAAAGGAGAAATGAAAGGCTCTTGTTAGCATAGGCCCTGATGCCAAAGATTGTGCAGATCTATGCCTAGAATTGCTAATAATGCAGGTATCACAGACATATATTTTGTTCTTGGTAAAAATCAAAATCCCCCCCCCCCATAGCAATACCACCTAAATGTATATACCGCTCCACTGTGCTTTACAGCACCCTCTAAGCGATTTCCAGAGTGAGCCTCTTGCCCCCAACAATTTGGGTTCTCATTTTACTGACTTCGGAAGGATGGAAGGCTGAGTCACCCTTTAGCCAGTCAGGATCGAACTGCTGTCAGCGAGCAGTGAGTTAGCCTGCAATACCGCATTATAACCACTGCACCACCAGGGCTCAATAAAGCCCTTAAGCACACTACACAAGGCTTGATACAATGTATGAGGTCCATTCATTCTAGCTGTAGCTTGATTCAAGTGCCCCGCCGTGTGATACAGTCCCCAACTTATTGGCGGAGCCTGCAATGCTAGCTTATTAAATAGCCCTCTCTATTACAAAGTTTGTTTGGAAAAACACCATTTTAGCAGAAAGTTAACCCTGAGAAGAAGCAAGCTATTCCGGACTGAGATGGCTATGGCCAAAAGAGCATAAAGCATTTCCAGGTTCCTGTCCCCTTAACAGTGTGGAGGGGAAGGCCACTAAATGAAATGGCTTGCAATACAGCAGAATTAATTATACAGAGAGCAGAATTGGGTGGTGGCGGCAGCATGTAATGGGTGTGAGCAAGAAGCCAAGATTAAGGCAGGTTATTGAATATTAATACTTTGGCTATTAATCTCCCTGTTTCTAGAGGAGGAAGAACAAAAGGCCCAGTGCCGCCAACTTAATTTGAATGGTGAAAACAAATTATCGCTAGGAGCAATGTTTTTTTGAATGCTAGCATTTGATGACTCTCACAAGACAGTGGGATTTCTCCATTCTTCTGAGAGGCACAGAGAGGAAACTCTTGCTTTTTGTGCTGGGGAACTTTTGGGCAAGGAAAGAATCCAGCAATCTGACATAGTTGTCATTCAGTTGATCCTTACGTAGCTTTGAGAGCGGATAGTATCACTGATAGAATCAGCTCAAACTTCATGCATGGCTTACTAGCAGCCAGCAGGGAGTAGGTCCTATGTCTGGTTTACTAAGGTGACCATGATTGCTGCCCAGATTAGCAGAAGTTTGCATCACCACGAATACTGGAAAACAGTGGATAGCTTGAGTCATATGTACATCCAAGTAAGTTACCTTCTTGTTCTTACAGGTGGGATTTACTTCAAGATCTCTTTATTCAGAGATCATAACCTCTTTGCCCAGATTGCAGCACTGTTTAAAGTTGCAGTAGACGTTGGTTGATTCAGTTGTGGTGGATTGCATCCGAAGGGGATGAATATTTATCCATGTTATGGGGACAGTATAGAGTGCAGGTTTAATGGAAGAGAATAGTATATTTTGGTGTGTAAATTTAGTGATCAAACTATGACTTGTATTCATCGTCGATGTGGGTCTTGAGTGTTCTAAAGGTGAACTGTATTTTTTTGTTTGTTCTACCTATGGAAACTGACAATTTTGGAATAATTCTGAAACGACATCTCCCAGTTCAGACTGGCAGACTAATACTGCATGCAAGTTTAAAATACTTTGATTCTTTCCAAAAAACGATGCTACATATTTAACTTCATATTAATGAAAGAGGATGCTGTTTTTTCACTATTAATTCAGAATGCTGTATTTGGCTCAGATTGCTACCCTGCAGTGTGTTTGCTCTAATTTTATGGAATGTTATGGGAATTGCAGTATTTAAAGATAGTGGGCAGCACCAGTTAGGGAAAAACTATATTACATTTTATTGCAAAGTAATTACTGCTCAGTGTAGTGGGACTTATTTACAGAGACACCCACCAGTCTTATGATATTGTAGAGTTCTGTCTGGGTGTTTGTTGAGGTTTCTGCTGCCTAACGGTTGAAGAGAAAACATTGCTTCTTCAAACTGGACAGGTTTCTCGTTGGACAACAAAGCAAGTTTTTATCTGACAAAAGTTTCTTCCTAAATTATCTAAGAAAATGTGATGATAATGTAATAGTTCTGTTTATTGGTTCAGTTTCTAATGTTGACCTGAGGGTAAAAAATGTTTCTTCTAATACCTTATCATTTTTTATACCATACACCTTGTTTTTTTTTTTCATTGAAAATAAGGCAGTCCGGAATGCTTCCAGAATAAATTAATATCAGCAATGGGTGCTCTCATTTTTAAAAGGGTTGCAGCTTAAATTGTAATGTGACTTCCTTGTGGGGCTTCATTTTTTGCTTTTTCTATTGCCAATCTTCTAGATATAACTCTGCATACAGTCTTCTTCCTGTTAAGGTGGCAAAGCAGCAAAATAACGTGTTGGTTTTTGTTTTTTTTTAAAAAAAACCCGAAACCAAAGTTTAGTCGTGTAGAAATCTAACATGGTTTTCTGTCTGTATTTGTTTCAGTGGAGGAAGACTTTTTTTAAATTGCAGTTTGAAGTAATACAGTGCGCTCAATAATGTGAACAGAGGGGTTAAAACCTTCCCCCCTGTTGCATTGCTTAGCTTTTTCTTCCTCCTTTTCTCAACTAAATTTGGTACAGATGTGCTAATCTTCTGTCTTCCTGTTCTTGCAATCTGAACAAGGGTGTGCCATCACTGATGGATAGCAACTCTTGTTTCAGCCAGAAATACGTTTTTGAGATAGCACTTTGCCATAATTATGCCAGGCCAGCAGGGGTGGGTAGGGCATTCTGGGAGTTGAAGTCCACATATCTGAAAGTGGCTAAGGTTGAGAAACACTGCCTTAACCTCTATCCCACACTGGCTCTGTTGACATTTTGTCGCTGCCAGAGCAAAATTTGTCTTCTTTACTTCCTGTAGTGTTCTTTGCCTCCAAATGACCTAATTTCTATTAAACTGTTGAAAGAAAAATCTTCATCAGAGTCCAGTCCAAGCTGGGAATAAACAAAATGGAGACTGCTTTCGAAAGAAGGTTGTAGTTTATTGAAGAGGAGAGCCAGGCAGAAAGGGAAAGCTGACCACTTGTAGTAGGGAATAGTGGGTTTTTATACCTTCTTGGGCTTTTGTTTGGAGTTGTTTCTGTGGCATGAACTTTGACCTGAGTCTTGAGTGTGCCTTTCTGGTATTCTGATGATGGTGGGTTAATCCTATTATGTCCCAAAGGTCATATCCTGCTTCCCTGGGGCTGATGGCTGATGGCTATGTCCTCTGTTGGATTTTTTGGTGTGAGAGATTGTTGATTCTAGGGATCTTTGTCTTTCTAATCCCATCAGCGCTAAGCTTCCAGGTGCCAGTCTTTCTGAAAGGATTATGATATCTGCATTTCTACAGAGCTGGTTTCTGCATGGGAGAGGGAGAAGTCGGGCTTTTAAGAAAAACTGGGCATGCTTATTTGCCTTTTTAAGATCCTTTGAGGAAATATAATATTCTACCCTTTTTAATATTTCCTTCTCTTTGCGGGGGGGGGGGAGCTGACTTCCCAAAAAACATTCAGGGAGGTGGATTCTGCCTTTGGAAGCCTATTTATTAAGTCAAGAAAATGGGGGAAGGGGTTTGATAGCTGTAAGCATGTTACTACTATTTACACATTGTGTAAAATGATGCCAAGGTTGATACTGTTGTGGAATTTATGTTTGGAATGTGTAAAAACAATATAATTTGGACAAGGAGACAAGAAGCCAAGCTGAAATCACCATTACTGCTGATAGACGCTGGATCCAGTGGGTTCGATCCAAAAATGTATTGCTAGTAGAAAAAGGAGAGATTGGCTGAAACCCAGGAAAAGCGTTAGCAAAGTATTCATTCGTGCTTAATTTGGTATGAAATGTTGTGATAATGCTGTTTTTGACTTGAATAGTTTGTACTTGAAATTGAGTAGCCAACAATACATAATCTGCTTTTCTAACAACAACGTTTCTTGATATGTCCTGGTTTTTTTTATATGTTAACAATGTACCTATATTATTGAGTACAAATGGTAAATATTATTCAGTTGCATTTGTTGCTCTTGTTCTTTTAAATCCAAAATGATTTTTTTTTAAAAAAAAAATAGAGATGCACTTACACTCTTCCGGTGTGTTTTTTTTTAAAAAAAAAGACTTGAGAAGCATATTGAACCCTCTTTTTGAGTTTAAAAATACCTATTTTTACTCACCACCGGTGCCTTTGAGAGATCCATGCCTCAAGTGAGTCTTATGATGTGAATGTTTTGGTTGATTGTTTGGTCTGATGATTTGCTCATATGATCTTAGATTAGATCACGAAACGCAAGAAAATTTGTTTTTAACACTCTTACTCTTTCTGTGGAACAGGATTCTGTCAAGAGCTCTTTTTATCAAAATGTAATGTGATTACAGTTGAAAAACATCAAAGGTTTGGTTGTTCCAAGGGTTTGTAATCTCCACATATGGAGGTTTCGTGAAGAATACTACTGTGGATGCAATTTAATTATTTTGGGGGAAAAAATCCCGTTATTCATACCAAATTCTCTTTCCATGAGATAACTTAGGAGCTTTTTCAAGCCTGTATGATACTTCTGCCAGTTAAGAAATTGCAGTTTCTTGAAGTGACTGCTTGAAGTTCTAGTGGATGTTATTACCTTAAAACATTCCTTTTTTTACTTTTTAAAGAAAAACCCAATTCTTTGAGGAGCTTTTTCAGGAAAATATATATTGTTTTCTTCTCTATTGCAGACCACAATTAAAGTCTGGTGGGGGGGGGGAAATCGGTGCTATTCAGTGGCTATTTGGTCATTTGAGTTATGTGTATATAAAACTGACAGGATAAAAATTCAACAACAATATTAAAAATATTTCTATAGCTATTTCTTCGGCTTAGGTTCTGAAGCAAAAACTTTGCAAATTCTTTCCAAGGACATTGATACCCAAGCAAGCCGAATGCACTATACACAGCTTGCCCGATATAAACATACGTTTGATTCTCTCAGATGGAATTGGTTGAAATTCAGGTTAAATAAGAGAAAATAATCACAACACAGCCAACTTCTGCGGCTTAATTATTAAGAGGATTCTTTGGCCGTGGTTGAAATATGAACACAGAAACACGGGTGATCAAAATCGCACATGTAAACGCCATAGGCATCTGTTGACGGTAGATCTTATTCCTTTAAATATTCCTTTTAAGTAGGCGCAGAGGGTTTTGGCTGTCTAGTTACTATGGAGATGTGTTCCCTTGGTCCTTGTTGTTGCAACTGGTTGATGTGGTGGTTTTCCCAGCAGATGCACAAGATGCCAGTGTTCTGGCATTAGAGCAATGCTTCTCAACCTTGGCAACTTCAAGATGTGTGGACTTCAGCTCCCAGAATTCCCCAGGCCAGCATTGCTGGCCTGGGGAATTCTGGGAGTTGAAGTCCACACGTCTTGAGGTTGCTAAATTTGAGGACCCCTGCCTTAGATTATTGGTGAGAATGGGATTGGCAACTAATATTAGTTGCCTCATGGGCGCGACCTGTCGCCTGTTTTCATACTCCCCTTAATGACGGGCCCAAGCCTTGGGACTCCGAGAGGTGGTTGGGCTTGGATAGGGGCCTCGAGTTAAGACGCGCTAAGAGGCCCCTGATCAGATTTTTAGCCGGTTATTTTAGGAGGTTAGGGAGGGGGAGGGAGGGGGGGATGGGGAGGGAACTTGTAACCGGCACTCAGTCTGGTCCTGTTAGAGGTCCTGGTGGGACGGGGTTGGGGGAGGTGGCTGCTGGCGCTGGGAATGTGGGGGTGGGGTATCGAATCCCCACGGCGATAGGGTATGGCAGCAGGTGTTTGCGAGGAGGGTCATATCAACATCTGGGATCGCGCCCCCGCTATCTTCGAGCGGTGGCGCGCTCCGACCCTCCGGTTAGCACCCTCTTACCCGGGGATGAGGGTGATCAGGCCCCTGAGCTCAGGCTGGTCTATTTTAACGCTAGATCCGTAGTTAATAAAGCTCCCCTCATCCGTGATCGGATTGAGGAGGAATGTGCGGATCTAGCGTGCATCACGGAAACTTGGCTGGGCTCGGAGGGAGGGGTGCCTCTCACCGAGTTATGCCCGCCGGGTTTCCGGGTGCTGCACCAGCCACGGGCTCAGGGCAGGGGTGGTGGGGTGGCAGTGGTTATTCGGGAGACATTGTGTCCCCGGGAGGCCACCATTGTCCAGATGGCCGGGAGTGAGACCCTCCTCTTGAGGTGTGGTCCTCGGGTTCAGTTGGGCTTGTTGCTTACATACCTGGCGCCCAGCTGTGTGGCAACAGCCCTGCCCGAGCTGCTCGACACCCTCTCAGGGTTGGCGGTGGAGTTCCCCAGGCTCGTAGTCCTGGGTGACTTCAACCTGCCATCACTGGGAGGGTCGTCGGAGTTAGCTCGGGAGTTCATGGCTTCCATGACAGCCATGGGCCTGACCCAGGTTATTGAGGACCCAACTCATGAGGGGGGTCACACTCTTGACCTGGTGTTTCTGTCTGGACAGTGGTTGGATGATCTGGGAGGGGGTTCTCCGTCCATCACCCCTCTGTCATGGTCAGACCATTACCTCCTGAGGCTAGTTTTCCGTCATGCCATCCCCCGCCGCTGGGCGGCGGAGCCGACCAGGTGGTTCCGCCCCAGGCGCCTAATGGACCCAGATCGGTTCCAGAGGGCGCTTGGGCCTATACCTATCACCCTTACCCACAGCCCAGTCGATGCCCTGGTGGAGGCCTGGGAAACGGCAGCCACCAGGGCACTCGACTGCGTTGTACCCATGCGACCTCTGACCCGACGCAGATCCCGTTGGGCCCCATGGTTCTCTGTGGAGCTCCGGGAGATGAAGCGTCGGAGACGAGGTCTAGAGAGCGGTTGGAGATCCAGCCGATCCGAATCCGACCGATTGCAGTTAAGAACCTTCATAAGGTCTTATCTTGCGGCGATAAGGACGGCGAAGTCTAACTACTTTGCCGCCCTTATCGCGTCCGCAGATAATCGCCCGGCCGCCCTGTTTAGGGTGACTCGCTCCCTCCTCAACCAGGAGGTGAGGGAGGATCCCTTGCAGGGACGAGCTGAGGAGTTTAGTCATCATCTGACGGACAAAATCGCTCGGATCCGGACCGGCTTGGACTCTGACTGGGCAGAGTCTGATGTGGAGGAATCAGGCGGTCTTGAGCACGTTATCTGGACTGAGTTCGACCCTGTTTCCCCTGATGATGTGGACAGGATCATGGGGAGACTGAGCTCCACCACCTGTTTGTTGGATCCGTGCCCCTCCTGGCTAGCTTATGCGGCTCGGGAGGGAACACGAGGCTGGTTCCATGCAGTAATAACTGCTTCTTTGAAGGAGGGTGTCTTCCCTGCCGCCTTGAAGGAGGCGGTGGTGAGACCCCTCCTCAAGAAGCCTGCTTTGGACCCGGCTGTTTTAAACAACTATCGTCCAGTCTCCAACCTTCGCTTCCTGGCGAAGGTTGTTGAGAGTGTGGTGGCGCATCAGCTCCCTCTGTTCCTGGAGGAAACTGATTATCTGGACCCGTACCAATCGGGCTTCAGGCCCGGACACAGCACGGAGACGGCATTGGTCGCGCTGGTGAATGATCTCTGGAGGGCTAGGGACAGGGGTTGCTCCTCTGTCCTGGTCCTATTAGATCTCTCAGCGGCCTTCGATACCATCGACCATGGTATCCTGCTGCGGCGTCTCAGGGGGTTGGGAGTGGGAGGCACCGTCCTACGGTGGTTCTCCTCCTACCTCCAGGGCCGCTCGCAGTCGGTGTTGACAGGAGGGCAGAGATCCGCCCCGAGGTCTCTCATTTGTGGAGTCCCTCAGGGGTCGGTTCTCTCGCCCCTCCTGTTCAACATCTACATGAAGCCGCTGGGCGAGATCATTCGTGGTTTTGGGGTGGGGTATCACCAGTACGCTGATGATACCCAACTTTTTCTTTCCACCCCGAACCAACCCAGTGATGCCCTCTCCGTGATGTCCCGGTGCCTGGAGGCGGTTCAGGTCTGGATGGGGAGAAACAGGCTTCGTCTCAATCCCGCCAAGACTGAGTGGCTGTGCATATCGGCGTCTCGGGTTAACCAAGTTATTCCACCTTTAACGATGGGGGGTGAGGTGTTACCCCCCGTTGATAGGGCTCGCAACTTGGGCGTCCTCCTGGATTCACGGCTCAATTTTGAAGATCACATAGGAGCCGTGACCAGGGGGGCTTTTGCACAGGTTCGCCTGGTGCGCCAGTTGCGTCCCTATCTGGACCGAGACGCCCTACGCACAGTCACTCATGCGCTTGTGACCTCCCGTTTGGACTACTGTAACGCTCTCTACATGGGGCTGCCCTTGAAGACCACTCGGAGGCTTCAACTGGTGCAGAATGCGGCCGCGCGAGTTGTAATGGGGGTTTCCCGATACTCCCATGTAACACCTCTACTCCGCGAGCTGCATTGGCTTCCGGTTGCCCTCCGGGTGAAATTCAAGGTGCTGGTTATCACCTATAAAGCCCTACATGGCCTGGGTCCGGGTTATTTGAGGGAACACCTGCTGCCGGCATCAAACGCCCTTCGCCCAGTGCGCTCTCACAGGGAGGGTCTGCTCAGGGTTCCGCCGGTGAGAGATTGCCGGCGGGTGACACCCAGGGATAGGGCCTTCTCAGTGGGAGCGCCTGCCCTCTGGAACCAGCTGCCGGTAGAGTTGAGGACTGCTCCCGACCTCCGATCATTCCGCCGGGGCCTGAAGACCTGGCTCTTTGAGCTCTCGGGCCCAGGCTGAGGAGAAAATTTTAACTGGGGTTTTAATGTACAGGGTGAATTTAATGCTTTTTAATTGGTTTTAACTTTTGTATGTTTTGATTTTTAATTCCCTGTAAACCGCCCTGAGTCCTCAGGGAAAGGGCGGTATACAAATGCAAATATTAAATTAAATTAAATTATTATTAGCAATGGTCCAAGCGAGTAGGACTTTGAGGGAGAGATGTAAGGCATCTTACATTTTAGATGTTTCTTGGATTTTAGATGTTTCTTGGATTTTTCCCCCCCTGTTTTTCCCCCCTCCTGTTTTGTGTTTTATCTTTGGTGACAAAAGAAAAATAAATATGTTAAAAACAGAACATATTTGCCACATTCATGTTATTTTCCTACGATTATCACATGTAGTATTGATCCTGTGGGTAGGTAAATAAGACTTGCCTTGGATGCCAGCTAATTTATAAAGTCTGTGTAGCCTATAGTAATTAAGATTTTGTTCTTTTTATTGGCACACAGCAAGCAGAAAACTCTGTAACAGCAGGGACTGCAATTTCTTTTTAGAAAGGTTTTAACTTCTTAGTTCCTTCCTGCCATTCTGTGTTTCAAAATTCCCAGAAAAAGGTTAAGACATATTTCAGTAAACCTTTTAGCTCCAAAAGATGTATCTCAGTACATATGTCTTTTAGCTCCCAAAGAGTTTTAATATCCATTAATAAATACAGAGAGTGAAAAGTAGAGCTTCTGTGGGTTTTATCCTACTTGCCTTTGCTAATGTTCTCTGGGCCTTTAAGTAATTTGCCTTTTGTACGGGGTGGATATATTTTGTTGTGGACTTCGCTTGTTGCCTATATGCAGTGCAACACATTCTTGTTCAATTTCTTTGCAAACTGGGCTTGAGGGGAGATGTAGCGCTGAGTTTGGTAAGAGAAAGATGGAATCTTTTAAAGGTATTTATCTGGGAAGTAAGGACCTGCTTTGCCTGTCTAAGAAACCTGGTTTCTTAGACCCTCCAAGAGGCTTGATGCTTGGGGCCTTTTAAGGTCCTTGGGAAGATAGAATCAAGATCATGTGAAGAGTTAATACCACTTTACAATGCCTTGGTAAGGCCACACTTGGAATACTGCATACAGTTTTGGTCACCATGATGTAAAAAAGATGTTGAGACTCTGGAAAGAGTACAGAGAAGAGCAACAAAGATGATCAGGGGACTGGAGGCTAAAATACATGAAGAATGGTTGCAGGAATTGTCTAGTTTAATGAAGAGAAGGACGAGGGGGGACAGGATAGCAGCCTTCCAATATCTCAGGGGCTGCCCCAAAAAAGAGGGAGTCAAGCTATTCTCCAGAACACCTGAAGGTAGGATAAGAAGTAACGGATGGAAACTAATCAAGGAGAGAAGCAACCTAGAACTAGGGAGAAACTTCCTGACAGTGAGAACAATTAACCAGTGGAACAACCTGCCTCCAGAAGCGGTGAATGCTCCAACACTGGAAGTTTTTAAGAAGAGACTGGACAGCCATTTGCCTAAAATGGTATAGGGTTTCCTGCCTGAGCAGGGGGTTGGACTAGATGACCTCCAAGGTCACTTCCAAGTTTGTTGTTGTTGTTGACTTGTAGGTGGAGTGTTGTCCAGCCAATGGGGAGGCCAAATTTAGTATTAATTCAGGGAGCAAAAGATCGGAAATACGTAATAATGACTTGAAAGAAGAGCTGCAAATGCTAGTTGATAAGTGTGATTATGCTCCCTATTATAAATCCCTTTAAAAAAAGATAACTGTTTTAATTGTTTTTGTCTTTTAGTATGCAAGGATTTGGATACCGGATTCAGAACTAGTGTGGAAGTCGGCAGAACTTTTGAAAGATTATAAACCAGGAGACAAAGTCCTACATCTGCGACTTGAGGATGGCAAGGTAATGTTAATTTAGATTTAGATTTTATTAGATTTTACCATTATATTTAGCAAGGTTTGTTATACTTTGATTCTGAAATCTTTACTTTCATGATATGACCCTGTTTATTTGGAATTTGCATCACCTGCTACCAAAGTCTTCCAGTTGGCCTTAAAAGTATCCTTAAAATAAAATAAATAATATTTAAAAGGTACTTTATGTACTACCTATATACCATAACAGTCAACTTGAGAAAAAAGTTTGTAAGCTGCTATAGAAAAACGTATCTTTAGGAAGTCTCACGTTTCCTTTTAATTTACACAGCTAATGAATCTTTTGGGGAAAAAACTAAAAAAATATTCTCGAAGTATAATTTATGTTATCTTTTTAGGATATTGAATATAAACTTGATGCTAAGTCTAAGGACCTACCACCCTTGCGAAATCCAGACATACTTGTGGGTGAAAATGACCTGACAGCACTCAGCTACCTTCATGAACCTGCTGTTCTCCACAATCTCAAAGTTCGGTTTATAGACTCAAAACTCATTTATACATATTGTGGTAAGCACAGACCCTCTGAAGTCTCTTTCATGTTATTCCTAATTAGTGTAAGTAAGGGGTTTTCAAACTTGGCCACTTTAAGACTTGTGGACTTCAACTCCCAGAATTCCCCAGCCAGAGGCTGACTGGGGAATTCTGGGAGTTGAAGTCCACAAGTCTTAAAGTGGTCAAGTTTGAGGACCCCTGGTGTAGGTAAATGGCACATTCCAGGCCAGGAATTAAAAAAAAACCACGCAGTTCTGAAAAAAGTGTATAAAATTTCTTTCACAACTACAGGGGCCTGAGCATTTTTTTAAAGTCATGAAACCTCTGTATTTTTGCTGGTTGTGTAAAACCACAATGCTGCAATGACTGGGTTTTTCCAGTCTTGGCATAGGTTGGTATCAAGTAAGTTTGTAGAATAGACATGATAACTTTCAGATATACACAGGTGGTAAGCTTACCTGAACTTGTTAGATGCTTTTTTAAACTTTAAGGTAAAAGTAAAGGTTCCCCCGCACATGGGTGCTAGTCGTTTCCAACTCTAGAGGCCGGTGCTCATCTCCGTTTCAAAGCCAAAGAGCCAGCGCTTGTCCGAGGACGTCTCCGTGGTCATGTGGCCGGCATGACTTAGACACCACAGGCGCACGGAGCGCTGTTACCTTCCCACCAGAGTGGTTCCTATTTTTCTACTTGCATTTTTACATGCTTTCGAACTGCTAGGTTGGCAGAAGCTGGGATGAGTAACAGGCGCTCACTCTGCTACGCGGCACTCGGGATTCGACCCGCCAAACTGCCGACCATCTGATCAACAAGCTCTGCATCCTAACCCATTGAGCCACCGCGTCCCTTTTTAAACTTTACTGTGTGATTATTAAGCAAAGAACACATGACTTTTCAGTTGTGGAGATAATGTGTGCATGCAGTTTCTGCATCCGTGACACACTTATAGATCTTTCATCAGTTTCTTATAAGTTGGTGCAACAAGGGAAGTTCTTTTAAAAAATGGGAACATCTTAAAAATGCATGAGAATTAGGAAGAGATTTAAGCAAAATTTATTAATAAACTTTCTGTCAACGCTGTGACAAACTGAACTGAAGCTATAAATTTAACTTTTTTTTCATATGCCTTTTCCCTTCTCCATAGATTCATCCTGTTCTTCACAAGTATTCTTTATTTGTCTTTTGTATTTCAAATAGTGGTCTTAGCCATTTTAATTCTTTTCTGCCTGGTCCTTTAGTTCCCTCTAGTGTCCACTTGTAACCTTTACCAAGCCTCCTAATATGGGTTTAGTTCCTTTTTAGTCCTCTCTCTTGAGTATACAGTTTAATTACATGCCTGCTTTTTGACTCTAACAGCAAAAATATTAACCAATATTCCAAATCTCTCTGGTCTCCCAATCTGATCAGAACTTTTGCCAACTGTATATTTTTAAAATTCTTAAATCCCTGTTTAATTTTTTTTAAAAAATCCAAAGAAAGTAAAAGTTCATCAGGCATCAAATTAAATTCACTCTTTTGAAGGTCTCTAATGTCCATAAAGTGGTTAAATTGAACATTTCCAGATGTTATTAGAAAATGAGTTAGGCGGGCTTAGTATCCTTCCTAAAGCATCTTTATCAAAGGCTGTGTTGTGCTGGGAGCATAGATTTTGGTTCCTGGCCCTCGAACTCATGGAAACGGCTATTTTATGGTGGTCTCGTGAAGGGTTGTCCTTCAGAGCACTTGTGAGTGACCTCCAGTTCACTCCTTCGAAGGACTGGTCTAACCGCCGGTCCTTCATTGTTCATAACGGTCACAGTCTCTGCTTGTTCATGGAGATGTCTTCAGTCAACCATGATTCATGCTGGAAGCCGAGTCTCCTACAGACAACCACTCAGTTACATTCCATATAATGTCAGTTATCCTGTTTAGACCAGAGGTCCCCAACCTTTTGGGCCCCAGGGACCGATTCCGTGGAGAGAGGTTTTTCCATGGACCGGAGAGTACGTGGTTTTGTGTGCTACCTGCAATCCCACGGATGGGCTTTGCTGGTTTGTGCGGACTTGTTGCTGACATGCCATGGCCCAGTACCGCTCCACGGAGCTGGGGGTTGGGGACCCCTGGCTTAGCCAATACACTGACAAAGCTAAAAAGGAAAACATATCGTTATTGTGGTGGTTGCAGTTCCACATGGGCTAAATCATTCCTGAATTAATCTCCATTGCTTTACCATGTCTTTGTTGTTATTTTGTTTTAGGTATAGTTTTAGTTGCCATAAATCCTTACGAGCAGCTGCCTATCTATGGCGAAGACATCATCAATGCCTACAGTGGCCAAAATATGGGGGACATGGACCCCCACATCTTTGCTGTGGCCGAGGAGGCATACAAACAGATGGCCAGGTTTGTAGGATGAGGAGTGTCGGCTTCCCACCAACTAGGTTTGTGGAAGGAAGGGGGCTGTTGTCATGATAAATATACTCCAACGCAGGTGGTCCTCTGCATTTGTTTAGTGACCGTCCGAAGTGACAGTGGGACCGAACACAAATGGCCTGTGAAGGCTTTTCACGCTTACAGCCATTGCAGCATCCCCATGGTCACATGATCAAAATTCAGATGCTGGCAACCGGTTCACATTTTTGATGGGGATCACGTGACCCCCCTTTTGCAGCCTTCTGACAAAGTCAGTGGGGAAGTCAGATTCTTTTGACAGTCGCGGTACCAAGTAAACACCTGCCGCGATTCACTGTGCAGCTGGGGCAAGGAAGGTCGTAAAATGGAGCAGAATTCATGCAACTGTCTCGCTTAGCAACAGACATTGTAATCGTTTGAGGACTCCCTGCATTCATACACAATCTAAATGATAGGTTTATGAGTTACAGGGTTTCCTGCTTGAGCAGGGGGTTGGACTAGGCCAGGGGTAGGCAACCTTGGCTCTTTTTTGACTCGTGGACTTCAACTCCCAGAATTCCTGAGCCAGCCATGCTGAGGGAAAAGGAAGAGGTTTCCAAGCTGAGCCATGCTGGCTCAGGAATTCTGGGAGATGAAGTCCACAAGTAAAAAAAGAGCCAAGATTGCCTACCCTTGGTCTAGGGTCTCCTGCTTGAACAGAGGGTTGGACTAGAACAGGGCTAAGCAACCTTGGCTCTTTTATAACTCGTGGACTTCAACTCCCAGAATTCCTGAGCCATCATGGGGGAACTCTGGCTCCTTCATGACTTCCGGACTTCAATTCCCAAAATTCCTGAGCCATCATGGGGGAGCTATGGGTCCTTCATGACTTGTGGACTTCAACTCCCAGAATTCCTGAGCCAGCGTGGCTCAGCTTGGAAACCTCTCCCTTTCCCCTCAGCATGGCTGGCTCAGGAATTCTGGGAGTTGAAGTCCATGAATCACAAAAGAGCCAAGGTGGCCTACCCTCGGACTAGGAGACCTCCAAGGCCCCTTCCAACTCTGTTATTCTGTTCAATGATTTTGCTTCTATTTCAGGGATGAACGGAACCAGTCCATCATTGTAAGCGGGGAATCGGGAGCTGGGAAAACCGTGTCTGCCAAATATGCCATGAGGTACTTTGCCACAGTGAGCGGGTCGGCAAGTGAAGCTAACGTTGAAGAGAAAGTATTAGCTTCCAATCCTATAATGGAGGTAAGACCGGAATGTGTGTGGTGTTCCTTTTTTTTTTTTAAATTAGAGAACAATTTTTGCCATTGGACGATTTGTTTCCCCTTGACTGCTTCAACCATACTGGATTATATATCAGGTATTACATATCATTGTGGACTTACGACTACAATGGGGCCCCAAATTTTTGTTGCTAAGAGGGACGCTTGTGAAGTGAATTTTGCCCTATTTTACAATAGGGCACAGTTGTTAAGTGAATCATTGCAGTTGTTAACTTAGTAACCCGGTCATTAAGTGAATCTGGTTCCTCATTGACTTTGCTTGTCAGAAGGCCGCAAAAGGGGATCACGTGACCCCAGGACACTGCAACCGTCATAAATACAAGTCGGTTGCCAAGCGTCCGAGTTTTGATCCCATGACCGCAGGGGTGCTGTAGTGGTCCTAAGTGTGAAAAATGGTCACAAGTCACTTTTTTCAGTGCCATTGTAACTTTGAGTGGTCACTAATTGAACTGTTGTAAGTCAAGGACTGTCTGTAACTGATTTGGATTTTTAAGGACTGGCAGGTTTTGAAGGAAAACAGGAAAATGAGGGAAGCCCTTAAAAATATAATGCAAGAGAGAAATGGATGGAGAGGGAAGATAAGTAGGACATTCAGGAGATCTGTTGAGAGATTAAATCCAACTGCCCCCTTTCTTGAATATTTTAAAACCTATTTTTTCTTATTTTAAGCATTTCTTGAAACTCAAAGCAAAAGTGGAGGTGGCCCTAAATGCAGCTTTGTCAGAGGTGTATTTGATGTATTCAGAGCTCAGGTAATTCTGCCTGGTTTGCCGTGCTGTGTGGAATTTTGCGAGCAACTTTACTGAGCATTTATCAATAAAACGCGTACTAACCAATAGGCATGTCGCGAGCATTTTTCACTTTTCCTTCTAGATGTAGAACGATCCTGACATGATAGAGCAGGGGTGAACAACTATGACAACTTTAGGACCTGTGGACTTTAACTACCAAAATTCCTGAGTCAGCATGGTTTAAAACATGCATCATTATGATTTTTTTTTGACTCTCTGCACATCCCTTCACTATATCCCTGGTGACATACAAATAAAGTCATTGTTCTAAAGATATCCTCCACCCTCAGTCTCCCAAATAACCTCTGATTCAGTCTTAGAAAGAAAGTCTGAGTTGGTGGGTGGGTGTGCTGCCCTGTCACTAACATGCAGTTATTGTTAACAAAAATGTATGGATGATGAAACCCATTTTCTGAAAGAAGGTCTGTTGGGCTAGTTGGAGAGCTATCTTCTACGTGGTTTTTAGTAAAACAATTATTTGTGTCTACACAAAGAGGTCTTGTTTGTGCTTAGTAATATCGTATGCATCTGACTATGTTAACTGGAGACACGGTACAGATTAAATTAGGGGTAGAGGCCTCGCTTTTCAATACGGGTTTTAAGTTATGGATTAAAATTGGCAACTGTTAAAAGAATAGTTCTTAAGCACGATGTAGTCCAGGGGGTCTTCAAACTTGGATGTAGTCCCTTTTTCTTTTGGAATATGCACATGTCTTCTCAGAAAGCCCTAGTCGTAGAAGAGGCATCCTCTCCCATGTGTGTGAGAAAGAGGCCCTTAATTAATTAATTAATTAATTAAATGCTTATAATTGGAGTGGGTCTCAAAATTTCTGGCCCTGTCCTCTTTCCTTCCCCACAGTCTATTGGCAATGCCAAAACCACAAGAAACGACAACAGCAGTCGCTTTGGGAAGTACATTGAAATCGGTTTCGACAAACGGTATCGAATCACAGGGGCTAACATGAGAACTTACCTCCTCGAAAAATCAAGAGTGGTGTTCCAGGTAAAGGGGACTCTGCCTTATTTACCTGATTGTGAGTTGGGGGACAAATCTGTGCATGATGGCTTACATCTGGAGTGGGATGTGGTTGGTTTTCCCCTTTTGCAATCCAGAGTGGAAATGGTAAATTTAAGGAAGAAAGAGCCTCTACATCTGTTGTTCCAGAGGGGAGTCTCAAGAACCAGTGGAAGAAAATGGAAGGGGGCAAATTATGGGTTGTTTTAGTCCAGGGGTGTTTAAACGTGGCCCTTTTATGACTTGTGGACTTCAACTCCCAGAATTGTCTGTGTGGTCGCCCAGAGCCAACTGGTTCACATCAAATATAATCTATTTGTATTAAAGGCAGAAGAAGAGAGAAATTACCATATCTTCTATCAGCTTTGTGCTTCTGCAGCATTACCTGAATTTAAAGCGTTGCGATTGGGTATGTATCGGTATCTGCTGGTACTACAATTTGGCGTTTACAAAGTATTTTTCTTACAATAATAAAGTTGGAAGGCACCTGGGAGATCATCTAGTCCAACCCCCTGCTCAGGCAGGAAACCCTATACCATTTCAGACAAATGGCTGTCCAGTCTCTTCTTAAAAACTTCCAGTGTTGGAGCACCCACAACTTCTGGATGCAAGCCGTTCCACTGGTTAATTGTTCTAACTGTCAGGAAGTTTCTCCTTAGTTGCAGGTTGCTTCTCTCCTTGATGAGTTTCCCTCTGTTGCTTGTCCTGCCTTCAGGCCCTTTGGAAAACAGCTTGACTCCCTCTTCTTTGTGGCAGCCCCTCAAATATTGGAAGGCTTCTATCATGTCCCCCCTCTTATCTATTAATAGCCATGTATCTTCCATGTATAAACACGAAGCAAAACTACTGCTATTCAGATTACAAATATTTTACCGTGGTCAGGAATAATTTAAGAGGAATCATTATTTGCTTGATCACTCTGACTGCATTGAATCTCCACAAAATCTTTTTGAATTTTAAAGAACTTTGCAAAGAAGGGGTATAAATTCTTACCAGTGAACAAATAGTGCCTTCTCAAATGGGCTGCAGTTACGTGCCTGTCGCATGAAAGTCATCACGGCATTTTGTTTTAAGAAATAATCTTGGTTTTGTCCAAATAGGGAATGCAGACTATTTTCACTATACAAAACAAGGGGGCAGCCCAGTAATTGACGGAATTGATGACGCTAAGGAAATGCTTAACACTCGGCGGGCTTGCAGTCTTTTAGGTAAGCATGCGACTCTTCAAAGTGCTTCACTTAGGACAGACAGGTCAAACACAAGGCCCGGGGGCCGGATCCGGCCCGCGAAGTGGTTTTATGCAGCCCGCAAAGCCATCCTGGAAACAGTGAGGGAACGGCCCCCACTGCCTTGGCCCAGAGACCCTCCTCCTGCCAGAGACCCCCAGATCTGTCCCACTCCTGCCCAGGGCCCCATAGGCACCCCTTGATGCGAACGATGTAGAGCTGGCCACGCCCACCCAGTAGGCCATACGCACTCTAGCCATGCCCACCCAGTAGGCCACGCCCACCCAGGCCATACCCACCCGGCCCCCTGAGGGCAACCGCAATGCTGATGCGGCCCTCAATGAAATTGAGTTTGACACCCCTGACTTAGGATAACTCCACCAATGTTGTATATTATTATTTGCAAAAAAAAAAAACTTAAAAGGATGAATAGCTGCTTAAGAGAGGGTTCCACTTACTGAGCCTAAAAGGTTGTAGAGTAAGGTAAAGGTAAAGGTTCCCCCGCACATGCGTGCTAGTCGTTTCCGACTCTAGGGGGCGGTGCTCATCTCCGTTTCAAAGCCGAAGAGCCAGCGCTTGTCCGAGGATGTCTCTGTGGTCATGTGGCCGGCATGACTAGATGCCAAAGGCACACGGAACACTGTTACCTTCCCACCGTAGTGGTCCCTATTTTTCTACTTGCATTTTTACGTGCTTTCGAACTGCTAGGTTGGCAGAAGCTGGGACGAGTAACAGGCGCTCACTCTGCTACGCGGCACTCAGGATTCGACCCGCCAAACTGCCGACCTTCCGATTGACAAGTTCAGTGTCCTAACCCACTGAGCCACCACGTCCCTTCTAGGTTGTAGAGTACAACCTTGCTAACTGCTATTTGAAATCTCAAAGGCACCAAAAGAGGAATGGGGGAGGAGCAGATATCTGCTTCAATTACAAATAGCTCGGCTTTCTTAAAACTCTTCAGGGATACTAAGAGCAGCTGATTTTCCGGCAAAAATAAATTTTGAAGCACTGTAAGGCTGTTGCATTTATTTCCTGGTGCAAAACTCACCATTCTTTCACCAAAGGCATCTAACTCGCTGGAGGATAAAATTTTGCCTTTCTAAAAGTATTGATGTGTTGCTTTGAATTGTAAAAATGCTGTAATTATGCAAGAATGTGCATAATTAGCATAAGATTTAGCATAAAAACCATTTGTAAGAAGGCAGATATCAAGGGGCGATTATGTAGGGACATTTATAGTTTATGATGCCAGAAAAAATCATTTTACATCTCTTCCAAACAGGAGACTGCAGTTTGAATGCAGTCTGCATGTGGCTGTAAGTTCTTGCCTTTCTGGTAAAAAAATAAAAGGGTGACTCCCCCACTCAATGATGAATTGTTACCTTATTATTAATTGTACCTTGTATACTTCTTGTTTAGGTACTTAATAGGGTGTTGTTATTCAAGGAAACTTTTTTTAAAATTTCCCCCTGCTTCCCTTCCCCAATACAACAGGCATTGTTGATTCCCGTCAGATGGGAATTTTCCAAATCCTTGCTGCCATTCTTCACTTAGGGAATGTGTCATTCACATCTCGAGATGCCGATAGCTGCACAATACCCGTAAGTTCCAAAATACTTTAAATATTCTCGATCCCATTGACATTTTTAACTTCCCTACTCTTCCTTGTCTATTTGTCTTGTAGTTGTCTTGCCAAAATGGAGATAAGCTGCATTTTCCCCATCTTTTCTATATTTATTTTTTTCTTTTTAGATTCTTGCTCATTTTTCTTCAAATTATGTCTTTCCAAATGGAAGAACTTTCTCATTAAATCTAAGGCAGGGGTCTTCAAACCTGGCCCTTTTATGACTTGTGGACTTCAACTCTGGGAGTTGAAGTCCACAAGTCATAAAAGGGCCAAGTTTGAAGACCCCTGATCTAAGGCGTAAAACCTTTCTCATTAACTTTTGGCTGCTTGAAAATTTTTAATTGAGTTGTTAGAAGTATGTAGGTATTGTTTTCAACTCTAAGGAGATTTTTGTCATTGTAGCCTAAACATGAACCCCTCAGGATCTTCTGCGAACTCATGGGAGTGGAATACGAACAGATGGCGCATTGGCTTTGCCACAGAAAGCTCGCTACCGCCACGGAGACCTACATCAAGCCAATTTCCAAGCTGCAGGCTGTCAATGCTAGGGATGCTCTTGCAAAACATATCTACGCCAACCTTTTTACCTGGATTGTAGAACATGTGAACAAAACTTTGCAGTCAACTGTGAAACAGCATTCTTTCATTGGCGTATTGGACATCTACGGGTGAGTGCTTTCCGTCTCAGGATTTTTGCTACCCTTGCAGTGATTTCAGGCGGTGAGGTCAAAAATGATAAGAGTATCTGAAACAATATCTTGAGGTTCCATAGAATCAGATTATATAATAGATCAAACAGAGTAGCTTACATCGTGAAGGACTGTTTTCTTCCTGCTAGGAATGTAGACGTTGAATAAACCTTTTTTTTTGTTTTGTTTTTTTGGTCTGGCCCTTCCATTCCATTTTAATATAGCGGTAATAATTCAGCTGAAGGTTTTAGACCTCAGCTGTGAAACTGTTCATTGAATACTTTTCAGGTATGCTGTAAGTTGGTTTTCTTTTTCAGGTTTGAAACATTTGAGATCAACAGTTTTGAACAATTCTGTATAAATTACGCCAATGAGAAATTGCAGCAGCAGTTCAATATGGTAAGTAAGAAACTTGGTTTTTTGGGTGTAATGCTATCCACCCACATCTTAATTACCCAGTTGATAATTAGATTTTCTGGATTAGTGGTTCAGAAGGAGGACTTTTTATCATTTGTCATTTTCTAGAGGGACAGCTAGGTTAATCTGTTGCATCTGGTAAAACAGGCTGTCCATTTCAATTTCTGTATCACCGTTAAAAGCCCCAGGAAAAACGCAAATGCAAAGTCAGTACTGTAATCTCACCCTGATGATGATCTCACACAGCACGTCTTTAAGTTGGAGCAAGAAGAATACATGCGGGAACAAATTCCTTGGACCTTGATTGATTTCTACGACAATCAGCCCTGCATTAACCTCATCGAGGCCAAAATGGGAATTCTGGATTTGCTGGATGAGGAATGCAAGGTAGGTCGTCCAAATTTCCCCTGTAGAAGAATTTCTGCAGAACAAAGTAGGAAGAGTTAAAATACCCATTTATATCCTCGCCGGTTTAGTGTGACGTCTTTTGGATCTCATTCGGCACGGTTTGCCTGTTCTGGGATTCGCATGCCTCCTTCAATCCATAAGCTTCCATTCCCAGGATTTGAATGCAGTGGCTGAGTTTTGCTTGGTGTCATTTCATGTGTCTCTTTTGCTAAACTTTCTGGGATAAGGGGTGGGCAGCTCCCCTGTGGACAGCACTAAAAGCCAATTAAAAATGTTACAAAATTCCTGCACAGGAAAAAAAAGAGAATATTTCTTCCTTTTCAATGGCACCATTTATAACTTTCCTGTGATTATTGTCCCGTTCCTCCCCCCGCCCCCCCATGGCTGTGTTCCCACCAGAAATGTGAATTCATCTCTCCATCTTTCCCTTCTAGATGCCTAAAGGATCAGACAATAGTTGGGCCCAGAAATTATACAATACTCACTTGAAAAAGACAGCACTTTTTGAGAAACCTCGATTGTCCAACAAAGCTTTTATTATTCAACACTTTGCAGATAAGGTAGGGGATTTTGTTTCCTGGCTGATGTGGATATTACTTTTTTCTTGTTACTCGTCTCGGTCCATCAAAGGATCTTTTTGCAGTTGTCATTGGGAGGAATTCTTGAGGCAGAAAATGTTTGGCAAGCAATTCAACAAAACAAGTATGCTTTGCGTTGAGTGTGACGGCTTCCTTTATTAACTATCACAGTCAAACTTTGGCAAAGCTTTTAAACTTAAACCTGAAATTGGAACTCTCATAAAACAGAGGACATTTGTGCTTATCTAGGTATACCTATCTTTGTGTGCCACCGATCGCAACCGTAAAAATTAGATATTTGCATTTCCAGGTGGAGTACCAGTGCGAAGGGTTTTTGGAAAAGAACAAGGATACTGTCTACGAAGAACAGATCAACGTTCTCAAATCAAGTAAGGTTAGTGTTGAAATAATCTTCCCTGCCACTTCACTTACCATCACAATCCTATAAAGACTGAACTGTCGTCCATTTCTGATTTCAGCTCTTAGAGAAGAGCAGGATATGAATCTAACCAGTTACAGCAATGAATAGGGTGCAATATGACAATCTACTCCTCCCTGATCATATTCTAGGAAACTTAAAATGCATAATTAAAATCAGAAAGGAAGGTTACTTTCCTCTTCCTTGTCTAATTTGTGTTACCTTTCTTGGAAGCTTACAGACTTCTAGGCATTTGGAAATAATTCTCTTTCCCTGTAATCTCTTCTTTAATGGAAGATTGTCCTGCATTTCAGCAAAGGTGCTGGTTTTTCTCAAAATTCATGGTGCAGAAGAAATAGTGAGAAGAAGTACTAGGTGTCAAACTTCACAACTTTTAGAGAGAGCAGCATATGGAGAGTTTCTGCAATGTTTACTTGATGAAAGGGCCACTCTTGAATTGTTTGTGGTTGCATGATTTGAAATCACGAAATTTGGTGCAAGCCTAAGAGATGAGGACGGTTGCCTCTGCAACAAGCTTTAAGAGCTCTGATAACCGCTCTGTAGGGACAGTGGAGAAGGTCTTGTATCACTGCATACTCTTTGTAAGTAAGTTTCAGGGATGCTTCTGGTTGGCTTCCGGGTGACACAGACTCTTGGGCCATCTGTGGGGTCCTAATCTAGGAAAGGCCATCCTTAGATTCTTGGGGTCACCTAAATTAACCTGCTTTATAAAGCAAAAGCTAAACTCTCTTTATTTTTCCAAGCATCTGGAAAGTAATGAAACCAACCCATGAATGATAATCTCTTTGGGCTTTGGTTTCCCCTTTTGATTGCATTACCTCAGGGAAAACTTGCTCTTTCCTAATTCGGAGGTGACTTTTTAAAAAAACCTGTGTCTGACTCAGTTTAAGATGCTGCCTGAGCTGTTTCAAGAGGAGAAGGCGGTCAGCCCCGCCTCAGCCACTCCGTCTGGCCGTACCCCATTGTCTCGAGTAGCTGTAAAACCAGCCAAGTCCAAAATGGCCCACACAAGCAAGGAACATAAGAAAACCGTGGGGCATCAGGTAAAGGAAATGTATTACATGCATTTGTTTTGGGCTATTTCCAGATTGCACGGCCCCACTTTACTTGGGGCTATCCCTCATGATAATGGAGAACGGGAGAAGAAACATTTGCTGTAACCCAGGGGTTCCCAACCGGATATTCCAGGGGGTGTGAAAACTTGGGTTTTTCAAAATTATAATGTATATGCATAATTCATTGCCGCTATTTCAAACATTTGCTAAGGGTGCGTGAGAATATATCAGAAGCGTTCTAGGGGTGCGTGGTATAGAAAAGGTTGGGAACCACTGCGTAACCGTTTGTGGAGAAATAGTGACATTTTTCGTCACAGTCTACCTCAGGGGTCCCCAACCTGTGGGCTGTAGCTCACTATCTGTATTTCTTGGACTATGGCCTAAGTCTGATCTGGACTTATTTCCACGATTAATAAAGTTGCAGACTGATTTTAAAAAAAATAAAACAGATGGCCTGTCATTTATATAAGTTGTTATTAGAAATTGCAGCATGGAGAAGTTTCACTCTAAAGAAAGAGAAAAAAAAGTGTCATTGTTTCCTTGTACATCCCTCCTCCCCCCCTTTTTTAAATCTTTCCTACAGTTCAGAAATTCTTTGCACCTCTTGATGGAGACCCTCAATGCCACAACTCCACATTACGTGCGATGTATTAAACCAAACGACTTCAAGTTCCCATTTATGTAAGTTCACGATCCTGTCTCATTTGCTCTGTGAAAGTATATTGTGTTAGAGAGGAAAAAAAAACATTTGTCGAGACTTGATTTGGACAGAAACAAACAGATGTCACGTCCTGGCCCATTTATTTACTGTAGCTCAATTTGGGCCTTGGAAAAAATATCTCAAGGCTGTTGTCCAACGATAGAATTTTTATTAATGAAACGCCATTGCAATGATGGAACAGGAAAAAGTTCTGCATTCAGTCTTGCTTAGTCTTGAAATAAAATGTTTTGACTAGCTTATAGCAACTTTGTTATGTACTTGGTCCTTGGTGCTCTCTGAGCTTGGTTGTTGTCTTGCAGACGTTTCATTACCCAAACTAGCTAACATCATCAGTGTTAGAAGGGAGAGGAGGAGGAGGAGCAGGAGGAGGAGGAGGAGAGCTGTGGGGTCCTTGGTGCTCTTTGAGCTTGCTTGTTGTCTTGCAGACATTTCATTACCCAAGCTAGCTAACATCATCAGAGTTAGAAGAGAGAGGAGGAGGTGGAGGAGGGCTGTGGGGTCCTTGGTGCTCTCTGAGCTTGCTTGTTATCTTGCAGACATTACCCAAACAAGGTAACATCATCACTGCTAGTCACACTGATGGTATTATCTAGTTTGGGTAATGAAACATCTGCAAGAAAACAAGCAAACTCACAGACCACCAAGGACCCCTCACGTCAACCCTGAGCTACAAATACTCTCCTTTTCGTTCCTACGTGGTCTTATGGTCTTACCTGAGTGCACTTCCTGCTGAACAAATCTCTGCTAGAGCCACTGGGGACTTCTTTTTGTTGCTCTTTGGGCAACTCCTCCTTTCTGTGCTGCGATCACACTTCTGCCATGAATGACTCCACACCATGTGTTCACCCGTAGGTTTGATGAAAAGCGGACTGTGCAACAGCTGAGAGCTTGTGGCGTGCTAGAGACAATCCGGATCAGTGCAGCAGGTTTCCCTTCAAGGTGAGCACGTCACACATGAGACCGGGTGTGTGTGTGGAGGGTGTGTGTGTGTGAATGAGGTTTGCATTTCAAAGGGTTTTTTTCCTCCCCTGATCGGCTACTGCCACCTTGCCTCTTGAAACCAGGTGGACCTATCAAGAATTCTTCAGCCGCTATCGCGTCCTGATGAAGCAGAAAGATGTCCTCAGTGACAGGAAGCAGACATGCAAAAATGTCTTGGAAAAGCTGATTCTGGTAATAGATTTATGGTACTTAATGCCTGTCAAGTTAGCCCATGCTGGGTGGATCCCTGTTATTTGAATTATGCGCAGTAAAGTGGTTTTCCAATCTCTTCTACCAATGTGCCTTTGTCTGTCTGTCTATCTCATCTATCTATATCTATCTTCTCTCTCTCTCTCTCTCTCTCTCTCTGTATCTATCTATGTATCTAATTTATTTTTATCTATCTATCTATCTATCTATCTATCTATCTATCTATCTATCTATCTATCATCATGTGTGTGTGTCTCTGTCAGTCAGTTTGTATGTCTTATCATGTCTCTGTCTCTCTGTCTCTCTCTCTCCATCCATCCATCCATCCTAGCTATCATAGTTAGAAGCTGCCCATCTCCCACACAGAGGGGCTCCGGTTGGTGTACAAGTAAAATACTAAAAGCAGAAAAACAATATATAAAATGTAAAAGAGGCAAGCAATGTTAAAAATTAATTAAAAGATTGGGGGGAGGAGAGCTTCCAGGGAACTTAGTAGCCCCATAGTTGCCTGCTCCTCGGTGTGCCCCAAGCAAGGCCACACAGCCACGTTTTTCATGCTTTTTCAGAAGGCCAGAAGAGGGGGGGGCACCTCACCTTTGAGGGGAGGGAAAGTGTTTACAATTGTAAATTGTAGTCTGCTTTTTCAGATTGACACTTTTGTTTCACCCCTATTCCCAAAGGATGGTCCTCAACCTTTGCTTGCTGATTCATTTAGATTATATTCATATTATTGGACTATTGGCTTCCTAATCCCATGCATTCAAGAACTGGCATGATTTATTTCCCCCGCTCTTAATCTTTTCTGCTTTCAAATGGATTCTGCCTCTGATATTTGGGTAGGGTTTGGGTTTACTTTTGTTTAATTATTACTACTTGGTAGCTCCTTGAAGAGCTAATTAAGCACAGAGGAGGAGGAGATGCTTATTTTTAAAATTGTTTCCTCACTTTCAACATGTAAATGTCATTATTTTCACGGCGATGACCCATAATCAATTGATGACCCATAATCAAAATAGCATTTCAATTTATCACCACGCCTCTTAGGAAGAATAACACAGGAAGGGGAGGGCTTTTTAGCAGGAAAATGGCATCATTTGAAGAGTCCTTCATCTTGCTACGACTGAGTGTATCACACATTCTCCCAAAACTGCTCTCTGGTCCTGGGAAAAATGCTAGAACTTCCCATTACGGAAGTCCAATGTGTCACGTGCAATCTGACCTTTGCCCAGGGTGTAGAAATCAAAGTACAATCAGAGACTAACAAAGCAATCATATATATGTTTATGCAGAAATAGTTCCCTCCACATGCTGATTTCATTGGCGCTTGTCTCAGGTAAACACATAGATAAGATTGAAAATCCATTCGTCCCATGGCAGCTTAACTGGATGAAAAGTCCTTTAGATGTCCTATAGAGAAGAGGAATTAATTTAGATTTCTAATTTAAATCTTCCTTTTAAACTTTGAGACTTTGATATAGTGATATGAGTTTAATCCTCCTGCTTTGAGGGAAATGCGGCTCATGCTTAGAATGAATTGCCTAACATAGAGTACCTAATAACACCCTAAATTTTCTTAACATTGTGAAATCCTCGTGAAGTGTTAGAAATAGAATGGTGTGATCCAGATATTTTGACTCTTAAAAAAATATTTTCTAATATATTCTGCTGCTTCTGCATAATTTGACCTTCATGGTAATCCTAAAATATTTTTAATTCTTCTATTATTGAATCCATTCTTGTCTTTTTCTTTATATTGCAAAGTGGGTCAGTCTGATACTGATTATACATTTCCTTCTGAAAAATAGGACAAGGATAAGTACCAGTTTGGGAAGACAAAAATATTTTTCCGGGCTGGTCAAGTTGCTTATTTGGAAAAAATAAGAGCTGATAAACTAAGAGCAGCTTGCATCCGTATCCAAAAAACTATCCGGGGCTGGTTGATGCGAAAGAAGTACCTGCGCATGAGGAAGGCAGCTATCACCATTCAGAGATACGTCCGTGGATACCAGGCACGATGGTAAGCTGGTCCTCTGGGGAATCATCCTTATGATGGTGCGCTCTAAATCAGAGGTCTCCAACCTTGGCAACTTTAAGACTTGTGGACTTCAACTACCAGAATTCCTCGGGCTGAGGAATTCTGGTAGTTGAAGTCCACAAGTAGGTTGGAGACCCCTGCTCTAAATAGTTTTGATAGAAAAGAATATTTGTAGCTCAGGGTTGACCTGTGGGGTCCTTGGTGCTCTCTGAACTTGGTTGTTTTCTTGTAGACGTTTCATGACCCAACCAGGTAACTTCATCAGTGCTAGAAGGGAGTGGGGTTTGCTCTGCTTTTCTATACTCGTGGTTTGTCCTGTCAGTGTTGGTGGGACTGGTCTTGGTGATGCCTTGATTTAGTCGTCGTTTATTGCTAGCTTGTTTGTGTCAGTTGATACTTCCTGATTATTGATCTAGTGGAAATTGTTCCTTGCTATCTGCCCAGTTTCCCTTAAAATAAGATCATTATAGGCTACGCATTTAAAGGCAGGCCCATACAATTGGATATCCATAAGAACATGAGCTCTGTTTTGCTGCCTGCTTCTGACTGGAAAGCAAGAAGTTGTAGAATGTCTGGTGGAGCATAATATGGAGTAGATGAGCTGTTTTTAGTTTGATTAGGGGCATGAAAATTAGTTACAGGCTTGGCCTAGGGCAGGGGTAGGCAAGCTTGACTCTTTTATGACTCGTGGACTTCAACTCCCAGAATTCCTGAGCCAGCCACGCTGAGGCGAAAGGGAGAGGTTTCCAAGCTGAGCCAAGCTGGCTCAGGAATTCTGGGAGTTGAAGTCCACGAGTCATAAAAGAGCCAAGGTTGCCTACCCCTGGCCTAGGCCAAAAAACACAACTCATGAAAATTGAATATTAGTAACGCCTAGTCACATGCATTGTCTCTGTTCAAGGGCTGTGAAGACTAAATCCTAACTCTGGGAAGCCAAAGATGTTTCTTGAATTGCATTTTGTTGGCCACTCTGCTTGATGCCCAATTAGATGAGCCATTGGCCTCCTCTAGCAGAACTGTCATCGGAATATAACTCTCTGCTGCATCGTTAACATTCCCCAAAATCACATGTGATTAGCCAGATTTTATCTTAACATAATTTCCTGAGGCTTTACACAAAATAAACTCAGGGAGAGAGTAGCATAAGAATGATAGATCCTTATCTTCCCTTTATTGTCAGTCCTCCCATGTAAACTAAACAGGAAACGCAACTAGTTTAGCTAATTCGCTGTAAGGCTACACCAGGAGAATCATGGAAGTCTGGACTTGCAAACTTCCCATCCCCATTTTTAACCATCTAATGCCAGAGGTAGGTAACCTTGGCTCTTTTATGACCCGTGGACTTCAACTCCCAGAATTCCTGAACCAGCAAGGTTGCCTACCCTGATCCTAATCAATTTGAGCAGGTCCATCCTCAGTTCCTTTCTCATCCAGATGTTTCCTAAGGAGCATCTCTTCTCTTCCTTTCCCAAGATCTTCCACACATTCCATTACATTTATTCAGACTATGCATCATCATCAGAAGGTTTTGAAAACTACCACATAAGACAGAGTAGTAACATGGTACCTACGTATAACAGGTTGGAGACTCTCTTGATGGCTTCTGTACGCCCCAGAATTATTCTTGTTACTTTGGTGGTGTTGTTTTTTAAAGCTGAAATCGTACAGAATTCGAGTAAGAACAACATCCTGCAAAACCTGGGGCTTGGCCAAGACTTTAATCATTTTGGCATCTGCAACAAGGACCACCTCGTTTAGTATTTATTGCAGTCAGACTATAGCTCAGGAGCCGTGGCATCCTCCAAGGGCAATGGAGGAAAGAAATATTTTCCAGTGTATACTACTATTTTCGCTGCTTCTTTCTAAGATGCTTGCTTATCTAAGTAAGCCTGAGGAGTCAAATCAGGTTTGACTGATAAAAGGCCCACCCATTTCAGATCACTATAATGAAAGATATGAAGTTCGTTCTGGGACCTTATTTAATTTTATGTAAAACAAAGCCTATCCTTTTTGGAGGCAATTAAAAGTCTGCTGCATGGAAAAAAGAAGCACGTTAGTATTGATGCATGTAGACACAGTGCATGTGTTGAGGGAGTCATTTCTGCCATACTTTGAAGGTTTTCCACGTAGATTGCAGTATGAACTGTAGCATAATAGTTAAGAAACGGAAGCTGCACGTCTGTGCTTCTTTAGACAGAGATCCTCGAACATTTCTGAACAGGAGGACTTAGGGAATGTCTAATCTAGAGAAAAGAAGGACTGAGGTGACATGATAGCAGTGTTCCAACATTTGAGGGGCTGCCACAAAAAAGAGGAGGTCAGCCTATTGTCCAAAGCGCCTGAAGACAGGACAAGAACCAGCAGATGGAAACCAATGAAAGAGAGAAGCAACCTAGAACTAAGGAGAAACTTCCTGACAGTTAGAACAATTAACCAGTGGAACAACCTGCCTCCAGAAGCTGTGAATGCTCCGACACTGGAAGTTTTTAAGAAGAGACTGGACAGCCCTTTGTCTGAAATGGTATAGGGTTTCCTGCCTGAACAGGGGGTTGGACTAGATGACCTCTAAGGCCCCTTCCAACTGTTGTTGTTGTTGTTGTTATTTTCCATTCTTTCTTTTCTCTCTCCCATTTTCTTGGTCAGCCTTGCAATGTTCTTACGAAGAACCAAAGCCGCCATCATTATCCAGAAATGCCAGCGCATGTATGCTACCCGCAAACGGTATCAACACATCCGAGCAGCTACCATTACTCTCCAGTCGTACCTGCGAGGCTACATTGCCAGGAAGAAGTATCACAAGGTAAGGAAGACCTTGGCTGTGATTTTGAGTCCCCTCTTAAAGTTATGATCCAACAATACTTCTTTTCCCAGGATGCTGTAGAATAGATACATGTTCTAATGTTAGGACCCAGATTGTTGGGGGCAATAAGCTGACTTTGTAATAATGCCGCTTGGGGTGTGTGGAAAGCCCTAACAAGCAGGCATATACATAGAATGAAGGCTACTGCTAAGCTTGTAAGCCGCCCTGAGTCTTCGGAGAAGGGCGGGATATAAATGTAATAAAAATAAAAATAAATAAATAAATAAATTTCTGTGGGCCCATTTCTCAAGATAGAGATCAGCGCTCTTGCACCAATTAGTGGTGCAAAACTTTGCCAATTATGTTTCCCATAATACATAATGTGAAAATCGTATAACCTATAATAGATATTCCCTCCAACCCGTTTCCAGTGTGCTCACTCTCCAGTGGGGTGAGCTGCTGACAAGAACATAGCTAAAATCCTGACATATCAACATCCAGAATTTTATATTTAGCGGGTTTGGGCACACTCTTATACCTCCTTATTTAAACCCCTGTTTTGTAGTTGAACATTATTCTTTAGGAAAAAAAACCCACTGCATTCTGTTAAAGATTGTAGAAGCCTTTAAAAACAGATGCTCCTTCCGTTGTTGAACCTTTGTGGCTTTGCAAGAATCCCAAAGACGGCCCAGTTGTGTTGATTGGACAATGTCTTCTGACACATCAGTGGTGTTCCGGTAATTAAAGAGGATTTTGTTCTGCATAGTGTGTTCTTTGCCTGTGGAAGCTTTTGCAACAGCTGTCTTGTGATTATAAAAACTGGTATGGAAAATAATTACTGACCTGTAAGAAGAGTTGAATCACCTACTCACCTGTTCGGAGGAGATTCCTAAATGAGATTCTGTTGGGAGGCTCACAGTTTTACAGGGATCTCCACTGATCCAACTCTAGAGATGCTGTTTTGTAAACACTTGAATGTGCTTAGGAAAATTTCTGATACTTGAATATTCTTTGGATGTACTGGGAATATTTGTGTCAGCCTGAGGACCTGCAGTAGCTGTTGAATCAAGGTATTTCCAGAGCATTTAATCAGGGCAATGACATAATAGTTGGAAATAGATTGTTGTGTATCCTGCTGTAACTCAAGTGTAAGAAGTAATATTCAGATGACTGGGCTGTAAACGTGAAAATAGAGAACGATTGGCTAATGTAGTATTAGAAAGCAGCCTTGCCTAAATTGTTTTCCTGATTCCCTGAATGAGAATCAGAAGTGGAATTTTGCTGGCAAATCAGCAAGTTGTCCCAGCATAATCTTGTGGTCCCAGGAAGGATGAAGGATCTTAGCTGTATTCATTTTGAGAGTTTTAATTCTTTATATTGATTCTGAGCATTAGTTTTGTATAATGTAGGAACAAACTACAAATAGCAAACTGATTTAATTTATCAACTGGGTCTATCAGTATTGGGGGGAAAAAGCAATATTTATTTCAGTTATTTATAAAATATGAATGTTTAGTCTGTGACTTACGGCGTGAGTCATTTTATAGTTTTAGCCTTGGGTGGGAAAGCATGCCCACTCCTATGAATTGAAAGGAAATATTTTTCCTTCTCCGTTTTAAGGTGGTTATATTGTTGTTGCCTTTTAATAAGTTTTCGCTCAGCCGCAACTCACTTCCCTTGTGCTGTCAAGTTAATTGTCCCTTATAGCAGATTTCAGCCAAAAGATCCGAAAGGCAAGGCAAGGATGCTCAACCTGTCTTTTCAATGCGCAGATGCTTTGGGAGCACAAGGCCACCATTATCCAAAAACATGTGCGTGGCTGGCTGGCTCGCTTGCGCTACCGCAGGACTTTGAAGGCAATTCTCTACCTGCAATGCTGCTACCGGCGCATGATGGCCAAAAGGGAGCTGAAGAAGCTGAAGATAGAAGCGCGCTCGGTCGAACACTACAAGAAACTCAACGTTGGCATGGAGAACAAGATTATGCAGCTCCAGCGTAAAATCGATGACCAGGTAAAATGAACCTAATAGCCTAGTGTTCTCTTCCTACACACACACACACACACACACACACACACACATGCGCGCGTACACACACACACACACATACACACACACACACACACACACACACACACACACACACACACAAGGTCTTTTTCTGCCATCAGGTTTCTATGTTCCTATATTTCTAAACTGAAAAAATAAGGACGGAATGCTGCACGTCTTTTAATAGGAAGCAAGGTGATCCATAAGTATTTAGCCTGTTATCTGTCGTACTCTCAAGATTGATCTGCATTATTTTGGGTTCCGCTCAGAACCGAGATTCCAAATCGCTGGTTGAGAAGCTAACCATCTTAGAGGCGGCCTATGCTTCCGAGACGGAGAAGCTGCGGAATGACATCGAAAGGCTTCGGATGAGTGAAGAAGAGGCCAAGAACGCCACCAACCGCGTCATGAGCCTTCAAGAGGAGATCAGCAGGCTGAGGAAGGAGCTGGGCCAGATCCAGACCGAAAAGAAAGCGATCGAAGAAAAGGCGGATCTCTATAAAAAAGAAACGGACCAGGTAAAAGCGTTTGGTTCCAAAGGACACCACTTCTTAAAGTATTGCAGATGAAGAGCAACGTGGTACGTTTGTGTGTGTTTGTGCACGTGTGTGCTCACACGTGCATTAGTCCCATTCTCCACACACTTCTGCTCCGGTCTCTGCCCAGTTGATTTTAGCACGTAGCTTGAGTAGAGCAGTTTGATCTGAGTTGCACTTTAAAAAAAAACCCGTTTTATCCTATCTGTCCTTTTCATCAAAACTAAGAGACCCATGTATTGCAAATCATTTTTTTTTCAAGAGTCACCTTCATAATGCTGGCTGGGGTTCATGTTAATGGGGGCCCCCAGCCTGAGCAAGTCTCATCTGCTTTATAATGTCCTAGACCAGTGGTTCTCAACCTGTGGTCCACAGACCTCTGGGGGGGGGGGCAGAGCACGATGCCGTCACAGGGAGTCCGTGAAGGCTTGAAGGAAGGTTATGATTTAAATCTTGAGTTCAGTCTTGGAGGTCCGTGACCACAAAAGATATTTAAAGGGCGTCAAAAACCAGTGTTCTAGACCAGAGGTCCCCAACCTCTCTAGGTTGATGGCCTGGAGGGAAAGGAACAGGAAGGCATAGGGCCATGTGCCCGACGCAAATGGGGGAGGCACGAGTGCGTGTGCAACACTTGGGGCAGGCCTAGCGCCCATGCGACACTCAGGGTGGGGCTATTGCCTGTGCGATGCTCAGGGCAGCGCTAGCGTGGGTGGGGGGAGTGCGCACAGAAACGTGTGCACAGTGGCCAGCAAATCTTTCCCTTCCAACCTTTTTTTTTTTAAAGCTGGTGCTTGAACTGAAAGAGCAAAACACACTTCTTAAAAAGGAAAAAGATGACCTGAATAGTCACATCCAAAACCAGGCCAAAGAAATTACAGGTAAGCTCGGCTCTGGAATTTACTGACTGGGTAATAATAATAATAATAATAATAATAATAATAATAATAATAATAATAATAATAATAATAATAATAATGATGGATAATAATAATAATAATAATAATAATAATAATAATAATAATAATAATAATAATAATAATAATAATAATAATAATAATAATAATAATAATAATAATAATTAGTAGTAGTAGTAGTTGGAAGGGACCTTGGAGGTCATCTAGTCCAACCCCCTGCTCAGGCAGGAAACCCTATACCATTTCAGACAAATGGCTGTCCAGTCTCTTCTTAAAAACTTCCAGTGTTGGAGCATTCACAGCTTCTGCAGGCAGGTTGTTCCACTGGTTAGTTGTTCTAACTGTGAGGAAGTTTCTCCTTAGGTTGCTTCTCTCCTTGATTAGTTTCCATCCATTGCTTCTTGTCTGGCCTTTAGGCGCTTTGGTGAATAGCTTGACTCCCTCTTTTTTGGGGCAGCCCCTGAGATATTGTACCACTGCTATCGTGTCCCCCCTCGTCCTTCTCTTCATTAAACTACACATCCCCAATTCCAGCAACCGTTCCTAATATGTTTTAGTCTCCAGTCCCCTGATCATCTTCGTTGCTCTTCTCTGCACTCCTTTCTAGAGTCTCAATATCTTTTTTTAAAAACCAGTTTCTGTGTCCAGTAGGAACGTGGGATGCTGGGCCAGGAGGAATCCCTATTTCTCACTTGTAGAGAGAAAGCAAGTGAGTGAACTGGGCTACCTGTGAAGTGAAGGAGAATCTCTTCTTTTTGACCTTGAGAATTGCATTGTGGGGCCAAAGTTAATGGCAAATTGAACCGTAGCCCACATAGGCAATGCTACCCTTTTTCCTCTCTCTCGTTGGCAACTCCTCATATTTCCATAGTTCTCGTGTGAGTCCACATAAGTCCTTGACTTTCAACCGCAGTTGAGCCCACAATTTCTGTGGCTAAGAGTGAAGTTTGCCCCATTTTACGACCTTTCTTGCCATACTTGTTAATTGAACAACTGCAGTGGTTAAGACACTAGTCAGTCTGAACTGTTCTGGTTTTTCTTTTTTCTTTTTCCAGGAAAAAAAGGAGCTGAGGTGGTTCTTACACACCTAAATTTACAAACGGAATATCAAGACCTCACTTTCAACCTGTCGTTTTAGTAGGTCATGATTTTCTTCTTCTTTGCAGAGGTCATGGAGAAAAAGCGCCTCGAGGAGACGAAACAACTGGACCTAGATCTGAACAATGAAAGGCAGAGATACCAGAATCTGCTCCAAGAATTCAGCCGGTTAGAAGAGCGATATGATGACCTCAAGGATGAGATGAAGCTGATGGAGGTGAGTTGACCTGAGACCAAATTCAGTCTTGGCTGTGGGGAGAGTTGCTTTCCAATAGCTCCAGCGAAATGGGGATGTGCACGATTACCCTGAAGTAAGATGGGCAACCTCTGTCTGTCTGTGTCTGTCCATCCATCCATCGTCTATTTTCTTTCTTTCTTTCTTTCTTTCTTTCTTTCTTTCTTTCTTTCTTTCTCTTTCTTTCTTTCTTTCTTTCTTTCTTTCTTTCTTTCTTTCTTTCTTTCTTTCTTTCCTTCCTTCCTTCCTTCCTTCCTTCCTTCCTTTCTTTTTTCTTTCTTTTTCTATGTCTATGTCCATCCATCCATCTATTTTCTTTCTTTCTTTCTTTCTTTCTTTCTTTCTTTCTTTCTTTCTTTCTTTCTTTCTTTCATGTCCATCCATCCATCTATTTTCTTTCTTTCTTTCTTTCTTTCTTTCTTTCTTTCTTTCTTTCTTTCTTTCTTTCTTTCTTTCTTTCTTTCTTTCTTTCTATGTCTATGTCCATCCATCCATCTATTTTCTTTCTTTCTTTCTTTCTTTCTTTCTTTCTTTCTTTCTTTCTTTCTTTCTTTCTTTCTTTCTTTCTTATCTATCTATCTATCTATCTATCTATCTATCTATCTAAGATTATAACCATAGTGAATGGGGAGGGCATCCTTTTATCAGTCCGTCCATCCATCCATCCATCCATCCATCCATCCATCCATCCGATTGTGAATATAGTGAATAGAGAGGGCAGCCTTGAATGGTCTTTCTTCTTGCTGCTTCTTTGCCTGTCTTTATTCATCAAAGACGCTTCATTTTTCTCTGTAAGTTTTCTAAATTCCCTCCCCTTCAAAAGATAAAGCAATGAAAGTACAGGAAACATTTAACCCGTGGAAGCAACAAAGTTAATGCTGGCGCTTATTCTCTTTCTAGACCGTTTCCAAGCCAGGGCACAAGAGAACGGATTCTACCCATAGTAGCAATGAATCAGAATATACTTACAGCTCTGAGATGGCTGAGGCTGAAGAGTTACCAATGAGAACAGAGGTAAATGTTGTTATTTGTTTGTTAGTTTTCCTGGCTCAGGATACAGATCTTGTCATCACGTAACAAATCAATTCTGGATATCCTTTTTGAAATGTTCTAGTATACTAAGTACTTGATGGCTGAGCCAGATTTTTAAACCATGATTTAAAATATCTCAATAGTATAAAACGAAGAAAAACCTGGTGTGCTCATATTTTGTATCCGAGTCTTAACTGTCAACCTGGTTTTTTTTTCTTCTTTCCTTAAAAACAAGGCAGAAAGCCAAAGTCCACCGAAGGTTGATTGTGGACCTTAAATTGTGTACTAGGTTTCACTTTCTAAAGCTTTAGGACCGCTACTTTTTAAATTAGCTTTGTTTATCAGACTGACCTTTTGAATTGTTTTGACCTCTACAGTAACAATTTGGAAAAAAAAAGTAACATCAAGATGCAGCTCTTTTAAACAAGTAAAATGTATATATTCCCCATCACGTCTCTTCATTTTTGCTTGCTAGGTTTTGCACATTGACATACTCATTGAAAGCCAACTTGGGGTTTGTTCTGGATAGAGATTTTCAACTGCTGTTCCGATGTTGTCCCTACATTGTGGACCCTGTTTTCCTTATTTCCCTGTGCTTTCCTCTTTTTCTTCACGATAACAAACCGCACGTAGGTCTGCCCCTCTTTCGGTAGCTTGGGAACTCTGATCTTCACCCTTCCCCATTTTGCCCCGTAAAATCAGGAACCGAGTGAGCAAAAGGCACCTTTGGACATGTCCCTCTTCCTCAAACTGCAAAAACGAGTGAAGGAGCTGGAGCTAGAAAAGCAATCCCTGCAGGATGAGCTAGAGAAGAAAGAGGACCAAGTTCTCCGGGCCAAGGCCAAGGTAAGATGGAAAAGACCACGCATCTTCTGGTCCAGGGGATGGCGACAGTTGGGATCCCATGCCAGTGATGGTATTCCATTCAGCAGGTGGAAGGTGGTGTTGTGATTCAGGGTCAGCCTGTGGGTTCGGCAGTTGGGTCGGACGACTCAGAGGAGGAGGAGGGGGGTGTTGAAGACCTTGCTGAGGGGGTTGAAGATCTTGCTGTGTGAGCCCTCAGCCAGGCCCCTCCCACTTGGTCACCACGGAGACCCAGCTGTGTGAGCCTGACAGCGTGGATGAAGATGACCCATAGCTGGCCCTGTTCAAGGACGCCCGACGCAGGAGGCAGTCAATTAGGAGTAAACAGAGGAAGGCAATGGGGCTTCTCGGAAGGAGGCAGAGAGAAGCCACGCCCTAAACTCTATATAAGGGGAATGTGTGGGGAGGGCTGGTTTGCTGAAGGCAACCGCTTGGATAGTTTGTGTTTCTTAAAGCTCCTGTTTCTTGGTTCGTGTCTTGTTTGTTTTTGTAGCTATAAATTTGGCAGGCGTAATTCCAGCCTCTTGCCGTTTGTAAAGGGGTTGTCCCTGCCTTTTCTGCAGGGCCAGTAGCAGGCTGGTACAGAACAGGTGGGTTCCTGATTCCCTCCAGGGGAAAATTCTGAAATAAAGGAGAAGATTTGCAGCTCATGGTTAGAACGAGGAGTGCTCTTTCCTGCAGACATTTCATGACCCAAACAAGGTAACATCATCGGTGCTAGAAGGGCCCATAAACCCTACACCCTTCTAGCACTGATGATGTTATCTAGATGGGTAATGAAATGTATTGCAAGAAAACCATCAGGCTCAGGGAGTACCAAGGACCCCTCCGAATTCCGAAAGTAAACTAAGGAACACACAAAACTCAACTGGTGCTTTCTTGCAGTTGTCCACTCCTTAATTCAGTAATGTTTTTAGTCATTGTAACCTTTGGAAAATCATTTGCCTTTCTCTCTTGGATTGGCTACAGAATTCTGTTCATCCTTAAAAAGTTTAAACATTAAATAAGCATGACTGATTACCTAAAAATGAATACAGAGAGATCACTGAAATATCCGTTCCTTCTTGATAATGTCTGGAATGTTCTGTTTCTAAAAGTGCAATATTTTTGTTTGTGCTTTGAATTTTTCCAGGAGGAAGAAAGGCCTCAGATGAGAGGAGTAGAGCTGGAATACGAATCGCTTAAGGTTGTGAAAAGCATTCTCTTTGGGATCCCTGAATCCTATGCATTACCCCCAAAGTAGGCTAAATTAGAAAAACAGATTTAAATGGTATTTACTGAACTTTAAAAAAAAATCCTAATCCTTCATGTCCGTACTACGGTACCAGTAGATATGGAAGCTGGAAGCCAGTAGTGCTTTGGTTATTTTAATTATTAGACTGAGGCACACTTACAAAAGTACACGGGATTTGTAATCATCAGTATACCTGGAAGCACCAACATTTCTAGACAACTTTTGCACTCTTGGCAAGTTTTAAGTCAGTGTTTTTCAAGCTTGGCAACTTTTAAGATATGTGGAGCTCAACTCCCAGGAACCTGGCTGGCTGGAGAATTCTGGGAGATGAAGTCCACACAGTGGACCAAGTTGAAGTCACCAAGTTTGAAAAACCCTGTTCTAAATGTTTCCATTCTGTGCATTTTAACGGATTGCCATTCCTTCTGTGTGAAAAAAAAATCCAGACAAATGTAAACACAAAGACAGGTCTGTTCTGACTTAAATCAGTTCATCAATTCACAGAATTCATTAACTGGAAACCATAGGGGTTTCACCTGGACTAAAGTAAACCTTTGTTTGTGATACGCATAAAAGTCAGAACATCTTTTATCAAGCCCATTAGTAACTAAAATTGGCTTCTTGATCTTGGATCTTGATTGTTATTAGGACAGCGGGTGACTGAGGACAATTGTTTTTATCGCCTGCAGCGTCAAGAGCTCGAGTCAGAGAATAAGAAACTGAAGAACGAATTGAACGAGTTGAGAAAGGCCCTGATGGAAAAGAGTGCTCCAAATGTCACCATGCCTGGTGCTCCAGCATACAGGGTCCTTTTGGACCAGATGACATCTGTCAGTGAAGAGTTGGAGGTCCGCAAGGAGGAAGTTCTCATCCTGAGGTCTCAGCTGATGAGCCAGAAGGAGGCAGTGCAGCCCAAGGTGAATGCGGAAACAAACCTGGTTGTATCATCCATGTTCATGTTAGGTAGCCCCAGGGCGGGTTCCAAGGTACAATCTAGGATCAAACCAAATACTAGCATGGATTTTCTTCTGTAGCTCATTAGCGGCTCAGGATATGTGTGTAATCTCTTCGCCTGCAGAAAGCTATTCCTTCTCGTCATTGAGTATGGTTGAGTAACCATTGATTTTCATCAGCTGTTGTATTAATTTATGGGATGTTGGAGGGGAAGTGGGCAGCATGCTCAGTTCCTTAACATTTGACTGCCACAGTCATCTGGCCTTTCTGAAGCTTTAGAGCAAGGATGTCCAACTTTGGCAACTTTAAAATCTGTGGAGTTCAACGCCCAGAATTCCCCAGCCAATCATGCTGGCTGGGGAATTCTGGGAGTTGAAGTCCACAGGTCTTAAAGTTGCCAAGACTGGCCCCCTGTTTTAGAGGTTAGCAATTTCCTACAAGAAACAGTTTCCCTTGAAACATGTTAGGTTAGGATATCAAACACAACAGTTGCGGATGCAGGTGCAGTTATTCATCCATCAGCTTTAATTATTGAGTATGTCTGTTGGATAACTAGTCTGTCTCTTTATTTTCCTGCTTGCATGTGGATTACCAGGATGATAAGGTAACGTGGTGGCAGATAATTTTATTTTTAATGCTGGAACCCTCGTAACCTGCCATGTGTCCATACTAAGGCATTCAAGCAAGCCATTGAACTGAGCCCATGAAAGTAACAAGGGATCTTTTGATCTGCGGTACATTATACTTGTGGTATTTTGTTACTTTGGCAGTAGCTTTCCTAAAGTAAGAACGTCCAAAAGGAAAAGATGGTCCCCCTATAGCCCTTTAGCTAAACAAGAAAGATCAGGCCCACACGTGAAGATTCAATTAAACTGATATGTTGTTTAAAGCCTATGTGCAGGAATCTTCCCAACTAATGGTCAATGCCTGCTAAGATAAGGGTCAACAGCGCTCAAGGGTGGGTGGGTGGGTGGACTTAGTTTTCTTGTGACTATGTAGGGATTCTAGGCTGATTCCCCCTTTTCGCTCTATCTCCAGTTCTGCCATCTTTTCTCCTTCAACAAGAAACTTCTTTATTGTGTTGCTGTATCTGTCACAGCTTTGAAACTGCCCTGGGATATGTAATTGAGACAGAGAGCATGACTGGGCCAAAGAGCAACTAGGGAAGTTCATGACTCAATTAAGATTTGGACTCAAGCCACCTCTTAACGTTAGTCCAACCCACTCAGAGCAAATTGTTTTAGCAACTCCTCTGGAAGAGCAGCATAGACAAGTCTACATTCACGATAACTAAATAATGATTATATTATACAGTTTCTTTGCTGCTGAGACAAATGTGTATTTAAGCGTTTACTATTGAATCTTTCTCATTTGTTCTTCCCTTGATTATTCCCAGAACACCATGACGGATTCTACAATTCTTCTGGAAGATGTTCATAAGATGAAGGACAAAGGGGAGATTGCTCAAGCTTATATTGGACTGAAGGAGACAAACAGGTACATGAATAAAAATCTTGTATCCTTTTCGTTTCCCAACATTAATCATCATCTCTATTTTTTCTTCTGTCTTTCTGTCTCCCCCCCCCACAAAAAAACCCCCCAAAACAAAACATTCTCCATAAATCTTGATTTTTAAACATCCAGATTTTGGGTCCTTTAGTTTTAATCTCTCTAAAGAGCATGATGGTTTTAGTGCCTTCAGCTTTCATAGGAAAATAAACCTTAAATAAGCTTGCACTTCATGTTTAAAAAGCATTTTGTGGTTTTGATACACGGTTCTGAAATTTGCTAAATTGCGTGTTACCCTCATATGAAAATACAGCTTCATTGTATGCCTTGGTTTTTATCTTTCAGTATTGTTCTTTCAAAGGGAAGAAAAAAGCTTTTTTTAAAAAAAAATACAAAATTGTTGCAGGGATAGAAGAAGGCTGGTAGATAATGTAGGGCACTGTCTTGCCAACTTTGGATATAGTATCAGACCTGCCCTTAGACAGAGCAGCAGTGAAAATATTTTCTGATTGGCATCCTAGCCAGAAATTTTACATTGGCTTCCTGTCACAGCGAATAAATAAATCTGAGAAAGATTCTTCCCTTCTTCTATTATTCATGCTGTGTAAAATCCTTCTTATCGGGTTATATGAGAATGTGGCTTATATGCTCAGATTTAATGAATCTGGAATAAAGCAGCCTTATCTGAACACATCTTATTATCTGGATTGCTTTCAGGATACCTTTTACAACTGCATAACTTCGATAGCAATAGAAGCAATAGATACCGTAGTTCTATAATTACATTGGAGCAAGTCCCAGTGAAACCAGTAGATTTAGATAAGATTACACAAATACAAGTTAGGAAGGTTGCATTTTTGTTTAAATTTAGGCATTAGGATCTTGGGATTTGATTCTCAGTAAATTTGTACAAGATTGTTTGAGTAAACAGCTTGGAATTATATATACTGAGACCAAAATAGATTGTTCTTTTTGTCCCCTAACTACATTCTTAGCTTGCGTTGTCCTTTTACTTAGCATGTCCCATCATTTCCATCACGTGTCCCTTTTTTTTTTGTCTCTGCATTTTAAAAAAAAACGCATTTTGCTTGGAAGATCATCTCCTCAAGACTGTCATTTGCTGAACGAGGATGGCGAACTGTGGCTGGTATATGAAGGGCTAAAACAAACCAACAGGTTACAAGACTTCTCAGGATGGGGGGTGGGGGGGTGGTTGCTGTTTTAATTGGCATTCTTTCTTTCTTGCCTCCTCGGGTCACTAACACGCTGTGGAGCTGCTTTTGGCAATTACATTCGATCCAAATGTCTTCGTTAAAGGAAAAGAAAGAAGAGTATGCTTTTGTGTATTGATAAGATTTACATGCTGCCTGGCTCAATATGGCTTTGGGCAGCTAAGCCAGAAGTCCAGTGTTAGGATTGATATGGCCACGAGGAAAGATCCAAGCTGCAAAAATTTAAATGCAGAGGCACAATTCATTTATAAGTACTGGCGTTTCTGTATTCATCAGGAGAAGACAAAAGAGCCTTGGTGGAGTAGCGGGCTGATGCCTCCTTAAGTAACACCAGCTGCCTGCAATTAGTGCAGGTTCGAGTCCCACCAGGCTCAAGGTTGACTCAGCCTTCCATCCTTCCCAGGTAGGTAAAATGAGGACCCAGATTGTTGGGGGCAATTAAGCTGACTTTGTAATAATGCCACTTGGGGTGTGTGTGAAAGCCCTAATAAGCAGGCATATACATAGAATGAAGGCTACTGCTAAGCTTGTAAGCCGCCCTGAGTCTTCGGAGAAGGGCGGGATATAAATGGAATTTAAAAAAAAAGTGAGCATATGATGGAAACAAGTCCATCACAGCCAGTAAATGCAAAATCTGCCCACATTTTCTACTAGGTGAGAAGAAGAGGAGGACCAACTGTTCTAGCACTGACACATTCTTCTCCTGTGGAATTTTGTTTCTTTATTTGGAAATAAGGTGAATTCCTGTACTTATCCTGCTGGCTTCACAGCCTGGACGATCTCCATCAAGATATTTCACAGAGCGGAGACAGAGAAACAACAGTACATGATGTTTTAATTTATACTGGGGGTTCACGGTATTAACGGAGAAAGTGGGCCGATTTCTCTGAGACTCCCTAAAATCTTGGTGCGAGCTAGAAAAGCTGGCAAATCAAATTTTAATTATCAGTCTCCAAAAAGAATGCATAGTCCAATGCAGAAAGATAACTTTCACAATGCATAGCCCAGTACCTACCCTAGGGTTGGCAGGATGAAACATACATATAATTAAACGTATGATTTGCCTGTCATTACAAATAGCTATTCTGCCGAGAAAAACGCCGTTTCAAAAAAAAAAAAATAATTCAGATTTTCAGGCCATTTTGAAAATGATCTCAACACAGTATGTGCACCCTGTTCTGTAAATATAGCCATTGAACGCATCCACTTACTGGGGAATGGGGAAGTCAATTTTTAAACATATGTCTATATTCACTGAAACTTGACTGTGCTGTTTTAGTAGTTGAGCGATATTGATGGGTCCATTTTTTTAGCTCGATATAACAGTGCTCAAAATGCTGCTTTTGCAATGAATGCCAACTTAACTAGTCTCTTTTTTTCCTTTTCTTGTACTGCTAACAAAACATGTACACTTATCTGCATCTTTTTGTAAGTTTGCAAGAAGTTAACTTGGGGGTGGTCTGCGCTGCAGGGCAAGCAGGGGAGAGGTGGTTCTGCAGCTTTGGCTTCTCGTCCTCGTGTTCTAGAATTGCTAGAAGTTTCTAGAGCACATGGCGAAGAAGCGAAAGGTAAATTATCCACATTTACCTTCACGTGCTTAGTCGATGCGGCTATTAGCTGATCTGCTTAGACATATTTAAACCCTGAAAGGCTGATTGTCTGGTTAGAGGTAGCCTAGTTGAGGTATGCACCTGTTTGTAGGAAATGCCGTGCCAGCATTGATCATGATTATCTATTCTTTTCATTCATTCATTCATTCATTCATTCATTCATTCATTCATTCATTCCTCCCACATTTGACACACGGTGAATAAGTCATTGGTCCACCCACCCAAAGTTGTGCAGTGAATTAGTAGCAAAGGATTTTTTGTTGTTGTTGTTGTTAGTTCTTTTGTGGGCCTTTTGCTCAGCAATAATATCCCTTTTAAAACCGAAGCCCTGAAGATCCTCTGGTCCTCATGGGTCATTTTTGCTTTAGTTTAGGATACTTCTGTTTCTCTCGGAGCAGAATAATCCTGAAGAAGGAGAGGAACTGCTTAATAGACATGTCCCTTTTGTTTGTAGGAATGATTGACGAGTCCCTTAAGGGGCAGAAAATCGAAATACCTCCTATGATGATAAAAACGTAGCAATAACCAAATCGTAGTTACTGGTCATAAAGTTCAGCGTAGGTGCTACATGCAACGTCCTTGAGAAATTGTTACAAGTCTGTAATTTTCTTCCTCCTAGTAATGCACCCTAGACTTTTCCCCCCTAAAGTGTCCTCTTTGCAGTGGGTGTAAAATAGCATTTACAGCAGCCTTAAGCTTTGTGTGGCGTTTAGCACCTAGAATTGCTGGGAGGACAGTTCCAGCAACTGGAAGTCCACGCATCTTAAATTTGCTGAGAATTGGTGGGGGAAAAACAAAAAATGCCTCTCCAGAAGGATCCGCTGTTTAATAGTTTTGTAGTCCAGCAGTCCCCGAAAGAAAATCTGAACCTCCAGCGTGTCTGTGCAGGATCGGCCCTGGTTCTGCGTGGGTGAAGTCGGTCAAGCAGAGTTTCAGCCTCAAGTCACTCAAAAGGGTTTAAAGGACGTTCTTCCGGCTTTCTTTCCTTCCCTGATGGTTTTGTCGCTTATTCCTGTCAGCAGCGGTTGAAATGCTCAGTTGGTGAGGAGGAGTCTCTAAAATGTGCTTTTCCTGCTTCTCCCTGACCCTCCCGTCTCTCTTGGGGCTTCTTGCAGGCTTCTGGAATCTCAGCTGCAGGGTCAGAAGAGAAGCCACGAGAATGACCTGGAGGCCCTTCGTGGAGAGATCCAGAGTTTGAAGGAGGAGAATAATCGCCAGCAGCAGTTGTTGGCCCAGAACCTCCAGCTGCCTCCGGAAGCCCGGATAGAGGCCAGCCTGCAGCACGAAATCACCCGCCTGACCAATGAAAACTTGGTGAGGACTTTTCGTAACTCGGTAGTCTGGAAAAACCAAGCTGTACTTCCTAAGGTTGGGGGAAGAAAAAAAAATTTTTTTTTGCCTCGGCAAAACTATCCAGAACAGAAGCTGGCTTGAGTTCCGGAAGGTTTAATTATACGAATCCCGGGTGCTCCGTCTCCTTAGTCCTGTGCGAGAGAATCTGCCCCAAAACCAGGATATTGGATCTGTTGAGTCTCTTGAACGGAGTCGCGTAAATCCTCTCTCTTGCCGCATGCATTTCAGTCTCTCTTAGAAAGCGAGATTCTTACATAAGATCTTCTGTTCTAGGCCACGCGCAGGCTTGCCAATGTTAGCCAGACGGTGGCATCGCTTTCCAGCTGTTCTGAGTTTCTCTTAGAGCACTAACCGCACCGGTTCAGTTTTGTCTTGTCGCCTTTTTTGGTCCTTTTTAGCCTCTCACCCGTTCTGTCCTCAATTTTATTGGGTAGGATTTAATGGAACAGCTGGAGAAGCAGGACAAGACAGTTCGGAAACTGAAAAAGCAGCTGAAAGTTTTCGCCAAAAAAATCGATGAGCTTGAAGGTATAGTATTTGCCTGTGACCAAAACGGTTTCTGTTTTTAAATATAAATACAGTCGTATTTTACTGCGTGTCTTGAGGCAAGGATTTCTGATGTTGCTGATGAAAAATACAGCGGAATTCTGCAATAATGATTAAGGTTGGATACAAGAACAGCACAGATTGTCCTAGGAGCCGAATGCAAGCTGATTAAGGGAGGATAAACATTTGGCATATTTTTTTTATTTACCAAGTTTAAAATTTCTTTTTTTTTTTTTGCCAAAAGCAAATGTTCCTTAATCAGCACTCCTGTTTTGAATATGAGAACACTTGATATTTGGGGTTATAACAGTAATATATTGACTTCTGGATCCTTCCCTTTTAACATCTACTTAAGATAGAATTTCCGATAGAAGAGAATATTTGTAGCTAAGGGTTAAATTGTGAGGGCCCTTAGTGTTCTCTGAGCTTGGCTGTTTCCTTGCAGATGTTTCATGACCCAACTAGGTAACATCTTCAGTGCTAGAAGGGAGTGGGGAGCAAACCATCTCGCCGTGAGATGGGCAGCAAACAAATTTAATAAATAATAAAAATAAATAAAATAAACATTGGTGCAAGAGAAAAAGATGCTTTCCCCCAACTAATTAATCTTTGTAGAAGACCAGATGTTCTATTTTGCCACGTCAGGCAATTAATGAAACTGTTCCCCAGCTCTGCTCTTGGTTTGCTTCGCAACCCCGTCTGACTGTATTTCACCCTCCGCAAGGCACTTTCACAACGACACACCTGAGGGGGGAAAAGTGCTCTCTTAAAGATTACATTAGGGGAGTGGCTGAGATCACATCATTGCCTTCCCTTTGCCTCGCTAAATATAGCCCAGTGTGTTGACTGTGCCAGGGTATTTCAGCTCCTGAGTTCCTGAATTAAGCAAGGTATGCAGGCAGACCAGGAAAATGTCGGAGCTATGTAGAAACTCCGGATTCTAGAAGCTTTTCTGTCATAGATCTGCTGCCGGTTAACCTTAGCGGTTTTTCCAGTTGCTCTGTCTTATATGTATTGTCCTAGGCTGACACCAGGCCAGGTTAAGTTTCTAGCCGATCAGCATTCCAGAGTACATTTCTGATTTTAACTTTGCATTGTGAGGGCATTCCTTTACCTTTTCTTTTTTTAAAAAAGAAAAAATGACTCTTATATTTTTAAAGAGGATTCTATAGATTCATAGCCAAGTCTTTCTTTCTTTCTTTCTTTCTTTCTTTCTTTCTTTCTTTCTTTCTTTCTTTCTTTCTTTCTTTCTTTCTTTCTTTCTTTCCCTTCCTTCCTTCCTTCCTTCCTTCCTTCCTTCCTTTTCTTTCTCCTTCTCCTTCTCCTTCTCCTTCTTTTCTTTTTTTCTTTTCTTTTCTTTTCTTTTCTTTTCTTTTCTTTTCTTTTCTTTTCCTTTTCCTTTTTCTTTTTCTTTTTCTTTTCTTTCAATGCCCAACTTTGGCAACTTTAAGATCTGCGGACCTCAGCTCCCAGAATTCTCCAGCCAGCATTTTTAAGTTGAACTTTAAAAAGTTGACAAGGTTGGACACTCCTGTTGTAGAGCTTTTTGGGGTGGTTCATAACCAACATGTACTTTCTCAGGAACTAATTCTCCTAATGGATTATAGCTAATTCCTTAACTCTCAGGAAGATAACTCCACAGTTCAATGCCATCTTTCTGGATCAAATTTTGCTTTGGTTCACGTCCCATTCTCTCTCCTTTCCCTTAATTTAGTCGGCCACATGGAGAACATTTCACCTGGACAGATCATTGATGAGCCGATACATCCTGTGAATATTCCAAGGAAAGAAAAAGACTTCCAAGGAATGTTAGAATACAAGAAAGAAGATGAACCCAAACTCATTAAGAATCTTATTTTAGGTGAGAGGCCTTTCTGCTTATAAAATGCACCGAGTGGTGGTTTTGCAAATATACGTTCCTTTTGCCATTATGTACAATTTAATTGTTAGCCTACTGCACAGCATGATCCCTTTTGTCCTTCAATAGCATTATGCTCTTCTGTTCTACAATAAGCCCAGATATATTTTTTTTAAATTGGTGATTGCACAAAGGAAGACAAACTTGGAATAGAATCAGCAGCGTCCATTTAAAAAGAACAGAGAAGTATTAGTTCTTGGAAAGACTTGCAAAATTATTTTGCCTTTGAGAGTCTTGATTCCTTGAGACTGGCTGGACAAGTTCTTGGCAGCATTTTCAGAAGTGGTTTGCCATTGCTTCCCTCCTAGGGCTTAAGTGGCACTGGCTGAGTGCAGCGGTTGGCTTCATGCCTAAGGCAGGACAAGAACTCGTATTCTCCTAGTTGCCTTAAACCAGGGGTCCCCAACTCCCGGTCTGTGGACCGGTACTGGGCCACGGCATGCCAGTAATAAGGCTGCACAAACAGGCAAAGCCCCATCAGCAGGATGCAGGCAAGCACACAAAACCACGCCCCCTCCGGTCCGCGGAAAAACCTCTCTCCACGGAACCAGTCCCTGGTGCCCCAAAGGTTGGGGGCCTCTGCCTTAAACCACTTCTGACTCTCTGCATTTTATTACTGCATGTTAAGTACAGGGATACAATATATAGGGGGCACAATGGCTCAGAGCTTGTCAGTTTGAAAGCTGACAGACCAGGTTTGAGACCCAGGTGCCGCCTGATGGGATGAGCTCCCGTCACTCGCCCCAGCTCCTGCCCATCTAGCGGTTCGAAACACAGGTAGATAAATAGATGCCACTTCAGTGGGAAGGTAACAGTGTTCCGTGCACCTTTGGTTGGCCACATGACCCCAGAAATGTCTTTGGACAACTCTGGCTCCCTTGGCTAAGAAACGGAGATGAGCAGCGCCCCCTAGAATCGGGCATGACTGGGCAGGGGAAGCCTTTACCTTCAAACACAGAGATCTGTGAATTCCTGTGTTCCTCTTTGTGACTTCTCCCTCAGACCTGAAGCCTCGGGGAGTGGCAGTGAATCTCATCCCAGGGCTGCCAGCTTACATTTTGTTCATGTGTGTCCGCCACGCCGACTACCTGAACGATGATCAGAAAGTGAGGTCCTTGCTGACGTCTACGATTAACGGCATCAAAAAAAATTTGAAGGTCAGTTTACCGTTTCAGTTAAAATGTCAGTCCGGAGTTTATTAAAAAAATTAACAGCTGATGAGCTCGTCTTGAAAGCAAATGGCTTACACCACCACTCTGTTGTGAAAACATGACAGGCGTTTAAAGTATTTTTCCTGTTGGAATAATAAAAGACAACTAGCGCCATCTCCATCCGTGGCACAGATTCCACGATGCAGAAATTGATTCAAAGAGAGTCCCAGAGGTGCTTTTTAGAAAGGCAAGTGGACTTCTGTTTTTTCCTCGAAGACATTTCGCTCCTCGTCCAAGAAGATTCTTCAGTTCTGACTGAAATTTCTTGGATGAGAAGTGAAATATCTTCAAGGAAAAACAAAAGTCCAGTTAACTTTTGGAAAAAACAACAACAACAATACTTTTGGGACAACCATGACCTGGATGACTGAGAATCTCCATAGACAGTCAAAGACAGGCACGCAGAAATCTGTGCAGAATCTAATGCAATGTGGAAGCGCTGTACCTTTCAATTTAGCGAAAGAAATATTCCGTTATCAATAACCTTGCATTTTAATCCTCTTTTAATGCACATTGCCTTTTCATTATTATTGTTCGTATTTTTCGCTTTTAGAAAAGAGGCGATGACTTTGAAACGGTCTCCTTCTGGCTGTCCAATACGTGCCGATTTTTGCACTGTTTGAAGCAATATAGCGGCGAAGAAGTAAGTTTTCCATTTTGACTTATTTCCGTTGGTGAAAGCGCTTTGAACGTTTGAAGTGGGAGTGAGGCCTCATTCCGCTAGTAGGCTTGAAGAAAGTTAATCATACTGTTCTTCATCAAAAGGGTTTTTTAAAAAGTTGTTATCCTCCTCACCTGTTTGAATACGACAACATAAAATACATTAATACTAACTTGGCTTTTCTTTTTTCCTGTACCTGCCAGGGGTTTATGAAGCATAACACATCTCGTCAGAACGAACATTGCCTGACTAATTTCGACCTTGCTGAGTACAGACAAGTACTAAGTGACCTGGCCATCCAGATTTACCAGCAGCTCGTTCGGGTTTTGGAGAATATTTTGCAACCAATGATTGGTAAGGTGAAACTGAATGACACAAGAGAGAAACCATGGGGGGGGTGTTTCTCATTAAGAAAGTCATTTTCATCATTTGGATTTTCCTCTGATAATGTCCGTTGATATTACTGTGCAATGGAAGAATTTCGTTTTGTGTCAATTGTGTAAGCCGAGTTCAGAGTTACTTTGCCACATGCTTAGGGCCATTAAGCAAATGCAGCTATGGCTGTCTATAGCGACCACAGGCAGTCCTTGACTTACAACAGTTCATTTAATGACCGTTGCAAGTTACAACGGCACTGGGAAAAGCGACTTACGATCCTTTGCACACTTACGACCACTGCAGCATCTCCATAGTCATGTGATTCACATTCAGATGCTCGGAAACTGACTCACGTTTATGATGGTTGCAGTGTCCTGAGGTCGTGTGATCCCCTTTTGCAACCTCCTGACAAGCAGAGTCAATGGGGAAGCCAGATTGTTACTAACTTGACCGCTGCAGTGATTCATTTAACGACTGTGGTGGTAAAGGTGGTAAAATAGGGCAGAATTCACTTATGGGCTGTCTCACTTAACAGAAATTTTGGGCTTCACTGTGGTCATAAGTCAAGGACTACCTTTATTTATGATGTCTGTGTCCTGCTTGCAGGACCCGGCACATCTAGCTGTTGAAAGCTGGCCAAATGCCAAAGAGGTTTTTCAGCGGTAGCTAGTCTGGGCTGCGCTTTAGCAACTCTTCTTGAGGTGGCTGGTCCTACCTCAGGATGGTTTATCTCTTGCCGTTTGGTGAAGACTTGCCCGTTTCACGAGATTCTTCTTCTTTCTTTTTTTTTAATATGGCACTTTCAGATGTTTGCTTTCGTTTCGGCTTGGCTTACATTCCTGGGCCACAATTGTTTTCTCATTAACCGTGTTCTTACTTTCTTGCTCGAATAAGCAGCGCGGCTTGACATTTCAAAACACCCATCACCGTTTATTAGTGCTTCTTTTTCTTTTGTGTTTTTTGAAGTTTTTCTTTTCTTTTCAGAAAGAGTATCCCTCCGCTGAATTAATGAACCCTTTTTCCTCAAGTTTCAGGAATGCTGGAACACGAAACCATCCAAGGCGTGTCCGGGGTGAAGCCCACCGGCCTGCGCAAGAGAACCTCTAGCATTGCCGACGAAGGGACCTACACCTTGGACTCCATCATGCGTCAGCTGAACACCTTCCACTCCATCATGTGCCAGCACGGCATGGATCCTGAGCTGATCAAGCAGGTGGTCAAGCAGATGTTCTACATCATCGGGGCCGTGACCCTCAATAACCTCCTGCTGCGAAAAGACATGTGCTCCTGGAGCAAAGGAATGCAGATAAGGTGGGCCGATCTCTTTCCGTATTTTAAGTCCTTTGAGACACGCTGCTTGGCTGAGCAGGGCATTATTTTGAGTCAGCTGATTGTCTTGTGTTCTTAACGTGAAGTTCTTCCTGGGCTGGAGCACCTGTTAACCAAGCAGGCAGATCTCTAGCTGTGAAGGTCGGCCCCTGTATTTCTGTACACAGTAAATGAACGATGCACGAATGAATATTTCTGAAAGCATCCCCCAGATGAACAGTCACTAAACGGGGCAGTCGTTAAACGAAAGCTACCTGTAGTTTTTTTAAGTCTAATGTTACGCTCTAAATGGGATACCCTGCCAAATAGCTTCCTTTTCATGTGTGAATAATGACCACAACTGTTTACATTTAAATGCCACCTGACTCTTGGCTGTTCTTGTTGGTGACTTACAAATTGTTAGAAATTGGGGGGGGGGGAACCATAAAACCAAGGACAGGTCTGGCAGAGAAAGCACACAAATAGTCTATTGACTAGCCTATTATTTTTTTTAAAAAAAAAATCAGAATTCCTGAGCAGACTAGTATGTTTTTCTGTTTTTCGGAATCAAAACCGGGTTTTCCTCCGCTAACTATGAAAGAAGACAAATGAATGGGGGAAAAATCTTCCCTCTAGCAAACTTCACACTAAGTACCAGAAAGAGTAGGAATTAGGGAGTTTTCATTCCGTGTTTAGTCTTCTCAAGGTATCCTGAGCGTTCTTGTCCACAGCAAGGAGCTGCTGTTTCCCTCGTAACAAAACATTTTTGTTAATAATTAACAGAATACCTCTTGAAGGGCTAATTGAGCAAGAATGCCTGGAAAGAAAACGATTTCCACTTGTACAGACAGAGGGGAAAAAGTTGCTAAAGATTTTGATTTATTTATTTTTTTCTTTTTCAAAACACATCCAACCCGTAGGTACAACGTAAGCCAGCTGGAAGAATGGCTTCGTGACAAAAACCTGATGACCAGCGGTGCCAAGGAGACCCTGGAGCCGTTGATCCAGGCCGCTCAGCTGCTGCAAGTGAAGAAGAAGACCGATGAGGACGCCGGGGCCATCTGCTCCATGTGCCACGCGTTGACTACCGCACAGGTAACCCTTTTCCTGGAAAAGAGCAACAGAGGTGATCAGGGAACCAGAGGCTAAAATGTATGAAGAACGTTTGCAGGAATTGGGAAAGTCTTATCTAGTGAAAAGAAGGACCAGGGGTGACATGATAGCAGTCTTCCGATATCTCAGGGGCTTCCACAAAGAAGAGGGAGTCAAGCTATTCTCTAAAGCAGACATGTCAAACACAAGGTCCGGGGGCCGGATCCAGCCCGCGAAGTGGTTGTGGCCCGCGAAGCCATCCTGGAAACAGTGAGGGAACGGCCCCCACTGCCTTGGTCCTGGCCCAGAGACCCTCCTTCTGCCAGAGACCCTCAGATCTGTCCCACTCCTGCCCAGGCCCCCATAGGCACCCTTGATGCGAACGATGTAGAGCTGGCCACGCCCACCCAGTAGGCCATATGCACTCTGGCCACGCCCACCCTGGCCACGCCCCCCAAGGGCAACCGCAATGCTGATGCGTCCCTCAGTGAAATTGAGTTTGACACCCCTGCTCTAAAGCACCTGAAGACAGGAGAAGACGCGACAGAGGAAAACTGATCAGGGAGAGAAGCAACCTAGAATTAAGGAGAAATTTCCTGACAGTTAGAACAATTAATTGGTGGAACGGCTTGCCTCCAGAAATTGTGGCTACACCAACATTAGAGGTTTTTAAATGGACAACCATTTGTCAGAAATGGTATAGGCCAGGGTCTCCTGCTTGGACAGTGGGGGGGCGTTGGAGTAGAAGACCTCCAAGGTCTCCCTTCCAACTCCTGTTATTCTGTTATACCACCCTGGCTGAGTTGCCCGCACGATCTGCCTTTTGCCATTTTGCTCTTCCGCTGGAATTAGGGTTCACTGCTTGTTGAGATCAGCAGGAAGAGCCACATAAAAGTGCAAGGATAGAAAAGGAGCCAAATGTAGATGACATTAAAGAGAGACGTTAAAAAACAAAGGTCTGCATTTTGTTTTCAGGATTTGTTTCAGGGAGAAGGAACAGAAAGACACTCTTTTAGCGAGAAAGATTTCTTTTTAATCCTTTGGAACACGGAGCGTGATGTCCGTCTAGTACAATTTTGACCACTTGCATTCCAACCTTGCTATCCACTGAAAAAGGATGGACTGCTTGAAGAACTGAGCATAGCAACGATGATGGGTTTTTTTAAAAAAAAATCCCGCAAAGTGATTTAAGATTTCAGGCTGAATGCAGATTTTCTCTTAGTTAGGAGCGATCCTATTGCAATCGCATCACGGTTAACATCTCCTCGTGACTTAAATTTAAAACATTTGTTGGGGCAAATAGCAAGAATCTGCTAGCATTATCTTTTTTTTTCTCTCTCTCTCTCTTTTAGATTGTGAAAGTGTTGAACTTATATACTCCCGTTAATGAGTTTGAAGAAAGAGTGTCTGTGTCTTTTATCCGGACAATACAGGTAACACAACCAGAGGCAATTCACAAAAACATTGCTTTTCTTAAGCTTTCCTTTGTGCCTCAAAGGAATATTTAATACCTACCAGCATGCAGGGTAAATTCAGTGCAAATTTGCTTTTAAACAACATCTTGTCATTTGTTTTTTTTTGAGAAAAAAAAAAGAATAGATGATTATTATTATTATTATTATTATTATTATTATTATTATTATTATTATTATTATTATTATTATTATTATTATTATTATTATTATTATTATTATTATTATTATTATTATTATTGCTAAGCTTGTAAGCCGCCCTGAGTCTTCGGAGAAGGGCGGGATATAAATGGAATTAAAATTAAATTACAAAATTATTTAAAAAATGTATATAATTCAAACAGTCTTGGATAAAATGTTGAACCATGTACAGGTAGTCCTTGACTTTGGACCATAATTGAGCCCAACCTTTTTGTTGTTGAGTGGGACATTTGTTAAGTGAATTTGGCCCCAATTTTACGACCTTTCTTGCCCCAGTCATTAAGTGAATCACTTAATGTGATTTTGCCTGTCAGAAGGTTGCAAAGGGTGATCACATGACCGGGACACTACAACCGTCAAAATATGAATCCGTTGCCAAGCTGTTGAATTTTGATCACATGACCATGAGGATGTTGCAATGGTCGTAAGTGTAAAAAAAAAAGGTCATAATTCATTTTTCCCCCAGTGCTGTTGTCACTCCAAATGGTCACTAAGGGAGCCGTTGCTAAGTTGAGGACTACCTGTATTTAAATAAGACACTCATGTGATCTGTTCTTCTCTTTGCAGCTGCGTATGCGAGACAGGAAGGATACTCCCCAACTCTTAATGGATGCCAAGCATATTTTCCCTGTTACTTTCCCATTCAACCCGTCCTCTCTCGCACTAGAAACTATCCAGATTCCAGCAAGTTTGGGTCTAGGATTCATCTCTCGGGTCTGAACCAAGAATAGAGTTAAGCTGTTGACTATCAGCTTCTATTTATCGTCTCTAACGATGAAAACAAATTTGAGTCTAAAGCCATTGGGGCTTGGGGAGGAATAGAGTAAAAAAAACCTGGAAGGGAATTGTTTTATCTGCTCTAAACCGCATTGCAGAAAACTGGAATGCGTCATAATTATTTCACAACTGGAAGCTGATAGAAACCGTGCCCATTTGTACAAATTCACGCTCATCACGTGCAGAGGCCTACCTAATACTTTTTAAGGGTAGAAACCATGCACATTTGTATAAATTCACTCGTCCCGTGCCGAGGCCTACCTAAAGCTTTCAGGTTAAGGAAAAGATCAGTGCACACCTTAATGTTTCCCCCCCCCCCGCCCCCTCGGTTGGTTGCAAGCTCTTGTCTTATATTTGCATTGTAAACCCAAAACAATCTGTGACTGATAAATCGCGATTGGTTTCTTTTTCCTTTCCACGCTAAGATCAAAATTCTAATGTGCATCTGGTGGCAAAGAGCCAGCTGTGTGAAGAGGACTCTTCTCAGTTTTAGCGGCTCTGAGAATCCCTTCCTTTATTCCATATTTCACACGTACACTTTTTTTGTCTGTGTGGAAAACAGTCACCGATTGCAGATTGTTTCTGTGTCTCCACTGCGTGGAAAGGTGCCATTCCAGTGCAAAGGTGTGAGTGTGTTACCCCCAATCCATAATGTGTTTCTGATGCTCATGTTGATCAAGAAGCTAAAGCTGAGAATATGTTAAAGCTCCTTGTAAGACATTTCAGCATACTTAAGTCACACGTGATTAGCTAGTTAACAGGGACCAGCCAGGAGCTAACACCAAGTGTGATTTTCAGAAAAGGCTGGAAATATTTAGGGGTAGCTTCTGACTCATATATACATTATATATATTTCAAGGACCTGAAAATTTAATAGAGACAGGCAACATACAGTATCACTGATCAGGCGTTTTGCCTGTACAATCCATAAAAACCATAAAATAAATAGAAATAGTCATACTCTTAGAAAACGCCATTCATTAGGACAAGGTTAAATAAGTTGTTTGTTTTTTTTGGATAGGTTTCAACCTGAGAGATAATAGATCAAATTAATTGATTGCCTTCCTATTTATGTCAGTGTGACATAAAATAATGAACTAATGAAAAGTATTTTGGTTTACAGTCTGGTACAATAGAGCTGCTTATTTGTACTGTTTCAGAACCATATCAGAAATGTCGCGGTCTATGGTCTTCTTTTAAATGTACAATAATTTTTAAGGAGCAGAAATGCAAGTTTGTAAAATCGCCGCAACTTTAATAGTCCGGTCTTTTAATAAGATTTATGCCAGTGTCAAGAAACATATAAGTAGTAACAGGAAACAATAACTAAGCACAATCTTCAGAAACTGGAACCTGTTTTCTAAAGTCAAAGAACAACCCAGCGATACTATATTTTATATTTATTTATTGTTTTGGTGTATGTTGCTTTTCATTTTTTGTCTTATTTGCTGGATGTGTAATGAGAATGTGTAATATTTATTTTGTAGGTTGGGAAGGAATTTTTTTTTTATAGGGAAAGTGTTCATCTAAAATGCATCTCAGACATTTAATCTGGAGAAGAAGCTATTCCTCTGCTATTAGTACCGCTCCCAATCTTATGATTTTCTTAAAAGCTTGCTAAATATTCATTTTTTAAAAAAATTAATGCAATCCCTGACATGGACCCACTTTATTTTTTAAAAAGGAAATATTCATTTTCTGTTTCCATGGAAACATTTCATTTAGACACATTATGAATATAATCTATGTAAAAGATTTTGCCGAAGTCTCTCAGGCTGCAGATAGAATACTTGTCATGATTTTCCCCACTGTAAAACTGACATTTTGAAATATTTGTGGACCCTCACTTAAAGTTCTCCGGGCCCCCTTTTTTAAAAAAATAAAATAAAATAAAAACAGGTACGGTCAGTGATGATGAGATATACAAAAGAAGATGTTACATATCCTGAAACTGCCGTCTGCAGTATTTTAATGTATCCTAACAGTTATGTTTATTTTCAAACATATCTCTGCTGTAAATGCACATTATTAAAAAAAGGTCTAGTAACGGACTTAATTTCTCTGTGCACCAAAAAGATGCTGTCACTTGAAACAGGGTTAAATAGGTTTTCATGTGCAAAAGAGATGTGACTGACAGGGACACTGTTGAGGTAAATAAAAGACAACCCCTCCCCATTCTTTTTCTTTTGTTTTCTTGTGGGAAGGGAAGCATATGCTCTTTAATTGATTTTTTTTTAAAAAAATATTCAGGTACTCAAGTATTGCCTTTAATATATGTTCTTTATTTATGATACATTAAGAGGTCTTTACTTGAAAATGTGCATTTTCTTTTATAGCTGGCACTACGTTTAACAAAAACAACTCAGAGGATGTGCTCCTCCTAGGATTACTTTTAAAATGCTCTATTAAAAGGTCAACTTCCTCTGTGGCTCTAGCCCAGGGGTCTTCAAACTTGGCCCTTTTATGACTTGTGGACTTCCAACTCCCAGAATTCCTCAGCCAGCGTGCCGGACTGAGGAATTCTGTGAGTTGAAGTCCACAAGTCATAAAAGGGCCAGGTTTGAAGACCCCTGCTCTAGCCAGTTGGGAGTTTTGTTACTACAAAGGGGCTGAAAGTTGAGGTCCTAGAGTGGCTATTTGTGCCCCTTTGGCTGCCTAAATTATCTGAACCTTATTCTCATAATCTCCCAGCCACAGGTGTAAATTAGTCAATTTCCCGTTTGTGTGGTTTCTCTGTGTGCGGGGTGTGCGCTGTGCAATCAAACAATAGGTGGCCAAAACACTCTTCTCAGAGAAGGTGAAAATATAAAACAATATAGAGTTTTAATCAGTCATCTTTAGGGCAACAATGGAGCACCCGAATGAAACTCAAATGTTTCAGAGACACTTGAATCTGCTTTGCTGAACTTGTGACACCTTCTGGCGTTGGCGGTTTTACGTCCATCCTCCCAGTGAAATTTGCCACACTGGTTGTGGATTGTGAGAGCTCATGTTCAGAATCTTAGATGGCAAAGGACACTACTTTTCAACTCTCACTGGATTCTTAGCATCCTGTATAAACAGGCGTGTCCAACCTTGGTAGCTTTAAGACTTCTGGACTTCAACTCCCAGAATTCCCTAGCCACCCTGGCTAGGGAATTCTGGGAATTGAAATCCACAGGCCTTGTTGCCAGGATTGGAAACACCCCCCCCCCCGCTGCATAATGAAAAAGGCTGTAAGAGAAATTATATAAGGAGACAGCATTACTTTTAAAATCTAGCAGTCCAATTATTATTTCCCCTGCCCCAGCCAATATATCTTTCTACTGAGTCTCTAGAAATACTGGAATCCTGCCTTTTCATTTCAACTAAGTAATTTCCCCCCCCCCCCAAGAATTTGACAATTCTAGAAGCGGTGACAATGATATTGTTTAGATATATGTGTTTTTTTTAATTTTTCATTTTGTTTGTATAAAAGCCTTATTGTATCTCGTTTACTAATAAGAGTGATGGATGCCTGTCGGCATTATCCTCCTGCTGAGTAATCTGATTAATGTTTCTTTCTGTCACATTAAAACCGAAGGCTGCTTTCCATGTTTTAAAGGAGTTCCGAGTTCTAACTGTGCTCCGTAATTCATCCAATGTTTTACATATCAGTATTTTACATGCACTATTTATGGGTCTAATATTTTACGGTTACGTGCTAGAAAAGCAGCCGTTTTTAAGTTAGAATTTGTAGCATCTTAACACAATTTCGAGTTTTGCTTATTTCCCCCCCCCTTTAAAATATCATGTTGTTTTAATGTGGAAGTGTTGCCATCTCTTTTATTTTAACTGATATTCTATAATTTCTCTCCTTCCCAAGTGTGCTGAAATGTATATAGACCCAAAATATTCCTCCAATATTACCTCATTAGGTTTCAGATAGTTTTTTGGCTTTTCTTCCAACGTTCTCTGCTCCTATAAATATAATCTTGCGCCCCGTGATTGGAAGAATATTTTTCTTGCTTAAGTCTGGAACAATTTTGTTTTATGGAACGTGCAATTGTGCGATCCTGGGCATCCTTTTAAAGCCCCTAAGAAAAGTTGCAGGTAAGGATTAAATCCACTGTATTCAAAACACACCTGCTTTGATGATACAGCTCCTTTCTTGCTTGTGCTGGATCTGTTTGTTTTCAGTGCCCACCCCCAGAATATCCTAAGAGGGCTGGGGGCATTGATTTGTCTGCTTCCACGTGTACGAAGCTTTGCGCATCAGACATCAGTCACAATAAATTTGCACTATTCACAATAGGTCTTTCCTGCTGGTACAAATATGTCTGCTTTTGTGGGGCAGATTGTCCCAGGACATCCAGTCTCACTCACAGCAGCCTTTAGCAAAATAAACCATTTCAGGTCTACACGTGGATACAGTTATTATTCTTGATCCCAATAATACTTTTTTCTCAAAGCAAACACTCTTCGGTTAATTTGCTATCTCAAACCATTGTATCTTTTTTTTGCTTTTGAGACTTTTCAAAACTGGACACATTTCAACTGGTTTTTTGTTTTTTTAAATGGCTTGATCATTGTACTTTTAAACTTGCAATTCCTCTTGAAGCAAAAACAACAGGGTTTGAGGTCTTTTACCCACTAGGCGTAGATAGAAACCAAAATGTTAATCCGAATGACTTAAGCTTGGAATTGTCATGGCGTCTTGACATAATTAATAAATGTATGCTTCGTAAATGCTGTACCTTAGAAGAAATGTCCAAATAAAAGGAAACGCTAAAAAGTCTTACATTTTTCAGTCTCTTGTCTTGACGGGATGAATTCAGTCATAACGTTCAACATATTTCAGTACCTATCCGTGAACTTGGGCCTAATAAATGACTGCACCATCCTTGATGCCCCGAAGTTGCTTAAGAAAAGTCCTATATTCCAAAATGCCATCACTTGCATTTCTCTCCCACCCCTTACCCCCCATAGCCATTTCTACATTGAAAACTACACAATGGATGGTGACAATGGCCTTGTAAGTTTTTTGGTTGTGTTTTTTTTTTAAAAAAGGGGGTGCGTGGAAAAACGTCCCTGAAGTCAGGAGGGAACCTTGCATTCAGGTCACCCCCTTCCAGTTCTTACCAAGATGGTTTTTAAGCTAACAGAAGCCTACCCATTCGGTGTCCGGAACATCTGGACCAATTTGGCAAGCTTGTGGGAACATCTGGCACGAGGCTTCTGGGCAATTCGAAAACCCGCGTATTGTTTTGCGCCAGTTTGCTGGAGAGTCCGGGGTGTGTGCGTGCGTGTGTGTTTGGGTGTGTGTGCGCGGCCTCGGGGGGGGGGGGAGGTTGATAAGCCAGGTTTGCTGCGCGAGGCCACTAAGGGCGACTTGTGCCTCGCGTGCTCTCCGGCCGGGCTTCGCGTGTCGTGTGAATGCAGCCGCTCGGGCTGGGGAGGGGAAGCGGAGCTGGCGCTGGAGAGGCGCGCAAAACAGAGCAGCTCCAACCCGGATCCCGCCCGGGAGACCCTCCCTGCCTCTCCCCGCCAGGGGGCCCGAGGGCAGCGCCCTCCCCGGAGGCGGCCGGCAAGGAAGCAACCAAACGTGGCGCTCCGGCTGCCGGCCGGGAGGGAGGGAGGGAAGGAGGGCGCGGGAGGCGGCGGCGCGGAGCCCCACCTCCGGCCGGCCAGAGCGCAGCGGGCAGGGCGCGCACCTTCCCCGCCGCCGCGATGGCGCTGGCCGAGCTCTACACGCAGGTAGGGGCCGGGGCGGCGCCGGGGGGGCTCCGCCGCCCGCCGCACCTGCTTGCCTGCCTGCCTGCCTGCCTGCCCCACCAGCTGGCCAGGCGGGGCGGCGCGGCGCCTGCCGGGCGGAGGGGAGCGAGGTGCCGCGCCTGCCGGCAGACCGGCCCGGCCCCCGGCTCAGTCCTGCGGGTGGAGGCGGGCAGGGCCTCCCGGGCGCCGCGACAGGTGGAGGCGCGAGCCGCCCGTTTGGCCCCGCGCTCGGACCGGCTTTGCAAGGCGGGGCGGCGGCGGCGGCGGCGTTAGATCCTGGTCCGTTTCGGGCCGCTTCGGCGCGTGGTGGGAAGGCAGAAGGCGCAGCGGATCGGTGCCTCTCGGGGTTCAGAGCACCCAGGCTCCTTGGCCTCCCGGAATTTGACCCCGCGCTCTCTCTCTCTCTCTCTCCCTTCCTTCCTTCCTTCCTTCCCCCTTCCCATTCGCCTTCCCTCCTTTCTTACTTCCTCTTCCCCTTCCCTCCCTCCTCCTCCTTCCTTCCCTCCTTCTTTTCTTCCTCCCTCCCTCCTTCCTTCCCCTTCCCATTCTCCTTCCCTCCCTCCTTACTTCCCTTTCTTCCTTCCTTCCTTCCTTCTTTCTTTCTTTCTTTCTTTCTTTCTTTCTTTCTTTCTTTCTTTCTTTCTTTCTTTCTTTCTTTCTTTCTTTCTTTCTTTCTTTCTTTCTTTCTTCTCTCTCTCTATCTTATTCAGACTTTTTTCCCCCTTTACCTGGTTTTCCCTTTTCCTTTCCTGGGCATGGGTCCTAGACATGACTGACCCAACAAACTTTTCCCCCCCAATTTGGTTGTTTCAGGAGCTGCGACACACACATTTGACTGGGCAGCCTCAGAGGAAACTTTCACACTTACACACTTTACCTACTTCCCAAATAAACCCACTTTCTGGATTTGCACCATCCCCTGGCCTATAAATTAACTGAATACGGCGGCGGCTTTTTCCCATATCCTAAACCCGGGAGGGGAAAACCTCTAACCAAAATTTGGGCGCTTGGCAAAGAGTATGTGCCTAGGACCGTTGCAGCGTTCCAGTGTCATATGATTGCTGTTTGTGACTTTGTTATGCAGCATCAGACAAGCAAAGTCAGTGGGAGAAACCAGATTCACTTTTAACAACTGTGTAGTTCACTTAACACCTGCAGTGAGTGATTTGCTTAACAACCGTGGTAAAAAATGAGGTAAAATTGGGTGTGCCTTAACAACCGCCTTGTTTAACAGCAGAAACCGGGGTCCCGATTGTGATTGAAAGCTGAGGACCAGCTGTATGAAGGACCCCTTAGTGGTAGAGGCTGTGACCCTCCAGTCCCTCCTTGTGAACCTTGTGGATTCCCTGGGCAATCTTGTGTGAATCATTTGCAGAATTCCTGTTACAGAGTTACATACTTAAAAGATCAGGAAGTTCTTTGCGAGACCTTAGAAAATCCTTGTAGGAAAAAAAAGCATTCGATTACCTCATGTCTGAAAGCTTCATGATATACTTACTGATTTTTGTATAGGAGTGTGTAAGTTCTCCAGTTTCATGCAGGTGTCGTGTAACCATGCTCTAAGGACAGTTTGAATCTATATTCTTTCTCCAGTCACTGGAGGAATTCTCCAGTTTGCGATGGTGAAAGGGGGAAGCTGAGTGTGACTCAGTTTGAAAGTAAACCTGTTGTGTTTATTTGTAAGGCCGGTTCCCTGATCTGTAGGTGGCTTGTAATATTTGCAGATGGAGGTGCCTGGAAGAGTTAAGATCAGATCGAGTTAACATATGTGACAATTTTAATTTTTTGTATTTCATGGTTTTAACTGCCCTGTAAACCGCCCTGAGTCCTACGGGAATAGGGCGGTATACAAATTCAATAAAATAAATAAATAAATAAATAAATAAAATCACAAGGAGGAATCCGTTTTGTATTGCAGTGTTTCGGCTCACAAACCTCCTTGGTGCACAAATCCAAAGGGGCCACTTGTGGAAAGATCTCACCATTCCTTTCAGCAAGTGGACTGTGGACTTCCAATTCCCAGAATTCCCTAGCCAGCTCACCCGAGAATTCTGGGAGTTGAAGTCCATGGATCCTGACAATTGATTCTGAAAGGTAAACATAGCAATTAGTTGCAATTATCCATTACGAGAGGCAGGTTTTTTTTAAATTTTTGCCGATGCTACACTCGTACATATTTGATTCTAGCTTTTTTATTTAAGAATAAACATGAAGAATTCATCAAGTCGGCTAAGAATTAAGCCACCAAACACTCCGTGATGTTTGTATTTTTCCTTTCTTGTTGTAGTATAACAGAGTTTGGATTCCTGATGCTGAAGAGGTTTGGCAGTCGGCAGAAATTACAGCTAATTATAGGCCGGGAGACCATATTCTTCACCTCCAGCTGGAAGACAGCACAGTGAGAATAAAGAATTGATGTTTTTAAACAAGTAGCAGTAGACTGGCAACACATTAAAATATTATCAAAACATTAGCTTGTCCATTGGATCTGGTTTTGCATTTGACAAATTCCATCTTAGTTCTTACGGAGATGACAAACCAGAATCCCCCTTCTTTGCAGCAGCCCCTCAAATATTGGAAGACTGCTATCACGTCAGCCCTAGTGCTTTTTTCCATGAAACCAGACGTACCCATTTCCTGCAACTGTTCAGTCCCTTCATCTTCTTTGTTGCTCTTCTCTGCACTCTTTCTAGACTCTCAGCATCTTTTTTTACATCCTGGTGACCAAAACTGGATGCAGGATTCCAAGTGTGGCCTCACCAAGGCAGTATAAAGTGGTATTAACATTTCACGTGATCTTGATTCTATCCCTCTGTTAATGTAGCCTAGCACTGTGTTGGCTTTTTTGGCAGCTGCAGCACACGGCTGGCTCCTATTGAAGGGATTGTCCACTAGGACTCCGAGATCCCTCTCACAGTCACTACTATTGAGCAAGGTACCACCTACTATACCTGTATAGTATACTTAGTTCTATACCTAGAACTTATAATAAAAAGAAGGACTAGGGGTGACATGATAGCAGTGTTTCAATATCTCAGGGGTTGCCCCAAAGAAGAGGGAGTCAAGCTGTTCTCCAAAGCACCAGAGGGCAGGACAAGAAGCAACAGATGGAAACTAACCAAGAAGAGAAGCAAGAAGAAATTTCTTGACAGTTAGAACAATCAGTGGAACAACTTGCCTCCAGAGGTTGTGGGTGCACCAACACTGGAATTTTTTTTAAAAAACAGATTGGACAACCATTTGTCTGAAATGGTGTAGGGTTTGCTTACCTGAGCAGGGGGTTGGACTAGAAGACCTCCAAGATCCTTCCCAACTCTGTTATTCTGTATCTTGTAATATTGTTTTTTACTTGGCTTACTCACAGGAGCTGGATTACCCTGTGGATCCTAGTGCTTTGCCACCTTTACGAAATCCGGATATTCTTGTTGGAGAAAATGACCTCACAGCCCTTAGTTATCTCCACGAACCGGCTGTTTTGCACAACCTTAGAGTTCGCTTTGTGGAGTCCAGGCTAATCTACACCTATAGCGGTAAACACTATGGATCGGCCCACATTACATTTATGATACTCAAGAAAACACGATGCAGCTCATACTTCTGTACTATGTGTCATCCCCAGGGATAATTTTGGTCGCCATGAACCCTTACAAAGAGCTGCCCATTTACGGGGATGCCATCATTCATGCTTACAGTGGTCAAAATATGGGAGACATGGATCCCCATATCTTTGCGGTGGCAGAAGAGGCTTACAAGCAAATGGCAAGGTACGTCCTCATCAGTGTCCGGGGATTAACTTTGGCAAAAGTTGGAACCTACCTGCCCCGCCCTTTGAAGGATGTAGAAAGAGACTCTTAAGAGTCAATAAGAGGTTATGGAAGGAGGTGTAGGAGATGACTAGGCAGAGCCCGAAGGCGGGGTCAAACGCGTCATCAGTTTGAAATCCTTATGCAGTCACAAGTCCAGCCCCTTGGGAATTCTGTTGACTCTTATCTAGCACCAATTTGCCTTGACCGTTAGTAGTGTATAGGTAGCATAGACAGCTAATCCTCAAGTTATGACTGCAATTGAGCCCAAGATTTATCTTGTTAAGTGAAACATTTGTTAAGTGAGTTTTGCCCCATTTTACAACCTGACCACAATTGTTAAGTGGGTCATTGCATTTGTGAATCTGGATTCCCCGTTGACTTTGCTCGTCAGAAGGTTGCAAAATGTGACCATGTGATCCCAGGGCACTGTAACCATCATAAATATGAACCTGTTGCCAAGCATCCGAATTCTGATCACGTGTCCATGGGGATGCTGTGTGAGAAATGGTCATAAGTCACTTTTTTCAGTGCTGTTGTAACTTTGAACGGTTACTAAATGAACTGTTGTAAGTCAAGGACTACCTGCCATAACCTTTAAGTGCTTTGAACTCAATTCCTATTCCTGGTTACTTGCACCTGATAGGAGATAAGGAAGGAATTTAGTCTCTGATAGCCAAAAATCAGGAGTCTGATAGCACATTTTCAGATAATAAAATTTAGAAAAGTTAGAACAATTAATCAGTGGAACTCTTTGCCTCCAGAAGCTATGAATGCTCCAACACTGGAAGATTTTAAGAAGAGACTGGACAGCCATTTGTCTGAAATGATATAGGGTTTCCTACCTGAGCAGGGGGTTGGACTAGATGACCTCCAAGGACCCTTCCAACATTACTACTACTACTACTACTACTACTACTTAATTTATTAAAAGACTCAAAGTTCGCTTCATCAGGAGTGGACAAATTTTGTGCAAAAGAATTCATGGCAGAAGTTGGACATCTCAAGTCCAAACAAGAACAAAATAATATCTTCAGCCTTTGAGGATATTCTCTGGCGGATCTCAAAGGGACCGTTTGCAGAAATGAGGTTTTGTCAGCACGATGGAGTGAGAGATTATGGCATTTAATTTCCAGCAGAAGATTTCAGGTCATCCCAGGCTAACACAATGAGTTTTTCACACATGACAGTTGTGAAATGAAAAAGTACATCTGTCTCACACGTAACCTGTGTTTTCATAACCACCCCGCCTTCTGGTCCTTTATCCTTGTCTTACCCCAATTTAAATCTCAGTGTCAGTGTCAACTTCCAGCTTGAGAATCCAAATAAAAACTCCAGGTTCATTCATTTCCGAAAAATGTACTGTTTATTGAGTACATGGCATGGTAATGTCAAAGCAAAACTAACTCTGAGGTTCCCAGACACCGGTTCATAGAATTAAACAATAATTTCTCCGGCCAAACACCCACCCTGCTCATGTAGTCCATGTAAAGAATTTTGCTTTGTTATGGGAACTGTCTGCTTCCTCTCCACACCTGCTGTGGTGTCCTTGGAAAGGTTTCAGGCTCTCACCGTCTTCAGGGGAATCGTAGAGGTTTTGTTTCTTCATCTAACCCATTCTAAAGCAACGCCTCCTCCGCCTTACTCTAATGGCAAGTTGAAACAGAGAGTCACGTAGCTGCCAAAGTTAAATGCCTAAAATTTGTGAGGAGAAAAAAAAAACTACTAGGCACCTCCTGAGTCAGTACAGTAATCATGCAAGATTTTCATTTATTTCTTGGAGCAAAATAATTTTTTAGATTTATATCGGTCACACTGAAATATCTTTGTATCGTTATGATACCACCTTGGACCAGAATTGGAATCGAATGTAAAAGAAACTTAATGACATTTTAAGAGATGCATATTTTCTAATTTTCTTATTTTGATGATGGTGGTGGTGATGATGATAATGTTTTTCTCTAGGAACGACCGAAATCAATCGATTATTGTAAGTGGGGAATCGGGAGCTGGCAAAACAGTTTCTGCTCGATACGCCATGAGATATTTTGCAACAGTCAGCAAATCTAGCAGCAATGCTAAAGTCGAAGATAAAGTGTTGGCGTGCAATCCAATAACAGAGGTAAAATTATTTTATTATTAGAATTTTATTTTAGTATTATTACTTTATAGGTAACTCAAGACGGTGAACATATTAATACTCATCCCTCCTCCTATTTTCCCAACAACAAACCGGTGAAGTGATTTGAGCTAATTTGGGCTTTTCATGCCTAAAGTGGAACTGGAACTCACTGTCTCCTGGTGATTGGCCCAGAGTCACCTAGCTGGCTTTCATGTCAGGACTAGAACTCACAGTCTCCTGCTGATTGGCCCAAATTCTCCCAGCTGAGTTTCTTGCTAAGTTGGGACTAGAACTCGCCATCTTCTGGTGATTGGCTCAGATACCCAGTTGGCTTTCAGGCAGGACTAGAACTCACAGGCTCCTGGTTTCTAAGCCAGCACCTTAACCAATAGACCAAACTGGTTCCCTAAATGTTTCCTAACTGAACCATCTAATAGAAATAGCCACTTACCATCTAAAACGATTCTATCTTTTTTTTTTTGCAGGCGATTGGAAATGCTAAAACTACTCGCAACGACAACAGCAGTCGCTTTGGAAAATACATGGAAATCAGTTTCGATAAGAAGTACCAGATCATTGGGGCAAATATGAGAACATACCTGCTGGAAAAATCCAGAGTTGTTTTTCAGGTTAGTAAAAATTTGCAGTGAAATCAGTGCATTTCTGCTAACTTGAGGCACAGCAATTTTTCTTGCCATCTACAGATTCTCTCCGGGTTTTAGTCTAGCCGCCTAGCTGCTCAGGAGCAATGTTGTTTCAGAGAGGAAATTTAAAAACTTTGAAAATTAAAAGTTTTTTTTTAAAAAAATTGTTTTTCCACATAAACATACAGTATGTGTTTCTTCACATATTTATTTATATCCACTTTTTAAAAATTCAAAGGGTAAAAGAAAACACAAGGATGGGAGGGAAGGAAGGAATGAAGGAAAGAAAGAGAAAGAAAGAAAGAAAGAAAGAAAGAAAGAAAGAAAGAAAGAAAGAAAGAAAGAAAGAAAGAAAGGGTAGAGGGAGGTCAGTCTGCAAGAATTGAAAAAAGAGAAGGGAAGAAACCTATAAGAAATATAATGACTTTTGACATTCTTTTCCACAGATAGTTAAAATTTTATAGTTCCTCCTTCCTCTTAGATAATGTATAAGTCCCTTCAGCCCTTCATTTCATCTACAGCTTTCTTAATCTTCCAATCCATAAATCAACATTTCATTTCTGTCAGCAAAAAACGTCTAAACTGTTTCTACTTTTATCTTTCTTTTCCTCTCATTTGCAGTCAGAGAATGAAAGAAATTACCACATATTCTATCAGCTGTGTGCATCGGCTCAGAGGCCAGAATTTAAGCATCTTCAGCTGGGTATGTCACATAATCACCTTACAGATTGATCTCTTTTATTGCTTTATTATAGTTTGGTGCATAGTTCCCAGAGGAGGCTTCTTTCCCACAAAAGTTCAATTTTTCTCAGTGTTAATCTCAAAAGTCTCATTTCCCCACCCCCCTTCAAACCTTTACAATACATGGCTACCAAATCATTCCTAGGAGTCTGTTGTCTTCATAGTCAGCATATCTGGTGATGTGTTTGCTTTCCACCTGCAGCAAGCGCTGAAGAATTTAATTATACCAACATGGGTAGAAACATCGCAATTGAAGGAGTGAATGACCTGGCCGACATGAAAGAAACTCAAAAAACGTTCAGCCTGCTAGGTAAGATCAATCAAGTTGGCTGTTAAAGTAAAAAACAGCAAAATTCTAATATTTATGAAATGCTGGTGGGTCCTTTAGTTTCTGATAGCTTGGCAAAAATTTGGCATGCCATCCAATGCACCCTTTTTACGTAAAAAAAAAAGGTAAAGGTTTCCCTGTCTAGTCATGTCCGAACTCTAGGTCAGGTGCTCAAATCTGTTTCTTGAGCGAGGGAGACAGCCTTGTCCAAAGACAGTTTCTGTGCCCATGCAGCCAGCATGACCATACGCCAAAGGCTCACGGAACACTGTTGTCTTCCCACCGACGTGGTACCTATTTATCTACTCGCATTTGATTGCTTTCAAACTGCTAGCTAGGCAGGAGCTGGAGCAAGGAATGGGAACTTACCCCATTGTGTGGCGTTCGGGTCTCGAACGCGGGCTGTTAGCTTTCCAGGTGACAAGCTCAGCATCTTTAACCACCTAGCCATCACGCCCCATCCTCTTTAGGAGTCACTGAACTTAGTGGGTATCCATCAGATCACAATGTTAATGTAAAAATTAATTGTAAATGTTAACATCAGGGTGGAAGATCATTTTTGCTCATTTTTCGTTGCAGGCCTTAAGGAAGATTTCCAGATGGATGTTTTTAAAATACTCTCCGCTATTCTTCATTTAGGCAATGTACAGATCAGTGCTGCTGGCGATGAAAAGTCTTCTGTTAATGTAAGATTTCCTGGCAGGATGTTTTAATGGACAGTGCAAGGTTTTGATATGTTTTTCCCTAAATTCTCTTAATCTTTGGCTTGTAGGAAGTACCTTGCTGGGCTGGGGGATTTTGGGAGTTGAGGTCCACACATCTTAAAGTTGCTAAGGTTAAGAAACACTGCTCTAGTGATTATTCTCCATCCCATAACAGATCTAGAGGAGGAAATTGAAAATTCTGCAGTTAAATTCTGCTGAGTTGGCACTCAATTTCAGGATTGTGAAAACCTTGGGATATTCTAGGGATATACTTTAGTGCCGTGTTTGTCCACCTTGGCAAGTTGAAGATGAGTGGACTTCAACTCCCAGAATTCCTCAGCCTGACTGGGACTTCAACTCCCAGAATTCTCCATGCTGACTGGGTAATTCTGGGAGTTGATGTCCATTCATCTTAAAATTGCTAAGGTGGACAAACACTAGTCTAGGAAGTAGAGCTGGAAAAATAGGAGTATCAAATTACCCATTGTATGTTAAAAAAATGTATTGCATTTTGAAGCAGTAGCAGTTTTGGTGATTGCAATGCCCAGTGACAATAGGTTTTCTCTCGCTGCAGGTGGATGACAAACATCTTACTATATTTTGTGAACTCCTGGGAGTTGAAAGTGATAAAATAGCTCAGTGGCTTTGTCACAGGAAAATTATTACTACCTCTGAAACCGTAGTAAAGCCAATGACGAAACTCCAAGCTGTAAACGCCCGGGATGCTTTGGCAAAGAAGATTTATTCTCATCTTTTTGATTTCATTGTGGAACAAATTAACAAGGTCTTGCAGTTTTCAGGCAAACAACATACCTTTATAGGTGTTCTGGACATTTATGGGTAAGATGACCTATTTTTCAGCAATAACACAGACTCTGTACTAAATCCTCTCTTGTATGGGTAGTCCCAGTCTAAAATATTTTTTGCCAGTCTAAAAAGTAAAACTTTCTACCATTTATTTCAGATTTGAAACTTTTGACTTGAATAGCTTTGAACAATTTTGCATCAACTATGCCAATGAAAAATTACAGCAGCAATTTAACCTGGTATGGTCTTTTTTATAGATTTCCATCAGTTTGGATTAAAATTTGTGCTGTCTTCATATTCCAGAAAAAAAATTCTCTTATTCTTGGCAGCGAAACTCAATGCTTAAATGTTTTGGTACCTTAAAAAAATATATTGATGTGTAGAATTTATTTATTTTTTATTTTTATTTTAATTCCATTTATATCCCGCCCTTCTCTGAAGACTCAGGGCGGCTTACAAGCTTAGCAGAATTCCTAAAAGGCCCCGTATAGAGTTGCTTGCACGTAAGCAAGTACATGTAAAAGTACATCTTTTACATTCTGCGTGTAAAAACAGCTTCAGTGGCCGTGATTATGGAAGTCTAAGCCAGCCATGCTTTTAACTTGGTTAGCCTTAATCTCAAATGTAACATTCCCTTGAAATGCTTATCTCTATACAGCTTGATTATCCTGAGCTAGTGAGAAGCTGAAAGCAAGCAACTAAATGGTCTTTTCTAACATGTTCTAAATAGGACGATCTTCAGAAACCCCCAATGAATATGGGCAAAGGGACCATAACTTTTCAACCAGGTGTACTGAAGAGAGATGTACTGTAGATTCGTCTATTTTAGCCGAAGAGGAAAAAAGTAAAATGTAATTTGGGAACTAGAATGGAATAGTAAGGTACATCAGTCATAGCTGAATGAGGAGGATGTGGTTGTATGAAGAGTGTAGCTCAGAGGAAGATGGAGAACATAAGTCTTAAAATCTGGTATCTGTGAAAGTTGACAGTTGGGAAGATCATGAATTGGGAGAGCCAAGGAGCTATTTCTTTGAGACTTGGAGCTGTTTAAGTAACATCTTTATGTCAACTCCAGCCTTACATTCAATCAGGATATTAGATTGGATACTTCTATCAGGATGTGTTGATGTTTAAACGTCTCTCCTCTTTTGACCCCCAAAAGGACTTCAGTATTGTTAAGCAATATTGAGTTTTGATGTGGCTCATGAAACAAATGACTTTAATTGCGAGACGAATGTGTCAATATTTTTTTAGCATGTCTTTAAACTTGAACAAGAAGAATACATGAAAGAAAACATCCCATGGACGTTAATTGATTTTTATGACAATCAACCTGTCATCGATCTTATTGAAGCTAAAATGGGCATTCTAGAACTTTTAGACGAAGAGTGCCTGGTAAGTTTTAATGTTTTAATTTCACAAACCCAGTCTAGCCTCCCATCCTTTTCCTTATCACAGCAGGGTGCTAAATATACTTGACACTGTCAACTCAAAGCCAGGAAGGAGTCTCTTAAGCAGAGATGGAGAGATTTTGGCTAAATTTTGGAGAATTTGCATCCGAGCCAAAAAAGAAAAAAAAATGTCTTAGATTGATGAATCAAGCCAGAATCAAAAGCTTTATTGCAGAGTGTGTGGAATCCTGTTAGCCGAGTTTGGTAACTCTGGCTAAGCCTGATCACTTCAGGATGATGGTAGTGAAATATAGCAGCAGCAGCAAATGTTCCTCCCTATGGGAAGCTAAAGGGACGTGGTGGCTCAGAGGGTTAGGACGCTGAGCTTGTCGATCAGAAGGTCAGCAGTTTGGCAGGTCGAATCCCGAGTGCCGCGTAGCAGAGTGAGCGCCTGTTACTCGTCCCAGCTTCTGCCAACCCAGCAGTTCAAAAGCACGTAAAAATGCAAGTAGAAAAATAGGGACCACTCCGGTGGGAAGGTAACAGCATTCCGTGCGCCTTTGGCGTCTAGTCATGCCGGCCACATGACCACGGAGACGTCCTCGGACAAGCGCTGGCTCTTCGGCTTTGAAACGGAGATGAGCACCGGCCCCTAGAGTCGGAAACGACTAGCACGCATGTGCGGGGGAACCTTTACCTTTACCTTTATGGGAAGCTATCAAGAAGTTATTTTTGGATATTGCATTAAATAACTGTACCTTGTTTGTTAATCGGTGGCTCAGCCATTTGGTTAATCATGAAGCAAAATAACTGGACCTATGAGAAGTCGGAGAGAAGGATAGGGTTTCTCCAATTTGCAATTATAGGACAAGAAGGCCAAGATGGTTGCTTAGAAAAAGGAGGAGGGAACATTGTACATAATCTTGTGTTGTACAAAAGAAGAGGGTTGGTCAACCAACCACTTTTGTTAATTTAATAAGTATTTTCATTTATCACTTTTCATTTTAAATATGCCATTTTTGCTTTTTTTTTCTTTTCAAAACAGCTACCTCAAGGAACAGATGAAAATTGGCTCCAGAAGCTATATAATAATTTTATAAACAAAAACCCTCTCTTTGAAAAGCCAAGAATGTCAAATACTTCTTTTATCATCCAGCACTTTGCAGATAAAGTAAGTTGTTCAATGGGGAAAGAAATGACACCTTTCTATTTCCTAGAATAAAGCTTCAGCCTTTGTCATGATTTATTCACTTATGTGGAATTAATAATGTATCTCCTATCCAAAAAAAGATGCTGTTTCCATAAACATGGACATGATTTAAAAGGAGTGAGTGATGTCAGCTTCAGAAACAATTTTGCCAATGAATCATTTTGATTTCTGTAGAAGCTTCTCATTTTAGTCCAAACATGCCATGGATAATTCTAAGGTAAAGGTAAAGGTAAAGGTTCCCCCGCACATGTGTGCTAGTCGTTTCCGACTCTAGGGGCCGGTGCTCATCTCCGTTTCAAAGCCGAAGAGCCAGCGCTTGTCCGAGGACGTCTCCGTGGTCATGTGGCCGGCATGACTAGACGCCAAAGGCGCACGGAACGCTGTTACCTTCCCAACGTAGTGGTCCCTATTTTTCTACTTGCATTTTTTACGTGCTTTCGAACTGCTAGGTGGGCAGAAGCTGGGACGAGTAACAGGGGCTCACTCTGTTACGCGGCACTCGGGATTCGACCCGCCAAACTGCCGACCTTCTGATCGACAAGCTCAGCGTCCTAACCCACTGAGCCACCGCGTCCCTTATGGATAATTCTAAGACCACAGATCAAATGCTTTATTTGGGAATTAAATAAGACCTTTATAGATTTTCTTCCTTCTGAAAGTCATGATCATATCTGCTTACAAAGAATTATCTGTAGTCCCTTGGTGATCCCACACTTATGTGATCTGGTGGGATCCAGCCAACTTGCTGATAAAGAAACTTAAATCTAAAAATTACTGATATGCCCCTTGGCTGCTTCTCTGATCTATCTTGGGAATGGATGCAATGCATTTCCTTTTTATAACTTCATTGTTCTATGGAGTAGAGTAGAGTAGAGAGTAGAGTAGAGTAGAATAGAATTAGAATTAGAATTAGAATTAGAATTAGAATTAGAATTAGAATTTAGAATAGAATAGAATAGAATAGAATAGAATAGAAAGATCGTAGAATAGAATAGAATAGAATAGAATAGAATAGAATAGAATAGAATAGAATAGAATAGAATAGAGCTGGAAGGGACCTTGGAGGTCTTCTAGTCCAGCCCCCTGCTCAAGCAGGAGAACCTATACCATCTCAGACAGGTGAATGCCCAGTCTCTTCTTAAAAACCTCCAGTGATGGAGCGCCCATGATTTCTGGAGGCAAGCTGTTCCACTGGTTGATTGTCCTCACTGTCAGGAAGTTTCTCCTTAGTTCCAGGTTGCTTCTCTCTTTGATCAGTTTCCAACCGTTGTTTCTTGTCCTTCCCTCTGGTGCTCTGGTGAACAATCTGACTCCTGCCTTATGGCAGCCCCTATAATTGATATTGTTCCATAATCTTCCTTAAACAGGTAGAATATAAAAGTGAAGGATTTCTGGAAAAAAACCGGGACACTGTATATGAAGTACTGATTGACATCTTGAGAAACAGTAAGGTAAATACATTATTTTATGATTCCATAGTACTTTAGCTGTTTATAGCTAAAGATGTATAGGAGTTGCAAGATGTATAGGAGTTATCAAAGCTAAACTCTGGCCTTTTTGGATATACCTGGCAATATGTGGCTAGAACTAAATGTGTCCATTTGGTCTGGTCATTATGAACAAAAAATTCACTCCACCAAGCCATGTCTCAGCCTTGCAAGGTAGACCCAGGCAGGAAGAATGTCCAGATGAGCTAATTCTACTTTATTGTAAGGTTGCATGAACAGAATCTTGCAAGTCTGAAAATACATTTCTTCCCCCATCCTCTTGAAGGGATGCAAAAAAAAAAAAAAGCCACGGCACAAAAATGGCAACTTCTAAACGGTTGTTAAACTGAATGGGGGTTGAATCCCGAACTGCCTGTCCTGCTATCTGATTTCAATCTCTTTGTAGTTTCAGCTGTTTGCAAACTTCTTCCAGGATGTCTCAGTCCCTCTTTCCCCATTCAACTCTGCAATCAAAGTTAAGTCTGCCAAAATAGTGGTTGTGTCGCCTAACAAACAGTTCCGTGCAACTGTTGGAAGTAAGGTATTTTTCTTTTAGATTCCTCCTGGGGTAAGAAACCTCATTTGACGCATTCATTTGTTTCTATTACTTTTATGTTCTACTTTACGCTTCCCGCCCTGAAAGAGTTCAAACTAGCCTAAATACCTTTTTCTGTTCTATTTTATTTTCAGGGCATTTCTGAAAGGTAGATGACATTGAGGAACAGCGACTCAGGGGTCCCTGGTGCTCTCTGAGCCCGGTGGTTTTCTTGCAGACATTTCATTACCCAACTAGGAAGCATCATCAGTGCTAGAACACCCCGATAATCAGAGATTAGCATCAAGATTTATACTAGACTAACAATCAAGAAGTAAACAATATCCCAGTATTTATGCACTGATGGTGTTACCTAACTGGGTCATGAAACATCTGCAACAAGACAGCCAAGCTCAGAGAACAAGACCCCACTGTTTAACACAGAGCTACAAATATTCTTTTTTATCGGTAGCAATGGCTGAGTTTACACATTGCACAAAATGTAGCCTGTGATTTATTTTTTATTATGCCCACCATGCGAATCCAGATATTCTAGTTTGGTGTAGAGATGTGTTCATTTTCTATGGATCATTACTGTGAATAGCAGATCCACGGACCATTCAAGAGAAGAAAAAGCAATGTTTCTCAACCTCGACAGCTTGACAATGTGTGGACTTCAATTCCCAGAATTCCAGCTGGCTAGGCAATTCTGGGAGTTGAAGTCCGCACAGAATTCCAGCTGGCTAGGGAATTCTGGAAGTGAGGTCCACAAGATTGAGAAACACTGGGATAAAAAAAAAACTGCATGCAGGATTTTTTGGATGTATTTTCTTAGTTGCGTTGAACAATCTGAGACTCAACTGAAGGGATGAGTAAAGAGGAGCAGAAAGTGCAGAGGGCTAAAAGAGATACGGAAGAAGGACCCCCAAGCCCCCATCCATCTGGATCATTGTGTTTCTATACACTCACTTGTTTTGACAATACGGGCTGTCATTTGTATGAAGCTGGTAATAGATGTCTTAGCTTCCATTCATAAATTAGCAGGAAATTTGTTTCTGTATTCTAAAAGTTCAAGCAGCCTTTTTTTTAATTATATTTCAGTTTCGCAGTTCCTTATACTTATTAATGGAGACTCTTAATGCCACCACACCACATTATGTCCGGTGCATAAAACCAAATGATCAAAAGTTAGAATTTGAGTAAGTATGAAAGAAAACAGTATTTTATATCTATATCTATATCTATATCTATATCTATCTATATATATCTATATTATATATCTATATCTATATATCTATCTCTATCTCTATCTATATATCTCTATCTCTATATCTATCTATCTATCTATCTATCTATCTATCTATCTATCTATCTATCTATCTATCTATCTATCTATTTGTGAAGGCTTTTTGAATGCACCTTGCTAATTAACTCTTTCTTTCCTGCTTTGGCCTGATTCAAGGCTTATCCACAGGATATAGTCAACTTATGACAGCTCATTATTTGTGTAAATTATCCAAATTGCTAATATAAGAATTTGGAAGGCTGAGATGATCATTTCGAACTTCTTATGTTCTCATCAGTCAGTCATACCCTTTATCTGAGATTCGAACCTGGGCTGATTATATATATATATATATATATATATATATATATATATATATATATATATATATATATATATATATATATATATATATATATATATATATATATATATATATATATATATATATATATATATATATATATATATATATATATATATATATATATATATAACATATAGAACTGAATTAATACTTGTTTATGTGCCTGTTCTTAGGAAAATTCCTACAGAATATGATTCATATTTAGAATAATATGAGATGAAAGTTTGTTTTATAAATGAGATGGCAGACTCCAAAGTTGAGAAGCACAGAGCAGAAGGTCCATTAAACATTAAATTATGGGGAAAAGAAAATGCTACCTTCATGTTGATAGAAATAATCAACTGCAGCTTATTTCTAATGTACATAAAGATGCTTATCTGGCTTTTTAACTAAGCATGAATTTAGTGCAGCTGTGCTAAGGATCCAGAAAATATTGACGAGGTCTTGTCAGCAAGCCCAGCCGCGTGGTGCTATCTACCGTGAGCTATCATCTCATCCACTCTGGCTCTCAACTTCCAAAGAGGGGTACCTGGAATGTAAAAACAGCATATCCCTCCTTCACAAGAAAATAATTTATTTTACCATGGTATTCGCAATCAACAATTTGCTCCATCGTTTGATCCTTATTAAAACCATTGAATGTGATATGTAGCTCATAAAAGGACAGGACACATTTGTTCTCCGATTGGGTGAAAATCGGTTCTTGTTCTTGTTTTCTTCTTTAGATTTGACTCCAAAAGGGTGGTCCAGCAGTTACGAGCGTGTGGGGTGTTAGAAACCATTCGTATTAGCTCTCAGAGTTACCCATCAAGGTACGGAATCTCTCTCTAGTTCTTCAAAGGTTGACTTCTCATCTGTTTGATTGACCGATTCCAATGTTCTTCTTCTTGGACAGATGGATGTATCTTGAGTTTTACAGCCGTTACAGCATTCTCATGTCTCAAAGCGAACTTTCTCCAACTGACAAGAAACAAATTTGCAAGATGGTTTTGCAGCGGCTAATCCAGGTCAGGAGTTCTGTAACCATCCCTAGTCACAGAGGGCCAAAGGGATGGCCACCAGACACTGTAAATGGCCATTCAGGCTGACAAGCACCTAAAATGTGACTATATGATCATGGAGGTTGTGTGTGTGTGTGTGTGTGTGTGGTCGACGTAACCTAGAAAACAGGTCATCCATAGTTTTTAAGGGGAATCCATCATAATGGTTGCAAGTCAAGAACTGCTTGTATAGACACCCATCCCCTCAGAAATTACTCTTGATTTATTTTTCTATTTTTTCCCCCAGGATCCAAGTCAATATCAGTTTGGCAGGACAAAGATTTTTTTCAGAGCGGGACAGGTTGCCTATCTGGAAAAAGTGCGTTCAGATCGACTGAGGCAAGCATGCATTATGGTTCAGAAGAATATCCGAGGCTGGCTTCAAAGGAAGAAGTTCCTGCGTATCAGACAAGCTGCAGTCATCATACAACAATATTTCCGGGGACAGAGGACCGTACGGTATTTACAACAAACAATCCAGCTGGTCCTTCAATGGTTAATGGGCAGCTTCCCAGCAGACATATTTGTAGCAAAATAAGCCATTGACTCGTTAGACCGGGGTCCCCAAACCTGGCCACTTTAAGACTTGTGGACTTCGACTCCCAGAATTCCCCATGCTTTCGTACAGTTCACAAGTCTTAAAAGTGGCCAGGTTTGCAGATCTCCGGGTTAGACTCATGAGACAGATCCAAGCAGTAATGGTTGGGTAGAAAGCACCTTCTCGAGAAGGTGTCTTCAAAGGAAGACTTTCACTACTAAACATCTCATTCCTTTTTTTTTCCCTCCAGGAAAACTATAACTGCCAGGGCCCTGAAGGAAACCTGGGCTGCCATAGTTATCCAGAAATACAGCCGAGGATATTTAGTGCGTAGACTTTGCCAGCTCATCCGTGTGGCTGCTTTGACGATCCAGGCCTTTGTGCGAGGATTCCTAGCAAGGAAGAAATACAGGAAGGTAACACAGATCATTGAAACGAAGCCCACCAAGATGCCATTGTTGGTGTTTCATAGTTAATGTTCAGTAAGGAATGTGGATAAGGGGGTTTCGCTTTACAGCAGCTATGTTGCAATGCCTTAACAATGCCTTAACTGCAGAGGCAAGTTGAGGGTTCCTCATGCTGATCAGCATCTTCTGATTAACTGGAACTAGAACATGTTGTAGAATAGTGTGTCCATGATAGCCGTGTTCCACTATCTCGGGTTGCCACAAAAAAGAGGGGGTCAATCTATTCTCCAAAGCACCTGAAGGCAGGACAAGAACCAACGGATGGAAATGAATCAAGGAGAGAAGCGACCTGGAATTAAGGAGGAATTTCCTGACAGTGAGAATAATTAATTAGTGGAATGATGTGCCTCCAGAAGTTGTGGATGCTCCAACGGTGGAGGTTTTTAAGAAGAGATTGGACAACCATTTCTCTGAAAGGATGTAGGGTTTCCTGCCTGAGCAGGGGGTTGGACTAGAAGACCTCCAAGGTCCCTTCCAACTCTGTCATTCTGTGATGTAGCTGAGCAAGCGATAAGTAAGAACATACCAGTGCCCTCTCCATTTCCCATTGACTGCTATTGACTGCCATGGTCTTTTGTCACCTGTGTTTAGGACTCTCTATGTTTTCCATACCGACTCCCCTTGTTACAGTCTTTGCAGATGAATTTATTTACTATTTAAGCAAATTAGTCAACTGTTCCCTGAAACAGTTTTTAAATGATGAGGCGTGCTCTCAATTTGCTCACCTGCTCTGCGAGGGAGAAGGCGGTTTCTAAGTTTGATAAATAAATAAATGAAATTTTCTTACAAAGATGCTTGAAGAACAGAAAGCTTTAATCCTCCAGAAGTATGCCCGGGCGTGGCTTGCAAGACGCCGATTCCAGAGTATTCGCCGTTTCGTCCTGAACATCCAACTTTCATACAGAGTCCAGCGTCTCCAGAAGAAACTGGAGGACCAGGTAGCTAAGAGGACCCACCTTTATATTCAGTGACTTAGGGCATTTTTATTACCTTGCCTAACGTATGCTTTTATCCTGATTTTAGAATAGGGAAAACCATAGCTTGCTGGAAAAGCTGACCACCCTTGCTTCAAATCACTCCAGTGATGTAGAGACCATTCAAAAGCTTCAACGGGACCTTGAAAAATTGACTGGGCAAAGAAAGCTATCTGAAGAAAATGAGAAGAAGAACCGGGTGGGCTTTGAACAGGTGAGGCATAAGAGGATGCACAGGTAGATAACCTTCGACTTACTTCATTTAGTGACTGTTCAAAGTTACTAAAAAAAAGTAAGTTATGACCATTTTTCATACTTACGAGGATTGCAGCCTCCTCATGGTCACGGGATCAGAATTCAGAGACTTGGCAAAGGGTTCATATTTACGACGGTTGCAGCGCCCCAGGGTCACGCGATCCCCTTTTTACGACCTTCCAACAAGCAAAGTCAATGGGGGACTCCGGATTCAGTTCACAACCACATCCCTAATTGAACAAGTGCAGTGATTCACCTAACGACAGAAGAAAGAAGGGTCGTAAAATGGGGCAAAATTCACTGAACAAATGTCTCCCTTAGCAACAGCAATTTTAGGCTCAGTTGTGGTCGTAAGTCAAGGACTACCTGTATAAGAAAATACATAGCCAAAAAGAAAAAAAAAGAAAAAAAAAGAATTCAGTTTGTGAGCGATGTGATTCAGCCGTCCATGGATAGGAAATAAGCGGAGTTCTTAAAAAATACAAGTTTTCACAGATTTTATTTTTCTTGCTTTACCTTCTTACAGAGAGTTTTAAAACTTGAAAATCACAACTTGGGGCTACAAGAAGAGAAGAAGCAGTTGAAAAAAGAACTTCAAAAGAAAACAGAGGAAATGAAAGGTGTGATCAACTGTTATGCTAAGAATTTGTTGCTACTTTCATTTTTTCAGACTAGCTTCACAATTGGCCATAATAGAAAGCAGAATTTACCAACCAGAATATTGAACACAAACGCAGTTTTGGCATTGTGTGATGAGTGAATCCAGTCATTCGGTCTTGTAAGCTCTGGTTTATACTTCTTATATTATGTGAATTAAGACTTAGGGCTTACAAATCATGGTTAAGACACACCATAGTTCATTAACCTGAAAATGTAATAGCCAGTAATAAAGGAACAAGAGATTTTTTTTACAAAAAAGGACCAAAGGACATTCACAATGCAAATGTTCTTGCAACCATGCTTTAAAATGTTTACTGTTATCTTGGCATTTATCTGAACAAATGCTTTTGTCCATTACAGTTGGCAGATATATAAGTTTTAAGTTTAGTATAACTAAAGGCATCAACTTTAATGCTTTAATATTAAATTCATTTTATGGTAAATACAGATTTGGCTTTTTAAAAAAAGTTGTAATGTCTCTCTCAGCCATTGTAGACCGCTATGTAAAATTACTTCCAGTAAAGTTAAACTTTCTAAGCTTTGCCTGATAATCTTTAAAAGTACATCTGACTGAATTTTAATTATTTTACTCTACGTAAAAGCTTTTTTTTAATGTAAGTATTATCTTCCTTCAGATAAACTGGATAATCTGACGAAGCAGTTATTCTCTGATGTTCAAAGAGAGGAAAGGCAACGAATGTACGGAATTTAATTTCTTAATTCAAACTGCCATTTTCTTTGAGTGCTGTTTTTCTCATTTGCAAAGAAAGTGAATCATTTTAAAAGGAGTGAAAAGGTATTAATTTAAGTAGGGTGTATGAGCAGGAAGTATATACACTCAGTTCTGAAAATACAGGCTCAATTCTGAAAAAGTTAACACGAGTCCCCAGTGGTGGGGAAGTTTGTTAAGAATAATTTGGGCTGTTTTATACAAACTTTTTCCACAACTCTATTTAGAAAATAAATTTAGAAATTAAAAGTATTTAATAAGGCCTGCTAATTATAGTTCCAGATCTCCAGGGGGCGCAATCACATTACAACTTTTGTGATTTCTGGAATGAATTTGTGATCTTGTGGAAAGACTAATTACCAACATCTTAATAATCGTATGAGCTTTGTGCTGTCAATCTCATAGTGTTGGAATAAGGCAGCTCCTTAGATTTTCAAAGGATCGTCATTTAAAGAGGGTGGGGTTTTTTCTTTTTTTCTTTTCAAAGTTATTGATATATACATCAGTGTTTCTCAACTTTAGCAAATTTAAGATGCATGGGTTTTAATTCCCAGAATTCCTTAGCCAGCATGGGGAATTCTGGGAGTTGAAGTCCACACATCAAACTTCCCAACATTGAGAAACACTTAATACACATCTTCGGATTAAAATATGGGTGCTGAATGAAAACATTATACTTATGTAATGTTGCTGGTTTATTGTTTCTGTTCTTTTATTATGTGTTTTTTTTAAAAAAAATATCATACTTTTCATCTTGTTATATTCCACAAACCAATATACAAGAGAGAGAGAGATTGCACATCTGTAATTGGCTTGTGTCTTAGAGGTGTAGAATCGTGTTCTTAGAGAGATAAGGATGTCCTTCTGAATCTTTGTAGAATATTGGAGAAAAATTTCCAGAGCCAAAAACAAGATTATGAAAAACAGATAGAGTCCCTCAATGCAGAAATAACGCGTCTCAAAGAGGAAAACGCTCAGCTGCAAAATCTGATTCAACAACTGCAGCAAGCTGAAGAAGGCCTAAAAACAGAAATAAAGGAACTTTCAAACCAAATTAAGGTAAGATAAGAAATGAAATGGATATTAATTTGTAATTGTTTCCTACCTTATTCAAATTCCCACTTTCATACGCTGTGCACTGTTACTCTGATATTTGTTGTTGTTGTTAGCTGCGAAGTCGTGTCCGACCCATCGCGACCCTATGGACAACATTCCTCCAGGCCTTCCTGTCCTCTACCATCTTCTGGAGTACTCTGATATACTTATTAATATATTCATATGCTGCACATTTTATTCTTATTTTCACTACTCTAAATTACTGGCTGTGATTTCATCTCTGGGATTGTGGCTATTGTAGTATTTTTTTGCCTCCTTATTTGCTTCTCATTGAACGACATCTTGTTCTATCAATGTTTAATCAACTCAGACAATCCCTGAATTGCGAAAAGAAATCGACTTCCTTCAGATTCAGAAACTGGATGCGGAGAAGCAACTTCAATACCAGAAGCGCGAAATGAGAGGTAATTGGAAAACATCATTCATTCCCATAATTAAAATGTGCCGGCGAATGGATTTCATAGTCCAAGTGCTATAATTATATAGCCTTCCATCTTGATCTCATCTGTTTACATTTATACAATGACTCTGGAAATATAGAGGCATTGTGCACAAAAAGGGAGAAATGAAGGGGTTGAAATTGAGAGAATTAATGGGCAAAAACTCCAAATCAGCATTTCTGAAGACTGCTTCCTGACTCAATAAACTGAATTAGTGGGATATTCAATGCGTGCAGTGTGACCACTTAGTGAACGACGTACTGGGAAAATGTGTAGGGCAGCATGAAGATCATAGATGTTCTTAGTTACAGCAGCTGTTTCCAATGTGATCTCTTCTTGACATGATGGGGTTCCAACTCCCAGAATTCCTAGATCAGTGTTTCCTCAACCTTGGCTATTTTAAGATGTGTGGACTTTAACTCCCAGGATCCCCCAGCCAGCGTGGAATGAAAATGGGAGGCAATCGTTATGGAGTCCAGAAATGCAATTCCAGTAGACCCTAATCATGTCTAAATTAACTTTAATCCTTTAACTTGTCTTTTAAGCCAATGCCAATTACCCACAGAGTTGGTGGTCTCCTGTTCTTTGCAGATGCTCAAGGAGGGGCCAATCCCTGGATGCCTTAATTTGGACTTTTTTCACTGAGTAGAAAAATCAGGTCTATGGCCTAAATAGCTCCTTCCAACCCTTTTGTTTCAATATGCTATCTTCTTTCCTTGTTGCACATCAGGATGGGGAACCTATGTGTTCCAGATATTGTTGATTTCAACTCTTACCAGAAACTAAATGAAGCTAATTTGTAGCTATCAAGTGGAACTTGGTCAGTGAAACAGAACAATTGATTGCAAGCAAACCCGGAAATGCAGTCATTAACACTATGTGGTTGTAGTAGAACATCAACATGCATGGAACTTTTCTTTTTTAATCTCATTTAGAGAAGATGTCCGAGATTACAAAGGAACTCTTGGAAAGCTATGACTTTACGGACGTGAGGAGCAGGTACTGATGCATCTTTGTTGGTGTTCCAGAATGCAGCAGCTTCCAATTTTTCTTCACCGATCTTTCACCCACTCAACCTCCCCCTTCCCTTTCTGCCTTACAAACAGATTGTCTCCGGAAGACTTGCAACATCTGAATGAAGATGGTGAACTCTGGTTTGCCTATGAAGGCTTGAAAAAAGCCACACGGTGAGCTGTACTTTCACTGGTCTGGATGTAGCTCTGAGTCACATATTGGCAGGAGTAACAGAAGCACAACATTGAACATGAGTTTTCATGTAATGTGGTGGCCAGATGATGATATATATTGCTCCACAACAGCAACTTGTGAACTTTAGTAGAGTGGGGGTACGCTCTTCATGTTTAAAATTGATGTCTCCCTTAGCATCCCTTAGATGACGGTGGAGCAGAAGCTCTGGAGAAACAGGGTTTCTTACTCCTCTGTCTGGTGAACTTCAGCTCTTTGAAAACTTTATTTAATAAAATGTTTTGATCAGAAAAGGGGCTACCAGAATCCTCAACTCCATCCTCAGTTTTAATTGTCAACCTTGACTTATGAGAATAGGCACTGAGCAGAAAGTGGGTTTCTCTTTCTCTTTGGCTGAAACATTGACGCTTCATGCTGTATTTACAAGAAAAGCAGTAGAAATCAGTCCAGCTGTTTGAATCTAAGCCTTAGATAACTTCATTGTACATTTAGATTCGTCAAACTAGGTCTTGGATGCTTCTAGGTTTTGGGGGAGATAGATGCAGTCTGGTTAGATAGTTTTGGAGACAGATACCCACAAACTGCATCAGTCAGTCTCAAAGATTATGGAAAAGAAAACACAGCATCTTGACTGTCCAAACGGTGGGTCAGTAGCTCTGTTCTATGGTTCTGTTTACCGCAAGGCTTAATTTAAAAGTTTCAGCAGCTTACCTTTGACATGGTTTAAACCTACTCTGTTATCTCAGCTTTCTTTTTTTTTAATACTGGGTATTTGGTCTGCGAATACTAAGGATTTGATGTGATGGACTAAATCTTAAACTCTCCTTGGCTAACTATGTCTTATGCAAGTAAATAGAAAAGAAATGCATTCCATTAGATGAAAAACATGTTCTGGGAAACCACTCTACTCAGGTCTAAATTAACTTTAATCCTTTAACTTGTCTTTTAAGCCAATGCCAATTACTCACAGAGTTGGTGGTCTCCTGTTCTTTGCAGATGCTCAAGGAGGGGCCAATCCCTGGATGCCTTAATTTGGATTTTTTTTTTCACTGAGTAGGAAGTTCAGCTCCTTCCAACCCTATTGTTTCAATATGCTGTTTTCTGTCTGTTGCATATCAGGATGTGGAACCTATGTGCTTCCAGAGGTTAAAATTACCAGTGGTAAAGAAATTTGGGTCTTCAAACTTGTGTAACTCTCCATATTTCCGAATGGAGAGGTTTCCCAAAGTTGGCAACTTTAAGACTTGTGGGCCTCAATTCCCAGAATTCCCCAACCAGCCATGATGGAAGTTGAAGTCCGCAAGTCTTTAAGTTTCGAAATCCCTGCTCAACATGGTAATAGTTTAATTGCTGGGGTGCCTTCTGCTTAGATCCACCTTTCTTGGCCCAAAGCCATCTAAAACTTATGAAACTGCACCTTCTAGTAGCCTTGAAAGTTGCCAGCTTAGTCTTTCTGGATGACCAAACTGAAGACGGCTGAAGCTTACTTAACGAAGGAAGTCATCCATCCTTCTGCACACAAGTTATGGAAGGGAATAAGCTTGAATTGGATGGTTTTCTTAAACAACATTCCTTTTATTTAATAGATAGTTGAAAGCTCAGCACAGATAAAGCAGAAAAGAAACAAGATAAAGAAAAAAGAAAAGAGATTTACAAGCTACATAAAACTGAGTAAAAATGTTGCAATAACATTACATTAGTGCTGTGCATCCTAACCATTATTGGTGTCAAATCGGCATTCAGTAATCAGCAAAGGTGTAATAAGAATCATGCCAGAATTACAATTGGCCTAAATTTCTATCTAATCTAAAAAGTTCTATCCTTGTTAACAGGTGTTTTTTTTTTTACGGATTGATGCCAAATACCATTTTTCTGGATTTCTTTTGCTGTTTTGGTGAAGACAAGCATTGCATTATGATGGCTATCCTGTTTCTTGTACGCTATTTTATTTTTTGTTCTTCCTGCAGAGTTTTGGAAAAACATTTCCAGGATCAGAAAGAGAACTACGAAAGGGAGATAGAGGATCTGAATGCTAAAGTAAACCATCTTAGTCAAGAGAGCACCCGCCTACAGAAACTCTTCCGGGAGGAAAACAACACTAAGGAATGTATCCGTCTCCAGGTTGCCAGGCTAACCTCAGAGAACATGGTGAGGATTATTATAGAACTTAGAAATCTCTTCTAGAACCAAGTGGCTTCCAAATAGAAACAGGTAAGCAGAGAGCAAAAATCAGTTGTAGCTACAGGTAGTTCTCAACTTACAGCCACAATTGCAACCAGAATCGCGTCCCATTTCATGACCTTTTTTTTGGTCACAATTGTTGCCGCAGTTGTTAAGTGAATCACAGAGTCATTAAACCAATCTACCTTTCCCCGTTGACTTTGCTGGGAAAGCCACAAATGGCCACCATGTGATCCCGGATCCCTGCAACCGTTGTAAATACATGCAGTTGTCAAGAGCCCAAAATTTGATCACGTGACCGTGGGGATGCTTGCGATGGTCATTAAGAGCGAGAACTGGTCATAAATCTCAAAGGTGCTTTTTCACGAGGCAACTGGACTTTCTTGTTTTTATTTGAAGACGTTTCGCTTCTCATCCAGGAAGCTTCTTCAGCTCTGACTGGATGGTGGGGAATGGAAGGATTTATATTCCTTGCAGACAGCTGGTCATTTGTCTTCTTTCAGAGAGTCGTTGAGGCCACTTGGAGGTTTGTCTATGTCTTCCAGGTCACCTGAGTGGGTGTGGGTGTGCTGAAAGCAGTTCCAAGAAGGCTCCACACCCATTTGCACTCGTCAGGGGACCTTGAAGACACAGACAAACCTCCAAGTGGCCTCAACGGCTCTCTAAAAGAAGACAAATGACCAGCTGTCTGCAAGGAGTATAAATCCTTCCATTCCCCACCATTCAGTCAGAGCTGAAGAAGCTTCCTGGATGAGAAGCGAAACGTCTTCAAGGAAAAACAAGAAAGTCCCGTTGCCTCTTGAAAAAGCACCTTTGGGACAACCATGACCTGGATGACTGAGAATCTCCATAGACACTGATTGTAAATCACTTTTCTCAGTGCTGTTATAGCTTCAGATAGTTGCTAAACCAGTGGTTGTAAGTTGAGAACTACCTGTATTAACAAACTGGCCTGCTGTTCTTGCATGCAAGCATGTTGCTTGTTTTTAACCATCCGCTTCAAAGCTGCTGGGCTTGATTTTGTGTAGATCTTCTCTGGTTCAAAGAAAGTGGATAATAATTACTGGAGAAGGCCATTCTTGTTTTGCTGTTATTATAATAAATTTAGAGCTGTTGAATAACATAGTCATCGGACTCTTCCCTACCCTTGTTCCTTTTTTGATGAAGATGATGCCCGACCTTAAGCTGCAGGTTTCTGAACTTCAGAAGGAGAAGCTGGATCTTGAGCATCGTCTTCAAGATGAACTTGCCAAGAAAAGCGGTAATTTGCCATCAGAGCGTGCACAGTCTTATCGCGCGAGATAATTAGGACGCTGAGCTTGTCGATCAGAAGATCGGCAGTTTGGTGGGTCGAATCCCAAGTGCCGTGTAACAGAGTGAGCGCCTAGCAGTTCGAAAGCACGTAAAAATGCAAGTAGAAAAATAGGGACCACTACGGTGGGAAGGAAACAGCGTTCCGTGCGCCTTTGGCGTCTAGTCATGCCGGCCACATGACCACGGAGACGTCCTCGGACAAGCGCTGGCTCTTCGGCTTTGAAACTGAGATGAGCACCGGCCCCTAGAGTCGGAAACGACTAGCACGCATGTGCAGGGGAACCTTTACCTTTACCTTTACACAGTAAACTGCGGTCTATACTAAATGGCAGTTTATCTTACATTATCTACACTATCATACACCAGGAACAATATACGTACATGTGCCAATACAGCAGGATCCAGCACACCACAGTTACAGCAGGAAACGGAAGAGAGGGAACACAGCAGTGGAGCCTTCCTTTTATACAAAGGCTCTTAAAGAGACACAGACCCAGCTGGCTCTTAAAGGCACACAGACCTTGCTGAGTCATTCCCATCATTACATCATACATCTCACATTACACAAGCTGGTTAGCTGTGAAATCATTACCTTGACATTTACACCATAGGGAGAATGTATTTTTGCCATGGGTTTTCTACTCTGGTGAGACGGGAACAGGGTTGAGTGGTGTGCATAGGCTCAGTCACGGTTTTAGTTTCTGGCATGCCCATCTAAGAGAAGCCAGAATAGTATCATGCATGTCCTGGCATCATCACAGTCATGTCATGCATTGTGTAATGGTTCTCCTTCTACAATGATGTCATAATGGCATGGGACATTATTCCTGCCTCCCCCTTCCCTCCTCTACAGACCCCCATGCTCCTGTGGGATGAAACTGGTCTGGGGAAAAGCTGTCTCATCTGGGAGAGCCACGATCTGTAAAAAAAGGATTGATCTAGATAGGTTGATTTCATATTGCTTGCCCTTCCAAGATTTGCCAGGGTAGGAAAAAGGAGCCACTCAAAGCCTACTTTAATACTCTTAGGTAGGGGTCTTCAGACTTGACCCTTTTATGACTTGTGGACTTCAACGCCCAGAATTCTTCAGCCAGGCAATTCCACAAGTCATAAAAGAGCCAAGTTTGAAGACCCCTGCTCTTAAGGATAGGGAATCCTGGAGGTTGAAGTCCACAAGTCTTAAAGTTTCCAAGTTTGGAGAGGCCCTGAAATAGAATCTTGGAAGCCTACCAGAGACTCTCAACACTTCAACGTTTGTGTTGGTTACTCTTTTAGCCCAAGAGGGGAAATCGAAATATTTCTGTCTAGCAACCTTCATTGGACCAGATTATAGTCCATAACATTCAACAAAGAGGGCTTCATTCTGCAGTGAGTTGATTTGAGCTTATAATCACACACAAGCACACACACACACACACACACACACACACACACAGAGAGAGAGAGAGAGAGAGAGAGAGAGAGAGAGAGAGAGAGAGAGAGAGAGAGAGAGAAGAGGAAGGAAAAGCCTATTTCAAAGGAAAAGCATATTTCAAGAGAAAAGACTCCAGGTTTCTTAAATGGGCCAGGTTTCTCATTTCATCTATCGTTTTTTTTTAAAAAGAGAACAATTATTGGAAGGCTTTTTATTCTGTATAATCTTCATGTTTTATGAGGCTTTAAAACTCTGCCATCCATAAACTGCTGCCTAGTAACAGCCAGTGGTGGATGATAGGCTGCACTTTAGAAAGTCTTAATTATTCATGTTCTGTGAAATTGTTTTCTCTGTTTAATGTAAAGTCATATTATATATGGCGATTCTTGCTGCATCATTCATATTATGCATCTGCAGGGCCTGCCTGATGAACTTTGCAAATATCTGGGTTATTTTTCCTCTTTCGTATCTCCATTGTTTTCCTGTATTGCTTTATTATTCTTCCTAGATCCCATTCAGCCTCTCTTTCTAGCAAATAAAAATATGATTACTGTCACCGTCATCATCATACTGTCATTAAAGGTATTAAATTATAATGTGAGTCCAGGGATTAAAATGTTTATCTTTACTGTTGAAGAGAAAATGGAAGACTGGACAGATCAAAACACAGATGAGGAACCCTCACCAAAACAGTAAGCAGACTTAAATCTGAAAAATAATAATAATGATGATAATCTAGATTTATCTGGGCACTAAACTTTAGAAGCAGTAGTTTCGTAAAATGATTGACCTAACCACAGTTTATGTTCTGGCTTCACATATAAGGGACTTATATCCCTTCTGAATTTTAACTAGGTCAGGGGTAGGCAACCTCGGCTCTTTTATGACTCATGGACTTCAAGTCCCAGAATTCCTGAGTCAGTAGTTTCGTAAAATGATTGACCTAACCACAGTTTATGTTCTGGCTTCACAAACCTTCTGAATTTTAACTAGGTCAGGGGTAGGCAACCTCGGCTCTTTTATGACTCATGGACTTCAACTCCCAGAATTCCTGAGCTGACTCAGGAATTCTGGGAGTTGAAGTCCATGAGCCATAAAAGAGCCGAGGTTGCCTACCCCTGAACTAGGTGATATGGGGATGAGTTTGTCTAACTTGGTAGCCTAAAATACGGTTGGCTGCCTTGTGTTCACTTGTGTTGTGCAAACACAGCCAGATTAAATAGAAAGGAAGACCTGAAATGACTAATTATGATGGAAACTTATAAGAAATTGCCACTTATTCCAGAAAGGGTTTCTAAGTTTTGCAACCGGTGTTATGTATGGGGTTTAAACAACAGCTCAGCAAATACCACCAGGTGGTGCTGTACCATTACCGTATTGGCTGGTTAGCTTTCGGCGGGAGATTCAGATGAACAGATTGGCCGGGAGCGTACCTGGCAAGGTTTATAAGGGGTACAGGTAACCCCCTTTGTTCAGTACAGTTCTACCCACCATAAAGAGCTGATGCTGTACTCAACTGCCTGCTGTCTTCCATGTGGTCCAGAACCCACTACACAATAACCGGCAGTTTCATTGAACAGCTTCAAAAGATTTCATTGGCTGATTTCTGCAGAATGACGACCCCCACCCCACCCCACACTTCCTTTAAATAAAAAAGGGTAGGAGGGATTTTGTTTTTCTTACCTTGGGATTAAAAAAAATGAGCTTGAGATGCACAGAAAGTGGAACATAGAATATTTTTATTTATTTATTTATTTATTATTTTAATCCCATTTATATCCCGCCCTTCTCCGAAGACTCAGGGCGGCTTACAATCTAAGAGGCACAAATCAATGTGCTTAGCAATAGCCTTCATTCTATGTATATGCCTGCTTATTAGGGCTTTCGCCCCCCCCCCCAAGCGGCATTATTACAAAGTCAGCTTATTGCCCCCAACAATCTGGGTCTACATTTTACCTACCTTGGAAGGATGGAAGGCTGAGTCAACCTTGAGCCTGGTGGGACTCGAACCTGCACTAATTGCAGGCAGCTGGTGTTACTTAAGGAGGCATTAGCCCACTGCTCCACCAAGGCTCACCAAGGAAATCCTTGACTCCCCGAGCAGCAAAAAAAAAAGTTGTTTGTTGCACAGGAGAGGTTCAAGTTATTTTATGCTTTTTAGAGCCCTGCCACTTCCAAAGGAAATGTCCACTAAAGGAAAGACATTTCCAGAGTTTCAGAGGGACACTGGCCATCTGCAGAAGCGGCCTGAAAGAGCAAATGGAAGCCAAACATGGCAGGACGTCGTGTATCTCACCATGGAAAATACAGTAAGAAAGACCCAGAAGCTTGGAAACGTTTATGATCAACTGCTAAAAATTTAAGCAAGTCCCCAATGCTGCTTTTCCCAAAAGGCAACTGTACTTTCTTGGGTTTTTTTTTCTCCTTTGAAGTAAACTGAAGAAGCTTCTTGGAGGAGAAGTGAAATGTTTTCAAGAGAGAGAAAGAGAAAAAAGTCCAGTTGCCTTTTGGAAAAAGCAGCGTTGGGACAAGCATGACGAGGAGGATTGCAGATCTCCGTAGACAGGTCCCTCCATCCTTTATTAAGAAAATTAGATAACGAGAGATAAGCTTGTAAACTTGTTCATTTGCATAACTGTCATAAAAGAGTTCATTTACACTAGCTGCATCCTTTTAAAAGATGGATTTCATTGACGAAGTACCTATCGCCTTGAGATGAAGGCTTTCCAAACTTTGGGCTCTACTCCAGGGGTCTTCAAACTTGGCAACTTTAAGACTTGTGGACTTCAACTCCCAGAATTCCTCAGCCGACTGGCTGAGGAATTCTGGGAGTTGAAGTCCACAAGTCTTAAAGCTGCCAAGTTTGAAGAGCCTTGCTCTACTTTGTTGGTACTCTATGTCAGAAGGAAAGTGGCTTTCTAGCACTTATTTATTTTATTTTATTTTATTAATGGGACTTGTATCCCGCCCTATCTCCCGAAGGACTCAGGGCGGCTAACAACAACAACAATTAAAGGTCTCTGTACAGTAAATTAAAATTAAAAATTGAAATAAATTAAAGATTAGAGTTAAAATTGTAAACATAATTAAAATCCCTGTCAGTCCAGGTCAGCCAGGTGAAAAAAGGAGTGTTTTGAGGCCGCGGCGAAAGGACTGGAGATCTTGGGCCATCCGAAGCTCAGGTGGGAGCTGGTTCCACAGGGCTGACGCTCCCACAGAGAAGGCTCTTCCCCTGGGGGGTCGCAAGCCGACATTGTCTAGCCGACGGTACCCTGAGGAGGCCTTCTCTGTGTGAGCGTACTGTTCAGTAGTTGTCTACTAGGTAAAGATACACAGTTGGCGTATGACCTTCCTGCAACCGACAGAGCCTTTTTTAATGTGCGTTTTTCTTCCTCAACCCTATCAACATCCTAGGATCTAGAAGAAGAGCTGGATAAGAAAGACCGGTTGATAAAGAAGCTTCAGGATCAGATCAGAACCCTTAAAAAATCCATTGAGACAGGTAAGAATTTTTCACACACAACACTTCGCATCTTAAAATACAATTTTGGGACACTGGTTGCGTTTATTTTTCTCTAGAAGTAATTATGTTTTGATACTGAACAGGCAATGAAGAATCTCCATCTTCGGTGCTAAGAGAATACATGGGAATGTTGCAATACAGAAAAGAGGATGAAGGAAAAATCGTTCAAAACCTGATCCTTGGTACGTCCTTAACAATTTGCTTTTCCGTTAAAGTAGGGCCCTAGGCAAACCCCAACAAATCAATGTTATTAAAGACTGTGGGCTGTGATCAGTCCTTACCGTTTTCCTCTTCTTTCTTGTGGTTTACAAGGCTGCTTATATTTGAGTAGTGGGGAGGGGGCTTCATGTCTGTGTCTTTTTCTGTAACTTCTCTATCAACTGTTCATTCTTCAAGCTTAAACCTTGGAAGACTCCAGAATCCTGAATTTCCTTATCCTTCTCTGATTTACCATCACTGTAAGTCTCAGCAGAAAAACAATCAGATTGTTATTGAGATCTTCCTTCCTTCCTTCCTTCCTTCCTTCCTTCCTTCCTTCCTTCCTTCCTTCCCTTCCTCCCCTTCCTTCCTCTCTCCTTCCTTCCTTCTCTCCCTAAATGATGTTCACAAAGCATGAACCTACAACTTTGAGCAGCCTTAATCTAATGGTCAAGAGCAGGTGTAGATCTTCCTTCCTTCCTTCCTTCCTTCCTTCCTTCCTTCCTTCCTTCCTTCCTTCCTTCCTTCCTTCCTTCCTTCCTTCCCTTCCTTCCCTTCCTTCCCTTCCTCCCCTTCCTTCCTCTCTCCTTCCTTCCTTCTCTCCCTAAATGATGTTCACAAAGCATGAACCTACAACTTTGAGCAGCCTTAATCTAATGGTTAAGAGCAGGTGTAGGCAACCTCGGCTCTTTTATGACTCATGGACTTCAACTCCCAGAATTCCTGAGTCAGCATAGCTGACTCATGGAGTTGAAGTCCATGAGTCATAAAAGAGCCGAGGTTGCCTACCCCTGGTCAAGAGGCTGGTAGCTCAATAGTATTTGGGTGAGTGGGTAGCACAGCTTTTCCAAATCTATCTCAGATACAGCCTATCATGTACTGAATGCTTCCTTACCTTCGTAGTGTAGAACCTGCGTCAAAAACATGGAAATTGGAACCGTCAACCTCTTTGAGCTCCCATTAAATCTTAAATTTTACTACCCATGCAGATCTGAAACCCCGTGGAGTAGTAGTTAACATGATTCCTGGCCTGCCAGCTCATATCCTCTTCATGTGCGTCAGATATGTGGATTATTTGAACGACGACAGTATGCTGAAGTCGTTTATGAACATGGCAATCAGCGGCATCAAACAAGTCATTAAGGTAAGGATCACTTGAGTTTCCTTTTCAGAGGACGCACAGGGCAATTCTGTGGGAATGTTTACAAAACAGAAACTGCCAACGCTGGCTCTAGGAAGGACGCAACCAGGCGTGTGTCGCTGCAGTGACAGCTCGAGCATGCAAATTTTGATCATGTGACTACGGGGATGCTGCAAAAGTTACAAGTGTGGAAAATGGTTGTAAGTCTTTTTTCCCCCCACCACTGTTGTAACTTCGGTCACTAAATGAATGGCTGCAAGTCAAGGATTACCCAACTTGTGATCATTTTCAACGGTCAATGGTCTGGTTCACACATATACCCAAGACAGATTTTTACAAGCTAGAATTGCCAGGTCAGTGCATTGTGTTCAGCAAAATGGTCTGCATTATGGCTCAGTTCAGTACGTGAAGGCAGACATTGATTGGGTTCACGGTTTCACCAAGCCATGGCTTATATACAGATAGTCTCAGCTTACAACCATAACTGGGACCAGGATTTCTGTTGATAAGCAAGGCGGTTGTCAAGAGAGTTCCACCCTTTTTTTAATTGGTGCGTATAAAATATAAAATTAAAGAAAAGTGTCTCATTATTTAGGAACATGCCGAAGACTTTGAGATGTTATCCTTCTGGCTTTCCAATACGTGCCATTTTCTTAACTGTCTGAAACAATACAGTGGGGAAGAGGTAAGATTAAATTCATCCTAGGCTTGTGTTCATGAATGGCTTAATACAGGGGTCCCCAACCCTTGGGCTGTGGACCAGTACAGGGCCGTGGCTTTCCAGCAACCGGTCCGCACAAACAAGCAAAGCCCCGTCCACGGGATGTAGGAAGCACACAAAACCACGTTCCCCCCCTCATGTCCGCAGAAAAATCTCTCCCCATGGAACCGGTCTGGTGCCCAAACGTTGGGGACCTCTGGCTTAATACACCATCCTAGCATTGTGCTGATTGGCTGGAAAGAACTGCCTCCATCGTTGTGCTCACCATCCTGTGCTCAGACCCCTGTCCTAGAGGCAAAAAATATGCACATGGATACTGTTGGCTGAGCTACCTTAAAGGTTCTGTACTAGTTTGATAAATGTGTAATTTGTTTGTGATCTTAATTGCCACATGTTGATAATGCTGCAATTGACTTTCAGGAATTCATGAAGCACAACACACCGCAACAAAATAAGAACAATCTGATCCACTTTGACCTGTCCGAATATAGGCAGGTTCTTAGTGATCTTGCCATTCGTATATATTATCAGTTTATCAGTGTAATGGAGACCAGTATTCAGCCAATGATAGGTAAGGAGTTAGATCAACATTAGCAGTCATAGATTTTATAAAGCCTCTCCTTATTTGAAACCTCATTGGGAAATTCGAGAGTTAAAAGAGAAGGCGATTCTGAAACATTTAGCTCAAATGTTTATGTGACTGTGAACGGCTTGAGTGAATTCTGGTTCTTTCTTTGTTTCTTTAAGGTTTGTGATGAATGTGGAGCCTTAAACTATGATTTTCTGTTCATTGCCCTAGGATTCAATTCTCTGAGATTTTTTTTTCTAGGTTTATGGGCATAAAAATTGTGCTGTTGCTCTGACAGGCTGAAAGAGTGGCTATCGGTGACTGTATCCAATTAAGCTACTGAATCACTGATGGAATTTGAGAACAAAATACAATGTCCATGTATCAAGCTGCTATTTGAAGGGAAACATTATCAGTGAAATGGTTGCAAGGGAGCAAGTCAGGTTATGCACATGATCAGGGTTTGTACAAGAGGCTGGCAAGAGCACAACTCCTGTTTTCAGACCTGTGATAACGCAGGCAGTCCTTGACAAATGACCGCAATGAGTTTGCCCATTATAGTCGTAGGCCGTGACAGCCGTCATAGGGCTGGCCTGATTTTGCAACTGTTTTTGTGGCGGTCGTTAAAGCCAATGCAACTGTTGCAAAACAAATGCTGTGGTCATTAGGCAAACCTTTGTGGGTTTGCCAGAACCGTTGTAAAATGTGGTCACGTGACAGGATCCCAGCTGGAACTGGTGTGATAACTCCCTTTTTGTAGGCATGTAGGCTTGTATCTTTGGATGGTCACTGAGGTTGGGTGATCATAAAGTCAAGGACCCACTTGTAATGATAGCCCAAATATTTTAGCAGTCACAGAAAAGATTTTCTCGCATTTCCCTGGTTCAGTTATTCCAGCCAAACTTGGTAGCTCTCCCTTCCTTCCTTCCTTCCTTCCTTCCTTCCTTCCTCCCTTCCTTCCTTCCTACCTTCCTTCCTTCCTTCCTTCCTTCCTTCCTTCCCTCCCTCCCTCCCTCCCTCCCTCCCTCCCTTCTTTCTTCTTCTTTCTTTCTTTCTTTCTTTCTTTCTTTCTTTCTTTCTTTCTTTCTTTCTTTCTTTCTTTCTTTCTTTCTTTCTTTCTTTCTTTCTTTCTTTCTTTCTTTCTCTTTCCAAACTTCAGTTTACCACCTTACGTGATTGAGTGGGCTGTGTGACTGGCTCAAAGTCACCCAGTGAACCTCCATGATTGAGGGGGTTCTCCACCTTAACCACTGCACCGCACTGTCAGACTCAGAGGTCCATAGGCAGTGCTTTCCTCGAGATCTTGACGGTTGTACCGAGCCAAAATCAACAGCAACAGATTCTGACAGGGACTTGTTCTCAAAAACAACTTTCTTATTCAAGAACTAAGTCTCTAGAGTGCTTAGAAAATGCATATTTTGGTCATTAACTGAAAGTCACCTCTGTGAATTTGAATCCAGCCGTCCTGTGTTGAATAATTTATTTACTGATCAAAAGATTGCATATGCTAGGGCAAATGGAGACGCTGTCAATTTCAAAAAAACTGCCTGGCTTTTATCTCCATTTTCAGCATCCACGAATGACAAGATGCTGAAAAGTAGTTTCTGAGGAAGCAGCCCACTCTCTCTTTTTTTTGGTTTCAATCAGAATAAGGAGGATGGTATTTAAAGAACGGGTAGCAGATTTCAACCCACCTTTGGTTTCCAAAGCTAAACAAATTCCTTATTTTTACTTTTTTTTTCTTTCTTTGCTTGCTTCCTGTTATCTTTTACAGTGCCAGGCATGCTGGAGTATGAAAGTCTTCAGGGGATTTCGGGCTTAAAACCAACTGGATTTCGGAAACGGTCTTCTAGCATTGATGACACGGATGCTTACACCATGACCTCCATCTTGCAACAGCTCAGCTATTTTTATACCACCCTGTGTCAGAACGGCTTAGACCCGGAGCTTTTAAAGCAGGCCGTGAGGCAGCTTTTCTTTCTGATCGGAGCAGTTACCCTGAATAGTCTCTTTCTTCGGAAAGACATGTGCTCGTGCAGGAAAGGAATGCAAATAAGGTAAACCCATATTTTTTTGGAAAAAAAACCATAATTAGAACTATAGATTCCATTCTTCGATTTAAGCAGAGGAAAAGGATCTCAAAAGCGACCAACAATTAAAAATAAATTGGATTGGATCAGTGAGATGGGTGCGACATGCTAAATCATGATAGGTGCCTTGCTCAACAAACAAAACGATGCTCATGTGTCCCCAGGACCTGGCAGCTGTCGTAAATACATGCCAGTTGCCAAGCACCTAAATTCTGACCCCAGGGATGTTGCAACCGTCATAAATGTGAGGACCAGTCATCAGCCATTGTTTTCACTGCCATCATAACTTTGGATGGTCATTAAGCAGAAGTCAAGAATTACGTACGATTGTGTTCATAAAACTTCAAGAGATGGCTGAAGAAACTACACACAAGACGTTTATGCTCTATGCTAGGATTTGCATGCAGCGTTGGCTGCATTCACGTAACACGCTACTACGTACACAAATTAAATCCAGTGGTAGTCCCAAGGATTTCAGCTCAGATACTGCCAAACACCTCCTAAAGTAGGGGTCCCCAAGCCCGGGTCAGTGGACAAGTACCGGTCCGTGGCATGCCAGCAACTGGTCCACACAAAGAAGGAAAGCCCCATCCACAGATTGCAGTCAGCACACGAAACCACACATCGTCCGGTCTCTCTCCACGGAACCAGCCCCTGGGGCCCGAAAGGTTGGGCACTTCTGTCCTAAAGGATATTTGAAATAAAAATGCCCATTTTCTGCTTCATCTCAGGTGCAACATCAGCTACCTGGAAGAATGGCTGAAGGAGAAGAATCTGCAGAGTAGTTCTGCAAAGGAGACACTGGAACCACTTTCTCAAGCCGCCTGGCTGCTTCAGGTCAAAAAGATCACAGAGGAAGACGCCAAAGAGATCTCGGAACATTGCACAACCCTCTCGTCTATGCAGGTATTAAATTAATAAAGGGGAATATTTGTAGCTCAGGGTTGAAATGAGGGGTCCTTCGTGCACTCTGATCTTGGTAGTTTTCCTGCAGACGTTTCATTACCCAACTAGGCAACATCATCAGAGCTAGAAGGACATCTTTTCGTGTCAAAACAGAGAGCAAATCCCACTCCCTTCTAGCACTGATGAGGTTACCTAGCTTGGGCAAAAAACCCAACTAAACTTAAGAGATCACCAAGGACCACTCAGGTATCAAATTCCTTCCTGGATCTGAGCAGTTAATTATTGACTTTGCTTTTGGGACATTGGCACTGAAGGCTGTAATTGGCAATCGCATGACCACAGGATGCCGAAACGTAATTACGAATCAGCTGCCAAGCACCCAGATCGGGGCCATGTGATCCAGGGGGCACTGATATGTAAGTCTGTCTTGTTCAGCACCCTTGTAACTTCAAATGGTGACTGAAAGGCTGGGTGTTAAATGAGGACTACCTGTATTTTGTTCCTTGATCTTCCCACCATCAGACTTTTCTCTGGCCCTCTTCTTTAGGGCCTCTGATGCAGTTTTACCTACTATGAATGTATCCTATTGTTTGGGAGTTGTATAGCATATTTGTATGAGTTTTATATTTTTGATATGGTTAAATAACTAAATGCATAAAGATTCTATTCTATTCTATTCTATTCTATTCTATTCTATTCTATTCTATTCTATTCTATTCTATTCTATTTTCTATTCTATTCTATATTCTATTCTATTCTATATTCTATTCTATTCTATTCTATTCATTATTCTATTCTGTTCTACTATAGTGCAGTTTTGTTTTCCTTTCAAACTGGAGTTTGCAAAACATAATTTCTTTTAATTCTCTCCACAGATAGTAAAAATTCTCAATTCCTACACTCCCATTGATGATTTTGAGAAAAGGATAGCTCCATCCTTTGTTCGGAAAGTCCAGGTATGATTTTAAATGCAGTACTCTATTTTTCCCCTTCTGTTTTTTGGTTTCTAGTTTTAAATGCCAAACATCTTGAAATCTCTTCTGTTTGAAAAGCAGTGTGTCAATCAAGGAAATAGATAAAAAAAAACCTGCCATCATGTAATAAATGGCTTTCTATAGGAGAATGTATCCTCGTATAACTTCTTAGACACACATGTGCATCCAGGCAATTGTTAATTTTCTCTTTATTCTGATTTCAGGGAATGCTGAACAACAGGCAAAATTCCACACAACTGATGCTTGATAGCAAATACCTCTTTCAAGTGACATTTCCTTTTACACCTTCATCACATCCGCTGGAAATGATAGAAATACCCAGCAGTTTCAAACTTGGCTTCCTCACTAGGATATAGTTACAAGAACTAATGCATTATAAATTCTGTTCTCTCCCAGCCTACGTGAGTCCTTGTTATGCTCACCCCTCTTCCAAGAAACAGGCAGGAACTGCAAGAAAAAAACAATCCTTTTTATTCTCACAGACCTGAGTCAATGTCCAAGGCAAACAAACAGTCCACAGAAACTCCATCCTCAACACAAATGGTTGCCTTTGGCAACCAGCATCTCCCACACCTTCCCTTTTATCATTCAGCCAAGGCCTGGCTTCCTAATGCCTTCTCCTTTGCCTTTGGGGCCGCCCCATTGCATTCCTCTATCCTATTCTCTTTTCTTGCCGGTGCTTTCGTGCATTCTGGATTTTTCCCAAGTGTTCTTCGTCACTGTCCAACTCAGGCTCCCAGCACAGCTGTGTCTCAGCCTGAGCGCGAGTAGAGGGGCCAGGCTCATCATCCGACTGTAAGTCTTGGAGCTCCTCAGAGCCTTCCTCTGACTCTAATGACACTCCAGGCCCCTCCTCCTCCTCATCTGATTCCTCAGACTCAGCTGCTGGATCCACTGGCTGGTGAGGAATCACAACAAATTCACTCTTTCCCAAAGAGCAAATGCAGACTGTTCAGGGATGCTTCCGTATCACTGTAAATCTTCTGATGACGATACCTACTTTGTAGCACTGTTGTTAGTTTGCTAATGGAACATCTGAAAGAAAACCACCAAGCTCAGAGAGCACCAAGGACTCTTCTGTAAAGCTTTTTTAAAATGGGCATTAAGTCTGGGGGAGCAAAATGGACTTCAAAAAGTAAGAAATGGAATACTGCATATTTTGTTTTCCTGCCTCAACCCTAGCAACTTTAAGGTATGTGAACTTCAACTCCCAGAATTCTGGCTGCCTGGGGGAATTCTGGGAGTTGAAGTCCACACTTCTTAAAGTCGCTAAGTTTGAGAAACACTGCTCTAGATTCCTCCGTATTATATCGAGACCTACCTAATTTTAATTTATAAATTTTATAAATTAAATTTATACATTTATAAATACTTCTATAATGAAGGATTTTTTTCTATAATGAAGGACTAATGAAGAGCTTATTTTAACCTATGGCATTTGAAACGCAGCTTATAGAATTCCACCACTGTAAATATCCGGACTAAGATAATAATTTTGTTGGATCTTTTATGTGTGTGTGTGTGGCATGCGTATAGTGACAGACGGTGCCACAGATGAGAGTATTACACTAGATAGCGTGTCAAGTCATTGCCACACAGATAAGCTAACTTCCTACTTAACTTTTTCTAGATCATCCCAAACTGGCTCAGTGTGTGTCTGTTACAACTTTCATCATTCAAAAAAAAAATTAAATTATAAAAAAATGCTTTGCATATGACAATGGCGGCAAGACCTTTAACTACAAAAAGTAGAAAGATGCACAATTTCCTCAATTCAAAAGTGGAATTTGAAATTAATAGAATTGTTATGGTAGGTAGAGATGGCAAAAGTGACTACTTTGATAAAAAAGAAAAGTAATCCAGTTTTGTTTCTACAGTGGTACCTTGGTATTTACCCATAATTGGTTCTGGGAGGTGCAGTGAGTGCTGAAAATGATGAGTACCAAAGAAATTTTTCCCATAAGGAATGTAGTGAGTCACAAGGCAGCTGACACCAATGAAGTCCTAGCTTGTGCATTGAGTACCAAACAAACAAAGAGTACCAGGACAAAATTTTCACATCAGTGGAGCAGTGGGCTAATGCCTCCTTAAGTAACACCAGCTGCCTGCAATTAGTGCAGGTTCGAGTCCCACCAGGCTCAAGGTTGACTCAGCCTTCCATCCTTCCCAGGTAGGTAAAATGAGGACCCGGATTGTTGGGGGCAATTAAGCTGACTTTGTAATAATGCCGCTTTGGGGGGGGGGGGCAAAAGCCCTAATGAGCAGGCATATACATAGAATGAAGGCTATTGCTAAGCACATTGGTTTGTGCTTCAAATTGCAAGCCGCCCTGAGGCTTCGGAGAAGGGCGGGATATAAATGGGATTTTAAAAAAATGCATCGAATACCAAATCTGTTGAGTTTCAAAGCAGTTGAGTACCAAGGTACCCCTGTACATGGAAAACATTTGGGGGCTTCTTGCTTGAGAAAAATAAAAATGAAGGCTTGATTTTAGGATTCAGGGATAAGATTTGTTATGATTCTAGAAATATTGTGTAATGTTATTCTTACTAGACATGTATACAAATATTCGTGCATTTGTATATATTTTTTTGTTTCTGTTTAAACTGAAGAGTAAAGGGTGTTTGTGATATATAATTCTAAAGCTATTTGATTAATTTGTACACTTTTATACAATGTTTGTTTTTGTTTTAACTGAAGAGTAAGAAGTGACTTTATATTTGTATCTGTACTGAAGAAACTCTGGTCAGCCCCTGTTTTTTCTTGTCATTTTGTAACCTTTCCCCCTTTTTGATCTCCTCTCCCAATTTTTCCTTTTCTGTTGTTTTGTAAATTATCTTTTTTTTTGAAAATTTAATAAAAGTTCATTTAAAAAATAATAATTCTTTGAAGGCGAAAAAATAGCAGAGAGAAGATTTCCACCCTTAGCCTCCTCTTCCTACCTAAGTTACAACTTCTTTGCATGAAGTGGTGAAACACGCACCTTAATTCAAAGAGGTCCCAATTTCTCTCTTGGGTTCTCAGAATTTTTTTTTTTACCAAACCTTGGAGGATTTCAGGGGAAAAGGTGCAAGCACAGTATAGATCAGGGGTCTTCAAACCTGGCCCTTTTATGACTTGTGGACTTCAACTCCCAGAATTCCTGGCTGAGGAATTCTGGGAGTTGAAATCCACAAGTCATAAAAGGGGCAAGTTTGAAGACCCTTGGTATAGATCAACAGAGATTTGCATGGGAACAGCCTCTTTCTGAGTTAAAAACCACATCCACCCATGTTGGCTAGATGAGGAATGGTGAACGTCCCACATGGCCAGTGGTGAGGGCATGGCAGAGGTTCAAAATTTGAAACTTGAGGCCAAAGAAAGGAACAGCCCTATTGAACGATCCCATCGCTTAGAATTTTCTTTTAACTGTTTCAAACCGGTCTTTGGACCTTCAACCAGCATTACAAGATCGTTCTATATATTACAGGGTTGGTAAATCCCTCTAAGTAGATTAAATCAGCCTTAAATTCTTCCTCCTGCTTTTTAAATAGCCCACCGATTAGCTTGTTGCATTCAAGGTATCGCTGTGGGTGAGAAAAGGTAAGAAATACCCTTACTGTTTTTGATTACAAATCTAAATTCATCTATAGTGTTTTTCAATAACGTCTGTTGTGTTTTTGGTTGGGCTTGGTACCTTACTTCTCCAGGCAAGCCTTCTCAAAGTGACTTAAAATAAAAACATTACGTACAAGAATTGTAGAAGGGTTGCAAGAAGAAGAATTGAACCTCTAAGGTCCTCTAATGCCTATAAAGAAAACCAATATTTTCAAAGTCTTGTTTTACTCACAGGAAGGTGTATTTGTACGTAGTAAATGGCTTTAATTATATTTAAGTTTTAATTGCTTAATGGATTTTTAAAAGTTGTATGTCTAATTGTTCTGCGGTACACCACCTAGAGCAGTGATGGCAAACCTTTTAGACACCAAGTGCCCAAAACCCGCCCCACCCACCCCCACTGCACCTCTGCCCCCCCGCCTGCCCGCAGGGCTACTTACTGCCTCCACGGCCCGCCGCAACAGATCACCCAGCCGGCCCAACATCATCTGTGCGCGACGGGATGTGGGGGAAGAATCTTGTCCCTGCTGCCCAGCTGCCATGTCCTTGGCTGTGCTGTTCCACACAGGTTGCACCCTGGGGCAACCCCTCCCGGGGGTTCGCCACCACTGACCTAGAGCCCCATTCATGAGGTGGGCGGTTATAGACATTTGATAAATAAAATAAAAATACTGGGTTCACTTTCGTTTCTCCTACTATAAAATTCTTTAGTCTTTCTTGGGCATCAGCAGATGGCTGCTCTCCAGGCTAAGTTAAAAAATGGTGCAAAGAAAGGGAGAGAGAGAGAGAGAGAGAGAGAGAGAGAGAGAGAGAAAGGAAAAGTTATAGAGCTGCTTCCGATCTTCTTCACAGCAATTATAAGTACGTTTATATTTTACCTCTAAAATTACAACATAATTTCCTTCGTACCATAGTCTGTCCTTTCTAATCATCAAATCTCTCGATCATGTTTTTTTTCTTTTTTCAGCAAAAAAGTCTCTAAAGGATCTCCAATCACCAACAAATTTAGTTATTCTCTCTAATCCTAATCTCTAATCTAGTCCTTCGGGAGAGGGGCGGTATATAAATCCAAATAATAAATAAATAAATAATCAACCAACTTCCTGTTATCATTCATTCATTCATTCATTCATTCATTCAAAGTCACGAAGAAAGTTGTCCCTGTCCCTTCCACTCTTCTCTCTTTCAGCTACCTGCAAAGATGTGTGACCAAACCTTTGCGGTCAATATTTTTGGGCCGTGTGACATTTGCAACAAAGAGAAGGTTCTCCAGCAAATATACTGCAAATCGGAGAAACGCAGCTGCTGCTCCTTATGCGTGAAACAGGTACACTACGGCCTGCAACTATTTGAAGGCTGTTTGGTGGGAATTCACTGGATTTAGCGGGGTCATTTTTTTATTTTATTTTTTGGGTCTACGGATGCATCTGAAATAGAAGGGAACCCTCAAATTGGCCAGCCTGCAGGGGAAGCCTGGAAAGCTGCCCCCCCTCCAGCTGGTGGCACTCCATCTACCCGACCTTTCCCTTTGCCCTGCTAGCAGAGTGGAGGATGGGAGTAGTACCAATAAAGGTGAACGTTTGTAGTTCGGGGTTGACACGAGGGGCCCTTGGTGCTCTCTGAGCTTGCTTAGCTTTCTGGCAGAAGTTTCCTGACCCAAACTAGGCAACATCATCAGGACTAGAATTTGTGGAGAGGAGGAGAAAGAGGACAAGGGCTGTGGGGTCCTTGGTGCTCTCTGAGCTTGCTTGTTGTCTTGCAGACCTTTCATTACCCAAACTAGCTAACATCATCAGTGTTAGAAGGGAGAGGAGGAGGAGGAGGAGGTCATCAGTGTTAGAAGGGAGAGGAAGAGGAGGAGGAGGACGGGGGCTGTGGGGTCCTTGGTGCTCCCTGAGCTTGCTTAGTTTTCTGGCAGACCTTTCATTACTCAAACTAGCTAACATCATCAGTGTTAGAAGGGAGAGGAGGAGGAGGAGGAGGAGGAGGAGGGCTGTGGGGTCCTTGGTGCTCTCTGAGCTTGCTTAGCTTTCTGGCAGAAGTTTCCTGACCCAAACTAGGCAACATCATCAGGACTAGAGTTTGTGGAGAGGAGGAGGAGGAGGAGGACGGGGGCTGTGGGGTCCTTGGTGCTCTCTGAGCTTGCTTGTTGTCTTGCAGACCTTTCATTACCCAAACTAGCTAACATCATCAGTGTTAGAAGGGAGAGGAGGAGGAGGAGGAGGAGGAGGGCTGTGGGGTCCTTGGTGCTCTCCGAGCTTGCTTAGCTTTCTGGCAGAGGTTTCCTGACCCAGGCTTGGGAGCCGTAGTCCTAGGGCGCATCTGGAGGGCGCAGACGGAGAGAAGGCTGCGCGGGGGGCTACCAGTCTTCCTCCATCAATCGGTGGATGATGCCGCCGCCGCCGCCGCGCGCTCCCGAGAGGGCTGCCCCGGCTGGGCGGGGGCGGAGGCTCCTCCTTCCCTCCCCTCCCCTCCCCTCCCTCCCTCCCCTCCCCTCCCCGCCTGGCTGGCTGGCTGACTGGCGCGCTCCTCTCTCTCTCTCTCCCCTTCTGGCCAAGATGGCAACCGAGGGGCTGCAGGAGAAGGAGAGCCTGGCCGTGCTCAAGACCGAGGCGGAGAGTCTCAAAGGCAGGCTGGAGGAGGAGCGGGCCAAGCTGCACGACGTGGAGCGTGAGTCGGGGCCGGGCCGGGTGGGCTGCGCCCCGGGCATCGCCGGAGGGAGGCAAGGCGGGCAGGCAGGCAGGCAGCTGGGCGACGCCGCTCCTGCAAGCCCGGGCGGGGGGCGGCGGGAACTGGGTCCCTCCGGGGCAGCCCCGAGCGGGGAAGGGGCGCCGCCCCGGCCATGCCTCCCTCGCGGATGCCGGGCTGGCCGGCGTAAACAACGGGCTCCGCTGGGTGGAGACGCCGGAGAGATGCCCGGCCAAGCCCCGAAGCAGCGGCGGGACAAGGGGGCATGGGTGGGGGGCGTCCCTTGGGTCATGGGTGGGGGATGAGGCAGAGAAGGGCCCCCTCCCGCCTGCTTTTTGGCCCCCCCCGCCCCCCGTCTCCTGCCCTTCTCTTCCCGCCGGCCAGAGAAATGGGGCTCCGGTGCCTTAGAAACGCTCTATTTGCAACCTGGCGCCCTCGAGATGGCCTGGGGAGCCCGGGCGGTCTGGGGGCGGCAGCTCAAGTATGGTTGGTGGGCAGCTAACTAGGTTTGGGCGAGGCTGGGCTTGCAAACTGCTGTTTCTTGGGGAGACGGGGAGTCAACCCTACCGAGCACCCCTGGATTTGGGGAGGGGGTGTGTGAGTTTGAAGCCTTGTTGGTTTTCTGCTCTGCAGAGACCTGGATCTGCCACCCACTGAAAGAAAAAAGCTTTGAACTTGGCCGGAGTTAACGGTTGCCATGAATATGCTTGCATAATTTGAGGGTGGGTGGGTGGGAATCATAACCTATTTAAATTACAATGTATTAATGCCCAACTATAGCAATTCAGGACAACAGAGTAACATTATCCGTTAGAAGGGACCTTGGAGGTCTTCTAGTCCAACCCCCTGCTCAAACAGGAAACCCTCTACCAGTGGTTCTCAACTTTTTCTTCACCATGGACCCCCCTTTAAATACCTTTTGTGGCCACGGACCACCAAGACTTAACTCAAGATTTAAAGCACTGGACAGGATCCCTATGATGACATCACACACACACACACCTGGGGTCCACGGACCACAGATGGAGAACCACTGCCCTGTACCATTTCAGACAAATGGAGGGTAAAAATAGATTAAATCGTGTCTCACTTCCTTGTCTAAGGACTACGTGGGCTTTCATTCTATCACCACTGCGGTCCAGTGACAGGTACTATGTTGAGGCAGAGTGGACCGTGCTAGTCATCTTCCTTGACTCATCCCCTCCAGATGTGTGCACTCCTTAGCCAGCTGTGGCTGAGAGTTGACCAACATATCTGGAGGGCGTAGACCTGCAAAAGGCTGACAACTGACCACACTAGGGTTGTTGCGGTGTGAAAAATAGGAGGAGGAAGGAGTATTACATGCATTTGTAACCTTGAGTTATTTATAAAAACAATAAAGGCAGGATTTTTTAAAAAAAAATCTTTAAAAATCCCTGAATTCCCTAGCTAGCATTTTGATTTCAATTCCCAGAATTCCCCAGTCATCTTGGAATTCCTCAGTATCACTGGGAACTCTGGGAGTAGAATTCCAGGCTTGGCGACGTTTTGACGAGGTCCCACTCGTCATCCCACTCGAGAGCACAAGCACGAAACCGAAGACACCAGCCTGAAGATGACGAGTGGGACCTCGTCGAAACGTCGCCAAGACACCCTCAATACTACACAGGAAAAGACCCGAATATGCCAATATGTGTGTGTGTGTGTGTGTGTGTGTGTGTGTGTGTGTGTATATGTGTATATGTATATATACACAAAAAGTCTTTGGCCCTCAGGGGGTCTGAATCTAAAGCTGCCTTCCTTGCTTTTCTCAGCCAATGCATTTTATTTTTCTCTTTTAAAAGCGTGACTTGCTTGGGCTGTTAAACTTTTCAGATGCACGGAGCAGTTTGAGGACTCATATCGAGTGCAGGGCATTCCAGCCAAAAGGGGGGGAAAAAGGCTTATCTTCCGAGGAACTCTGACATTTGGCCTTGAACAATGGGGGTCAAAACCCACCGGGTCCTCCAAGGCCTGGTGAACCTGTTTCCCAGAGTAGAAAGTAGGGAATGCTTTAAAAATTCCTGACTCTTTCACCAATATTTGGCTTTCCAGCAGACGGGAATCAGCTTTGCCTGCCTGCAAGAGAGACCTATTTCTGTTCTTCCAAAAATATAAAGAGAAAGCTTCTTTGGGATGCTAGCGGTTGCTTTTTGAACGGCTAATCCATCAACGGGAGGATTAAAGTGGCAGAAATGGGTTGCCTGAATGATAGCCAAATAAGTCATAAGGCACCACTCCTCAGTACTGGGTTCAGGAGCCCTGCCAAAAAAACAACCCTGCCAGCAAAGACAGAGACCAGTTGTGGGAGTTGAAAGTCTGTTTGGCCCATAAGTGCTCCATTTGTGCAAAAGAGGAGTCTGTCCTGGAACTTGTCAAGGATGCGCTGAGAGTAAAACCAGCTTGCTTGCAAAAAAAGAAATCTGAATTTAGCTTTTTTTTTTCCTACTGGCCCTCTCGTTTGGAAGCGTTTTTGGAAAGCAGAGTGAAATTTTCCGATTGGCTTTTGAAGCTGTCTGTCAAGTGCCTGTGTGAATGGCCGTTGCTTCTTTAACTGCAGTTTTAAGAAGGCTTGATGTGGTTTTAATGGGGCTCCTTTTTTTTTTAGGAGGAGAGTTGATGCTTTTTAAAGAAGCTTATTCTCTTCCCAGTAGAGAGGATTGCTCCTAAAAGGCAGCGTTTTACCGGTAGTGAAATATTAATAAATATGGCTGTATTGGTTTAGGAGAGGGGTCCCCAGACTTGGCAACTTTAAGATCTGTGGGCTTCAACTCCCAGAATTATTCTCCTTAACCAGACCTGTGGACTTTAAATCCCAGAATTCCTCAGCCAGCATGGCTGGGAGTTGAAGTCCACAAGTCTTACAGTTGCCAAGTTTGGAGACCCCTGGTTTAGGAGAATTAATGATGCAACGTAAAAGGACCAGCCGTATGCAGAATTCCAACGAGGTTGATTGCCCAACTTGATGAAGAGAGTTGTAGAATTTTTTTAAAATGGACATGATGGGATTTTGTTGGACCTAATAAAAGAATTCTGCAAAGGTCTGTAATAAGTAAATATAAATCTACTTTCTGAAATGCAATGGGCATCAAAGATCCTAGAAATCCTTTAAGTCCTTTCCCCTCAAATTTGCAGTACCCTTCTGCACAGCGGGACCATGTCTTCTGCTTTTATAAGAGAGCAAGTCCACATACAACATGAGAAATACGCAAAGGATCTCACAGATAATTGTAAGCATCTCCCGAAAGTTTAGTTTTAAATTAACACAGAAAAGAGAAAGAAGGAACGAAGGGGAAAAAAAAAAGATGTCCACTTCATTAACAACTCTGTGGGTGACTCGGCGCTACCATCGTTGTTCCTCTATCCACCCTACTTCACAAGAGGAGAGGTGAGAGAACAGACTCATGTGGGTCAACCTGAGCACCTTTTAGATGAACGTGTGAATAAATAAAATTGAATAGTGCTTCTACTTCTAAAGGTTGGAAATGGCAAGAAAACAACCCTTGTGGAATTCCATGTTTGCTTAGCAACCAGCTTGTTCTTGTTCTCTGGTGCTGTGGCCAATACATGTTGAGTTGATGATCAATGGTAGGCAGCTGAGTTCTTCATTCCTGGTTAGATTTCCATAATTCCCAGTCAAAGGTCATTCTGGCTAGAGCAGGGGTAGGCAACCTTGGCTCTTTTATGACTCGTGGACTTCCAACTCCCAGAATTCCTGAGTCAGCATAGCTGACTCAGGAATTCTGGGAGTTGAAGTTCACGAGTCATAAAAGAGCCAAGGTTGCCTACCCCTGGGCTAGAGATTAAGAATCCTAAAGTCCAAACATACCTAGAGAATTATCAGGTGGGGGAAAATTGTTTTTCACTTGATCAAATTACTTTTCAGTGCAGTTGTGGTTCTAAAGGTGGAAATCAAAGACCGGGTCTTTGAATAGGTGAGGTTATCCATCTTTTTTGGTCCTTGCTCTGGATGCAAACAGGCCCACTTCATTTCCCTGGGTTCACATTGCTTTTCCAGGACTTCTGCTAATCCCCTTCTTAGCTTTGATTTCTTGCATGGTTGTCCTGATTTGGGCCTGCTTCAGTGGTGGCTCTGGGGTCAATGCCGCTGTGAATTTCTTGTAGTGCATCAGGTGGCGGAGCGTGTGGAGGCTTTGGGACAGTTTGTGATGAAAACTCGGAGGACTCTGAAAGGTCATGGGAATAAAGTCCTCTGTATGGATTGGTGCAAGGACAAAAGAAGACTTGTCAGCTCTTCACAGGTAACAGGAGTTTTATTTGTTTATATTGTTTTTTTTTCAGCTTCTTTCTAGATTGTGGCAGCTTGAAGCTGTGTGTGGACTTCTCAACAACTCCCAGCATAAATCTTCAAGTTTCCAAGGTTGAGAAACACCTAGTCTAGACCAGGGGTAGGCAACCTTGGCTCTTTTATGACTCGTGGACTTCAACTTCTCTTTTATGACTCGTGGACTTCAACTCCCTGGCTCAGGAATTCTGGGAGTTGAAGTCCACGAGTCATAAAAGAGCCAAGGTTGCCTACCCCTGATCTAGAGCCAGCAGCCTAACAAGGACCAGTTAGTCTGATTGTGATGGAGGTGAAAGTGTCCCTGAGGTTCTCCCTTTGGATGGAGAAATGCTTGGCCAGTTGAGATATCCATCTAAATAAGCATGATTTGCTCTGGGCTGGAACTGGATCCTGTTTCTGGCTTCATAGCTGAGTAGGAGTAGGAATAAAAAGGTTCATGGTGATTAAGAATAGTATGGGAAGCTCCAGAGAAAAACCATTGGTGGTGGCCAACCAAAGTCCACTTGATGTACACCAGGGGTCACTCATGAGTCACTGAGACATCATGGGATAACAATGCCATCTTCCTTGACTGCCACTAAGATCAGATTGATTAAGGCAGAATAGCTAGGCTGACTTCATGGTGATATCTCAAAAGGGTTTACTTTTGTCTAGACTTGATGTATCTTTGGAAAGTTGACACACTATCGGTTTAATTAAGTCATGTCTCCTCTGCCTCATAAATTCCTGTAATTATAGGCAGAAGGTGTAAGCAGTATTCATAGTGGACTCAATTGCGGTGTCACTTCAAAATAAACTCACACATTTCGGAGTGTTTTATTTTTCCTTCTTTTCTTTAGGATGGGAAGGTGATCGTTTGGGATGCCTTCACCACCAATAAGGTGAGTTGCTTTAGAACATCAAGATGGTGTACAATCTGAAGGATCTGTTGGAAGGGGGAGACGCGAGAAGAAGTGCATCCTACTTTGTCTTTCATTGCATTGGTGCGTAAGGATGAAGATCCCAAATTTTGGTTAGGGCCTAATGATATCCATCAAATTTGTGGTTGGTATTGTGGGAATTGACTGTGTTTTGCCCTTGGGTCTTTTCTCAAATGTCTCAATGAGTTTTGCAGATCAGAGTCCCTTGTCCATTGGCAAGGCTAGGTCGAATGTTGGCTTAGGAGATGCAAGGAATGCTTTGTATTTCAGGAGCACGCGGTGACGATGCCCTGCACATGGGTGATGGCGTGTGCGTATGCTCCATCTGGATGTGCCATTGCATGTGGGTAAGCAGAAGCCTCTTTAACGTAAGGTATTTGAAAACCAATGTTTTGATCGTGACAAATGATGCTACCTCTTCTCTTACCAATCGGTTCCAAAATGGAAATTTTTTAATATTGCCTGGATTTTAATATTGGTTGTAAGAGAAATGGGTTGGCTGCAGGAATATATTAATGCATATTAATATTTTTATCTTGCCCCTATGGGCACTATCTGAAAACATCAAAATAATGTATATACTGTAATGGAATGGTGTAAAAATCCTCCTTCAGTAAAATAACCCAGCCCAAATAAAACAGGTAGAAGAATAAACAAGAGGAGACCCATCACCATTAAGTTTCAAAAGCTTGCCAGAATACGATTATATTCACAATTACATTCAGGCAGACTTCAAAGGAGATCTTGGAAAGGAATGGGCCAGATCCACCTCTGGAGATACCGTATTTCAGGGCTATCACTTAGAAGATCTGTTTTCTTTTATATTTAGTTAGAGTGGTACCTTATTACTCATTGTTAATTGTTTTTGGGAAGCACAATGAGTACTAGAAATGAGTTCCAAATTAACCATGTGACTTAACACCGACAACTTCTAGCTGGTGCGTTGAGTGCCAAACAAACGACGAGTTCTGGGACAAAATGTTGGCGTCAAAATGTGTTGAGTCCCTAATTTGATGACTTCAGAGCATCAAGTAGCAGGGTAGCATGGTATTTATAAGTCATCTTCCCAGCAGTTGACCCTCAAAGGAACTTTCAGCAAATGTAACGCAATGATTACCAGTTAATTAAACAATATTTACAAACAGAGTAGGAGGCCTCTAGAACAGGGGTCCTCAACCGTGGCAACTTTAAGACTCCTCAGCAAAGCTGGCTGAGGAATTCTGGGAGTTGAAGTCCAAAAGTCTTAAAGTTGCCACGGTTGAGGACCCCCGCTCTAGAAGGACCTCCTATGATGCGTCTTCTGAAGACTCCTTGGGGAAATGAGATAATGGAGGAGATGGCTCTCCATATCTTACGTCTCAGGTTGTTCAGGAATTTGAAGTTCCAATCTCCAGCTTTCAATTTAGTCCAGAATAAATTGATAATCCAGGAACTTTGAGGGCTTCAAGGTTGCAGGTCCCATATAGCTAGCATGGTTCAGATACACCAGCAAGATTAAATAGGTCGGTTTTATTACCCAGCCTGAAAAGGGGTGGTCCAGCTGATTATTCAAAATAATCTGAGCTATATTTTGGAAAAGACTCTTTTGTGCAGTGGGGGGAACACTTGCTACCATGGACAACTTTCTCAAAGAGATCCTGGGCAGAACACTTCCCGGTGATATTTTCAAAAAAGAATTTTCTTCTCTCTTTTTTTTTAATCCTGTTTTTAATCTAGTGGTCTGGATAACAAATGCTCTGTATACCCCCTGTCCGTTGAAAAAAACGAGAACATGGCCGCTAAGAAGAAATCGGTCGCTATGCATACTAACTACTTGTCAGCTTGCAGCTTCACTAATTCTGATATGCAGGCAAGTACATCCAACCTGCAGTTTGTTGTTACTCTTTAAATTGGGGAAAAAAAAGTTTTGTGGCTTAGAGAGAGCGTGGGTTTTCCTCAATCCCCGTAAAGACCCTCATTTGTTTCTTTTTTGGGTAGGGATGGGTAAAAATCTTCTTTATGCTTCCATAGAGAAAAATCAGAGCCGCCCCTTTCTCGCCCCACAGAACTGAAGGCCAACTAATAAGGGCACCTATCTTTCCCTCCCCACCCCTAAAAGTAAAAAAATATGGAAAAGCAAATGGCAAACTTTGGAAATTCCCCCACTCAATTTGTGGCTGACGGTTTCTCCGTAGTTCTTCAGGGAGAGAAGTTCTCCAGCAATTTCTCAAGGCCGAATGTTGGAGATGATTCTACTGCTGGAGAACCCCAGTGAGAAATGTCTATGGAGATTCTCGGTCATCCAAGTCATGGTTGTCCCAAGGGTGCTTTTTCAAGAGGCAACCGGACTTTCTTTGAAGACCTCTTGCTTCTCATCCGGGAAGCTTCTTCAGTTCTGAACTGAAACGTCCTCAAGCAAAAACCAAAGAAATTCCAGCTGCCTCTTGGAAAAGCACCTTAGAGAAAACCCCATCGTTGTCTTCTCTTGGGACTGAAGGAAAGCAGGCAAGGCAATGGACCAAGGAAGAAACGATTGCTGGAGGACGTTCATACAACCTCCTCCCCGGTTTTCTTGCTAAATTCAGTGATGCTCCACTTAAGAAGAAGGTTCACTGACCTTCTCTTTTTCCCAGAAAGAAATGCCCAAGGTGCTTTTGGTGCAAAATTGAGCGCGGTGTTAGATCTCTTTCAGTGTGCTAGCGAAATATCGGCTTGAGCGGAGTCTATTCTGGGATGTGAGAGGCTTCAGAGGAAATTGCTATTTCCCACTCCGCTGTTTCCAGGAATAAGCCCAAGATGACGGTGCAAGTCTATTTCCATGGAAACCAGTATCAGCCATCTACCTGGGGTGCTCTTAGTATATCAAACTGTGGCCTTGAGAGAGAGAGAGAGAGGCGGCTGGTGGAAGAATTAAAACAAATGCAATCGCAGCATCAGGACACTGTAAATATTATGAATCCCAACCTTACTTTTGGAGGTGTTTTAGGAAATGGCCTATAAGCAACGAGGAACCACTGGAAAGAAAGTTCTGGATAAAAAGGCCTCCATTTGTCTAGACCAGGGGTGTCAAACTCAATTTCATTGAAGGCCACATCAGCATTGTGGTTGCCCTCGGGGGGCCAGGTGGGTATGGCCAGGGTGGGTGCGGCCTACTGGGTGGGCGCACCTGGAGTGTGTATGGCCTACTGGGTGGGCATGGCCAGCTCTACATCATTGGCATCAAGGGTGCCTATGGGGGCCTGGGCAGGAGTGGGACAGATCTGGGGGTCTCTGGCAGAAGGAGGGTCTCTGGGCCAGGGCCAAGGCAATAGGGACCGTTCCCTCACTGTTTCCAGGATGGCTTCGGGGGCCACATGAAACCACTTTGTGGGCCGGATCTGCCCCCCCCCCCAGGCCTTGTGTTTGACATGTCTGGTCTAGACGTTGGCCTTCTTTTCAGCAGCAAAAACGTGGGCTTTTTTAATTTTTCAGAGAGGAATTCCTACACAATGGATGGAATTTGCTCTGATTTGCTGCTCCCATTTCAAACAGGAATTGTATCCCATTGCTTCTTAATCAATTGTCAGCATGCAGCCCTTTGCCCCATTACAGCATATAAAGCTCTTACATATCTGAGTTTGATTTAATCTCAGTGTTGACTGCACAGATGGGGGAACAAAAGACCAAAACACTCTTATATTTTGTTAACACTGATGCATGTTGTTCTCCAAATTCATGAAGACCTAACTAACCCTTGGTGGGTTTGCCCCCCCCCCCCCACTCCCCATGGGATTTTCCCATGTATTTTACCAGGAAATGTAGATAGGGCCGACTCCAAAACTCAACACCCTCCTAAGCATACCGATGTGCTCCGAATCCACTGGCGATGTCCATTTTCCTCTCTGAATTCATGGGGACATAACCCTAACCCTAAGTGGCTTTATCCCAAATGGGATTTTCCCATGTATTTTACCAGGAAATATAGATAGGGCAGCCTAGAAAAATCAGTGCCCTCCTAACCATACCCAAGCCCTCCAAATTTGTTGGCAATGTCCATTTTGCCCTATGACTTCATGGTGACCTAACCCTAACCCTAAGTGGGTTTATTCCGAATGGGATTTTCCCATATATTTTACTAGGAAACATAGATAGGGCAGGCTCTAAAACTCAACACCTTCCTAAACATACCGATGTGCTCCGAATCCACTGACGATGTCCATTTTCCTCTCTGAGTTCATGGGGACATAACCCTAAATGCGGGTTTGTCCCTCGATGGGATTTTCCCATGTATTTTACCAGGAAACATAGATAGGGTACCCTCCTAAGCATAGTGATGCATTACAAATCCATTGGCGATGTCCATTTTGCTCTCTGAGTTCATGGGGACCTGATTCTTCTCTTGAAGGATGATTCCCTCTCTTAACTCCACTCCCAGGCTCTGCCTCTTATTCCTCTACAGTTGAAGGCCAAAGATTTAGTAAATCCATTAATTTAGGAGATTTACAATCCTTTAATATGAATCAAAAGACTGTGTGATGGGGGTTTGGTGAATCGAGAAGCCAAGGGAATTTGTGATTTGATGCAAATTACTTGAATGGCCTCTGTTTTTTCCCTTCTCCCCTCCCCCCCCCAAAAAAAAGATCTTGACTGCAAGCGGTGATGGTACCTGTGCCCTCTGGGACGTTGAAAGTGGACAGCTTCTACAGAGTTTCCACGGACATGGGGCAGATGTCTTGTGCCTGGATCTTGCTCCTTCAGAAACAGGGAATACCTTTGTGTCTGGGGTAAAGTAGGCTTATTTTTTTATGCAGGTTGGGGATCAACGGGTCTAGGTTTCACTTAGTGACTACTTTGCTTAGCAACTTAAGTTCCTGATCCCAGTTGCGGTTGCCAAACGAGGGGTCTCCTTACCGCTGCTCTTAAAGGCATGTGAAGAGGGCGAGAGCACAAAGCCAGGTGTTAAGGTGCTGTACAAAAAACATTTCCAACAAATAACATCTTTGGGGCTATTGTGCATTTTGTCATCTCTTATGCTCAATTTTCTTTGCTCCTTGGGGAATGGCAGTAGAGCTTCTTACTATATGTACTTTTGTTGTTTGTTTGTTTGTTTGTTTAGGGATGTGATAAAAAAGCAATCATCTGGGACATGAGGACCGGGCAGTGCATTCAGTCTTTCGAAACCCATGAGTCGGATATTAACGGTGTCAGGTGAGAATCCTATTTTGCAAGAGTGTCTTGGGGGCCTATTGACAAAAAGGGCTTTGTGGGTGGAGGGCAGTAGAGGGAGAGGGTGATGGGTTGGGCCTCTTGTGGCATCTCTTAGTCGCTCTACCATCCTCTGGACCCAACATGAAGAACTGTTGGGAAACGCCCAGCCAAGCAAAGAGGAGGGATCAAGCAGGGAAGTAGCCTTGAGTCATTGCAGTCACAAGAGACATAGGGCTGGCCTCTTTTAAGTTCCATGGGACCGTAATTGTTTGTTCCCAAGAGAAGGCAAGCAGCCTGGGGAGATTCCTGTACTATAGGTAGAATAAAGCAGTCAACTTGAACCTTTCACCTGGGGATCTGGTTGCTAGCTCCTGACAAGGACTGATCCAAATGATCTTGGTTTGCCGAATGTTGGTGAAAATCTGCATGTGAGTCAATACAAGAATATCCCTTACCCAAACCATGTGGTCAGGGCCTGGTGAAATCAAGGGAAAGTCCAAGGGCTCAGTTGTGTTTTGCAAGGATTCCCGAACATTGCTTCAAAAGTGTGCTGACCTCTTTTTCTTCCTCTTTGTGAAGATACTACCCAAGTGGAGACGCCTTTGCCTCTGGCTCAGATGATGCCACAGTACGTAGCATTATTTAATTTTGAAAGACACATTCCTTTCCCATGAATGAAGGCTGGACCTAGATAGAGCCCCCAATGGCTTGTTGGGTGCAGCTTGTGAATGATTGATTAAGTGCCATGAAGTGGCTATCAACTCTTAGCTATCATGCGTAAGACCATTTTTCCCCCTCCAATGTGGGTTGAGAAGAGATGTTTGGTGGTGTTCAGAGAAATATCTGCTGGTTTGTCTGGGGTGTTTGGTCGACTGGCATCCACACACATCCCGATGAAAGATCTAAAAGATCTCTGGAGTCGGAAGGGCACAGATGGGTTCCTATCAAGCCACACGTTCTCATTAGCTGTGTGTTACCTATCATTGCTGGTAGAGAAGAGAAGAACTAGTAGCCAGTCCTGTAAATAGTGTTAGACTCCCAATTCCTGTCAACCTCAACCAAGCCAGCCAGTAGTTGGGAAAGATGAGAGTGCAAATTCCAGATCCTTTGAAGGACTTGAGATCTCATGTCTCTGGTCACTGAATGTTCTTCTAAAATTTTCCCATTACCACCCCAAGGATCTACAAGATCTAGACCTAAGGGTGGATAGTCTTTGACTTGCAGATGTTGCTCTTACAACTTCCAGCATCCCCTTCTTATATTGGCTAAGACTTCTGGGAATTTAGTTCAACGCATATGGTTATTTTCTTGGCCAGCTTACTGAAGGGATGCCGAGTTTCTCTATCTCTGTCCTTGTTGAATCTCAACCAGGAAGACCTGAGTTCAAGATTCCTTCTTAGCCCTGAAATTTCTCCAGATCTTTTCATCCTCACTGCTCTTGCAGGGTTAACAAGGAGTAATCCACACATATTTTGCCCTGGAGTCCTGGAGGAAGCGGGACAAATCAATAAGCCAAAGAAATATTCTAAACAAACGGGTTAAGTGTAATCTCTATGAGCCAAACCACAGCTTTGGAATTTATGTGGGAGGGAAAAAGTTACAATGAGGTAGAAGAAGGATGGAATGTTATTGAAAGCTTATTTTAAATGTTATTTATTGGTTTGTTTAGGACATCCTGCCCCCATCTTTCCGTGCCAAAAGATTATTCCAAGGTGGCGTAAAAATGCTGTCACAAACAAAAATAAGCTAAAATAATAATCTCCCAAAGCAGCAAAGAAATCTTTAGTGAATGTGACTGAGGCAGTTGAATAGAGGAAAAGGGCTTTTGAAATAAATGCATTCTTGTACTTTCTAAAAGGAGATGTATTCTCTTGGGAAGCCACTTCATAATTTACCTGGTCAACCAAAAAGGTCAAGATGGGCTTTGATAAGGCAGTCCATTAGTTGAGGTACCAAATGCTAGGTTTTCACAGCCAAGAATGTGCTTCCAACGCCATTTTCTTAGGGCAGCCTCTTTCAATTTCTCTTGGGCAATTTCCAGATGTGTGGCCTTCCGTTCCCAGAATTCCTTGGGCAGCATGGCCATACATGAGAATTCTGGAGGTTGAGAACCCAACAGCTTGAAGAAAGACAGCTTAGGGAAGGTGACCCTAGAATGAATAAAGAAGCTGATGGAATCCATGGGAGTTGAAATCCAGCACATCTGGGCGACATTAAAGTAACTTATCCGTGCATAGGGCACCGTATTCAGGTTTATGCAGGTTTGCTGGCATAGCTAAGATGAGCGGCGTGGTGGCTTAGACACTCACCTCCCACTCAGAAGGTTGAGAGTTCAATCCTAGGTAGTGGAAGATGTTTCTCTCCTAGGGTACAAAGAAAATATCTGCTGCATACTCCACGTGGTGTCAGGAAGGGCGACAGGCCAGTAAGTGCTCGGCTCCATCCAGTTGCCCTGAATTTACCCCTAATTATGGCATTACTTTCCTGGGCTCCAAGAGCACTGCAGATGGGGACTATAGCCAAGAAATTAAAAGACGCTTGCTCCTTGGGAGGAAAGCCATGGCAAATCTAGACAGCACATTAAAAAGCAGAGATATCACCCTGTCAACAAAAGTGCGTATATAGTCAAGGCTATGGTCTTCTCAGTTGCAATGTATGGCAGTGAAAGTTGGACCATAAAAAAGGCTGAGCGCAAAAGAATTGAGGCCTTTGAACTCTGGTGCTGGAGAAGACTCCTGCGAGTCCCTTGGAGTGCAAGGCGATCAAACCGGTCAGTCCTAGAGGAGTTCAACCCTGACTGCTCTTTAGAAGGCCAGATCCTGAAGCTAAAACTCAAATACTTTGGCCACCTAATGAGAAGGAAGGACTCACTGGAGAAGAGCCTAATGCTGGGAAAGATTGAGGGCAATAGAAGAAGGGGACGACAGAGAATGAGGTGGCTGGATGGAGTCACTGAAGCACTAGGTCTGAGCTTAAATGAACCCCAGAAGATGGTAGAGGACAGGAAGGCCTGGAGGAATGTTGTCCATAGGGTCGCGATGGGTCAGACACGACTTCACAGCTAACAACAACATGGTATTTCAGGGTCGTAAAGGAGTTTTACTGGCATGGCCAAAATCTTGTGTATGATCATATCATTTAAAAATGCTCTGGATAATGAATTTTCTTTTTTTCTTCCCTTCTTCTTGAGTGCCGTTTATATGACCTCCGAGCGGATAGAGAGGTGGCTATTTATTCCAAAGAAAGCATCATCTTCGGGGCGTCCAGTGTGGATTTTTCTCTTAGTGGTGAGATGTGAATCCTGATGTATTTTCTTTGCTCGCGGAACTAACAAGGGGAAGAATTAAGGGTGGTCTTCCTCCAGTTTAGTTTGGCATAGATAGCAGCAAAGCAATTCCATCGGTGAAGTTAAACCCTTCCAGACCTTGAGACTTCAAACAGCTGCTCCTGGAGTTCGTCCTTCAACTCTAGGTGTGTTTCAGCTCTCTCAGTTAGGAAAAAAAACACGTATATGAAGTTAACTAAAGGTGTAGCGTTTTATTGATTTGAATTTTAATTGCTCAAGGTGGAGCGCACAACATTTCCTTTAGCCCAGGGAACTCACTCAGACAGGTGAGTGGGAAGAAGTTTTATTACACTGAGGTAAAATCACAACGTCATAAGGTGGAATAAAAGTTGAGCTGAGAATTATGTCTTTGTTGTGCTGGCTGAAGATCAATTTTCAACTGATTTCAATTTTCAATTTTTTTAGAATTTTCACTGGTTTTCTTCTACTTATGAATCTGTTTGGAAACTTTGATTGATTGTGTCATCAGCATAATGCTGTGACTCAGAACAACAGCATAACAGAGTTGGAAGGGACCTTGGAGGTCTTCTAGTCCATCCCCCACTCCCATGAGGCAGGAAACCCTATACCATTTCAGACAAATGGCTGTTCAATCTCTTCTTAAAAACCTCCAGGGATGGAGCATCCACAACTTCTGGAGACAAGCTGTTCCACTGGTTGATTGTTCTGTCAGGAAGTTTCTCCTTAGTTCTGGGTTGCTTCTCTCCTTGATTACTTTCCATCCGTTGCTTCTTGTCCTGCCCTCAGGTGCTTTGGAGAATAGGATCTCTCCCCCCCCCCACTTCTTTGTGGTAATCCCTCAGATATTAGAACATTGCATATTGGAATCTGACCTGACCAGCAGGATTTTGTCCACAGGACGCTTATTATTTGCGGGCTACAACGACTACACCATAAATGTTTGGGATGTTCTGAAAGGATCGCGCGTCGCCATTTTGTTCGGTCACGAGAACCGCGTTAGCACTTTGAGGGTTTCGCCTGACGGGACTGCGTTTTGTTCTGGATCGTGGGATCACACTCTGAGGGTAAGGATGTTGTCTTCAATTGTTTCTCCTTTTTTCCCCTTTTTTTTTCTCCAAAGGAGAATCCCAGCAACGAAGCTAACCATTGTTTGATGTTTTTCTCCACAGATCTGGGCTTAAATAGCAGGGCGGTTTCCCAACATGTATTCACATAGGCATCATAGGATCACACACCCCACGGAACATCAATTTAATGGGGGGAGAGGGGAAAATCTACCACAAAGACTCTACCACGACCTTAAAGGGATGGTGAAAAGATGGAAGAAGACACCTGGTTAGACTTAATTGCATAGCTGCCCAACTCAAAGCTACTTTTAGATAGACAAATAAAAATATACCTTGGATCATACACAGGGGCGGTGGGCGGGAAGAGTTTACGTGTTGCTATAGTCAGATCATGTTTTTAATTCTGTTTCTGAAACTTAGCTATTTTTCCTTAGATGTTAAACATTCTAAAGCCAGACTTTGGGGGGGGGGAATCATAACTGGTTAAGGGGGCTTTAAGCATTTTAAAATCACAGCGTAGGTGTCGTGTTTGCATGAAATGATGTTCTTTTCTAAAGTCGATTTGGAATTAAATTAGAAAACGGTGTAGGGGATTGGTCATTGTTTTGCTTTGGGTTTTTTTGTGTGTGTGTTTTTAAAATCAGGGTATCTGAGGGTTTGTTTGCACATTCCATAATAAAAGCAGGAAAAGATGAAGCAGTTCTCTTTCCTTGCTCCTCAAGGTCTCAGGTGACAAGAGAGAGACAGTGCTGTGCGATGGGTAGGAGGTTGCGCCGGTGGGTGGGGGTGTGGATTCGAAGTCCCCACTCAGCCGTGAAGCACACTGGGTGCCCGTGGCCTCAGTCACTATCTCTCAGCCTAGCCTACCTCATAAGGTTGTTGTGTGGGAGGGAAAAAAAAACCCAAGGTGCAGAGGACAAATTACACTGCCTTGATCATCTTGGGGGTAAATTTGGGATAGAAACGGAGGCCGTAAAATGAATAGGAGTGAGTGCAAAGCTCTTTGGGTGAGATCTGGTTGGGTGACAGGACATCTCCTGGTTAGTTGAGACCCCGTCTAAAAGATTGTGGGGAACAGATAACCTGGTGCAGGGGTCCCCAACCCCCGGTCTGTGGACCAATACCGGGCTGCAGCATGCTAGCAACCGGTCTGCACAAACAAGCAAAGCCCCATCCGCGGGATGCAGGCAGCACACAAAACCACGCACCCTCCGGTCTGTGGAAAAACCTCTCTCCACGGAACCGGTCCCTGGTGCCCCAAATGTTGGGGACCTCTGACGTGGTGCATCAACCCTTTTCCCATTTTCCTTTTGGCTCTTGTGGAATCCATGCATGAAGCCGGACTGGAAACCCTCTTTGTTCCAACCGCAACCGAACCCTAACCGAAAAGAATAATACAAAATAATTCATATTAAAATCGGTGGGTTGTATTACCTGCTTCAGTGAGCTGGATCCAGGTGGGGCAAAATACAGGCAGTCCTCGACTTATTAACAGTTCATTTAGTGACTGAGGTTATAACAGCACTGAAAAAGGCAACTTATTCCTTACACATATGGCCACTGTAGCATCCCCATGGCCACCTGATTTACATTCAGATGCTTGGCAGCCGACTCACATTTATGACGGTTGCAGAGACCTGGGTGTGTGTGTGTGTCACGTGATCCCCTTTTGCGACTTTCTGCCAAGCGAAGTCCATGGAGAAGCCAGATTCACTTAACAACCGTGTGACTAGCTTAGCAACCGTGATGATTCATTTAACCACTGTGGCAAGAAAGATTGTAAAATGGGGCAAAACTCACTTAAGAAATGTTTCACTTAGCAACATAAATTCTGGCCTCCATTGTGGTCATAAGTCGAGGACAACCTGTACCATCGGTTGTAACTTAACTTTGGCATATTTCCAGTTATGGCATCCTTCGCCCATTTGAAATTATAACGGATTCCCGAGAAGGTACAGTGTTTCCCCCACCACCAAAAAGACCGGGTCTTATATTAAGTTTTGCTCCAAAATATGCACTAGGGCAGGGGTAGGCAACCTTGGCTCTTTTGTGACTCGTGGACTTCAACTCCCAGAATTCCTGAGCCAGCCATGCTGAGGGGAAAGGAAGAGGTTTCCAAGCTAAGCTATGCTGGCTCAGGAATTCTGGGAGTTGAAGTCCAAAAGTCATGAAGGGGCCAAAGTTTCCCCTATGCTGGCTCAGGAATTTTGGGAGTTGAAGTCCACAAGTCATAAAAGAGCCAAGGTTGCCTACCCCTGCACTAGGGCTTATTTTCCGGTTAGGGCTTATATTTGGGGAAATACGGTACTCAATGTGTCCATCTGGCTGACAATCTTAACTCGGGCTTATTTTAGGGGTGGGGCTTATATTACAAGCGCCCTGAAAAATCAGGCTAGGGCTTATTTTCCGGTTGGGCCTTATTTTCTGGGAAACACGGTACTTGGGACCAGTTTTTAAATTCCAGTGGCTGCCGCCCTCCCGTAGTGAGATGATCACATCTCAGATCCTTGACAACCAGCTCACATTTGTGGCTGTTTGTAGCTTGAACCTGATTTACAAGGCTTTGCTGAAAACGGATGTTTACTTCCGGTTTTCCACAAATGCGCCTTATAGCGAACCATGGGTCTGTTTAATGACTGCAGTTTTCGCTTCAGGATTGTATACTTTTGTTCAATGCTGCCAACGAACTTGGCTGAAGCTTTTCCCACCTCGTTTTCAGTTGCCACAGTATGGGAGGGGGGATGTGTGCTTTGAAGGTTAGACAAAACAATAATGTGTCCCGTGGGAACCAAGGTCAATGCTGGCTGAATTTTGGCAGGCTGAGCTTTCCATTCGAAAGCCCGCCAAAGTAGTTTATTGGGGAATGTGATTAATGACATAGTGACGGGGCTGGGAAGTTCAACTTTACAACCGTGGCGTGGCGTTCCCCCCGTAATGACTTTAAGGTTGTAAAATAGGGTCTGGTCATGTAATTATCTGCTTATGCTCATTACAACTTAATGACTGCAGTGGGCAAGGTTTCCTTATATTGTAGGTTGATGATTACTGTGTTAGGAAGACAAGATTATTATCGGATCGGTTGCTGGCATAATTGCAAGGACAATTGAAAGTGTTGTGTTGGGTCAACAAATCTTGATTTTTTTCCCCTTGTTGGATGGGGAGGAAGGGATGATGACCATGTGACCCCCAAAAAAGTGGAAGGTAAAGAAGTGGAGGGCTCTGTTTACATGAAGAGCAATCCGTCCCATCAATAGCTTGTGCTGTGAGGAACATTCTTCAGGAGAGTAGAGTCCCTAATAGGCTGTAAAGCAGTGTGTTCCAAATTCCCTTTTTTCCCCCCTCAGGTGTCTAACTTTGGCAAATTTTAAGACCGTGGACTTCAACTCCCAGAATTCCTGAGCCAAGCTACTATAAGAGCTGTGGACTTCAACTCCCAGAATTCCACAGCCAGCAACTTTAAGACTTGTGGACTTCCCCAGCGGGGGAATTCTGAGGGTTGAAACCCACAAGTCTTAAAGTTGCCGAGGTTGAACACCCCTGCCTTAAATGAGCCTTCTGAAATCACCTCCCCCTATTTTTTATTTTTATTTTTAACCAAAAGCAGCCCAACCTAGATGATCAAGCCATTTCCCTTTTGCTCCTTTCCCCAAGAAAAAGAAAATTTTTACTGAATGCAACGGGCTGTTTTTAAAGCAGAGTTTGTGGCCTTCGGATGGTGAATTTAAATTGGAAAGCTTTTCAAAGGCAGCACATAGAAGTTATTGTGATTTATAACTCAGAAAGACAGATTCACGAAGGTGACTTCTCTGAATCCACATACACAGGCCTAGATGATTCCACGTTTCTAGGCATTGACATTCTGCCATTCCTGGAAACAGTTTGACAAATCACTGCCCTGCACTTTCCGCTTGGAAAACAGATCGTCGTCCTTTTTATGACGTGGGCAGCCAATTTTGCTCCTTGTCCAAAGGGGCGCTCTGTAGAAATTGCCACTATGAGCTTGTGACGCAATGACGGTCTGACACTCTGAATACTTTGATGCAGTATTTATTGGTGAGATGTTTTGAGTTTTGAATGGAACACGTGGTGTTGATTAACTTATGAATGGCTGCACTATAATAAATTGTATTTTACATACCGAGGATTGCTGGCTCTGGATTCTCTCTCTGAATTACAAGCAGGACTGGGTTTGTTTCATTATGTTACATGTTTTGGAATCTCACGCTGGACAATCCGGTGTACATCCGTTTGGAAGCTAGCAGGGTCAACTCGCTATCTCATATTTATTCATTTAGGTCAGAGGTAGGCAACCCTGGCTCTTTTATGATTCGTGGACTTCAACTCCCAGAATTCCTGAGCCAGCATGGGGGAACTATGGCCCCTTTATGGCTTGTGGACTTCAACTCCCAGAATTCCTGAGCCAGACATGCTGAGGGGAAAGGGAGAGGTTTCCAAGCTGAGCCATGCTGGCTCAGGAATTCTGGGAGTTGAAGTCCAAGAATCATAAAAGAGCCAAGGTTGCCTACCCGATTTAGGTATATCCCGCCTTTACTATTTTCACAAATAAGGTGACGAACACATCCAGCACTATTCCTCCTCCCTATTTTCCCCACAACAGCCCTATGAGGTGACGACATGATGGCAATGTGGTCCTAATTGCGGTCGTTAGTCAAGGGCTACCTGTATATACTTAAGTTTTGAAACACAGTTCAAGAAAGAGGCATCGGAGGCTTTGTGGGTTAATTTGCCTCCGTGTCCCCAAGAAAACAGATGCAGAACCCCTGGATGCAACCCCTTACAGAAGGAATTATCAAGCTGGAATTTTCTGCTCCTGGAGTTTATCAGAAATCGAGGCAGTGGCTCTTAGGAAGTTGTTTTGGCACGGTTGAAAACCGTATAGATGGTTTAAACAATATCTGCAATGTTTTATTTACAATGGATATTGCTTGCCAATCCATTTGGCAGGATCGTTGTTCTGAAAAGTGGGCTGTCTGTCATTTTGAGACCTGGTAGCCCCACCGTGGAACCAAGTGGCTTACCATTTCGTACATGCAAACGACACCACGATGCACAAACAAAAGGGTTGGTGTTGGGAAGATGTTTCCATCTGCCTTGACTGCGGACAGTGCCGTGCAAATTGGTTTGGTGGCTTGGAGACCTTTGCTGCATGGTGGATTTTGGTACTGTCTACCCCAGGGGTCGGCAACCTCGGCTCTTTTATGACTCGTGGACTTCAACTCCCAGAATTCCTGAGCCAGCTATGCTGGCTCAGGAATTCTGGGAGTTGAAGTCCACGAGTCATAAAAGAGCCGAGGTTGCCGACCCCTGGTCTACCCTGATGGTTACGGTAATGAAGATGATTAAGGGCCTGGGGACAAAAACACATGAAGAACAGTTGCAGGAATTGGGTATGGTCAATCTGGAGAAAAGAAGGGACTAGGGGTGACCTGATAGCAGTATTCCATATTTGAGGGGCTGCCGCAAAGAGGAGGGGGTCAATTTATTTCCCGAAGCGCCAGAAGGCAAGACGAGAAACATGGATGGAAACGAATCAAGGAGAGAAGCAACCTGGAATTAAGGAGAAACTTCTTAACAGGGCGGGACAATTAACCAGTGGAACAGCTTGCCTCCAAAAGTTGTGGATGCTTCGTCACTGGAGGTTTTTAAGAAGAGACTGGACAGCCACTTGTCTGGAATGGTACAGGGTCTCCTGCTTGAGCAGCGGGTTGGACTAGATGACCTCCAAGGTCCCTTCCGACTCTATTCTGATTGCACTATTGATTGTAGCATTTGGAGACTAAACTCTCCACACTCAGATCCTTTTGGAGGAAAGCAAGACGTCAAGGAGATAGATGATCTTCTCTCTTTTTCAAAAAGGATTCTTAGGTCATTCCCCTGTGGGTGACTTACAACATCTTTGAGACTCACCCAAGCATCGCTATGCCAGCTTAAGTGTAACAAGGAGAGGTTTTATCACTTCAGCAATGGCTGGGTGATGTGACTGAGAAGGTGCTATAAATCACCTGTAGGGAACTGGCCTTCAGACCAAGAAATACTGGAGAATCAATATCGGAGCAGATGGCCTCTCAGCAGAAAAATTTCTCTCTGGCTTAAGGAGGAAATACATCCCGCCCAGTGGGATGCCTTCCTAGGACACAACAGCTTGACAAAAGCTATTTGGAATAAACATTAGATGATGAAGACAGAAAATGTCAGGAGGGTTTTTTGTTTTTAACTTGGGTTTTGGAAGTCTGGGGCTGCTTCCGTGCAAAACAGATCTCTTCAGTAGCTTAACGGAGCTATTTTGCACCTTTGATTACCTCTTCTCCCTTGTGCAGCTGAAATGTGAGTTTCAGGAGGAGTCTCAGCCAAGCGGTGGACCAGATAGCCCCAATTTCATCACTGCAGCCCCGAAAGCCCAGGACAGAAGACTGGATGCAAACACACCGCCCCGCCCCCCCAAACGAACCCTTCCCAAGGGTATGAATAACTGAAAAACAAAGGAGAAAACTGAGCAATTTTTCACATCTTTGCATCGCGGCATCTGTCGTCCTTCAAGCGAGATGAAAGTTAAGGGGTTTTATTATAAATCATCATTTATTGTAAATTATAAATGGGCGTTTGAAAGCAGCTTTTCCAATTCTCTCCCCTCTCCCGTCCTTTTCCTCCAACCCAGCAATTTATTTCAATACTGAAATACAAGAAACAGCTTCGGCTTTCATTATACATGTTGACATTGCTGATGAAAACTTGCAGGGGAGGGGGGGAAACCAGGGGGGTGGGAGAAAGGACCCATCTACCAAGAGCTATGATTGGGGGGGGGGGAGGGGAAAAAACAGCCATCCTGAAAATGCTGACTTTGGAGAAAGATGCCAGAAGGGGGTTAAAAAAAAACCAACCTGGTTAGCTTTCCAAATCTTTTCATTTCTTTCAAAGGCTTCCAAACCATCCCTTGAAATCTAAAACCTTCCAAAACTTTGTACAAATATGGTAATATATTTTTTTTTAAAAAAGCAGACAACAAAATCATTGCACGAAAAAAAGGCATTCAGATATCAAAAACCAGAATATCAAATTGCTGGTCCTTATTTTCTTTACATGACTTGATGTACAATGAAACTAGGATTTCTTAAAAAAAAAAGAGAGAGAGAAACCTTGGAAATATAGCCTCTTAAAACCTTCAATAACTGAGAGATAGTATGTGTGCATGAGACCCTTAAGTGCTTTCCATCTACGTTTATGCATCCTGGATTTATTATGAACTGAACTGCAGCTTAATATTTCTGATAGATCAGTAGGTGAGCCTTATAAACTGCCATAATAGCTGAGAATTTGGGAGCTGTAATCTTAAAACATAGTGGGAAAGATGAAAAAAACAACAACAATAGTCCAGGGAAGCCCAAACTGTGTTAAAAAATGGTTGTGACCATGAATTCTTGACTTTGGAGGTAGCCATACAGTAAATTAATTCAGCTCACTGGATTAATGTCTGTGTAGCTAAATAGGCTTCAATCAAATAAATATTGCGGCTATAGACCAGCAGAGGTAGGGCTTCAATTAATCTCAACTGGGACTGAAATTAACACAATTAAAGTCTGCACAACCTGTTGGGTCCACTGTGGCCTCAGCTCACCTAAAAGGTTACGCCAAAACAGCCATATCACAGCTTGAAATAATGGCAGGATTGTCGCAAACCTCTATGCTGAAATGGTCTTGTTTGTGCAACCCGTGTCATTTGATCCCTGAATTAACCCACATTCTGGTTTGCAGAATGCATCGGTGCATGTTATCCAGAGCAGCAAGACCTTGTCAGTGTGCTAAGCCACTTAATGGACATTATGTTAAGCAAGGGATGTGCAAGGGAAGGCAGCAAGTCATTACGTGCCTCATGACATCAGCCTGCAAATGTTTGTGCCATGTCATGGCATCATGTCAGGAGGCACACGCCATTGTGACGACATTGTGCCTTGCTACAAACCCTTATGCAACCAAGATTAAAACTAGGGATCCTTGATGCTCTCTGATTCTGGGTTTAATGGTCTTGCTTTCCACTAAATTATCCATTCAAGCAAGGCTTTATTGGTAAGCCTAATTTTGAGAGGTCTTTGGTGCTCTCGGATCTTGGTTGTTTTCTTGCAGATGTTTCATGACCTAAACTTGGTAACATCTGCACTGATGATATTCCCTAGTTGGGTAGCAAAACGTCTGCAAGAAAGCAACCAAGCTCTGAGAACACCAAGGACCCTTCATTTCAGCTCTGAGCTATAAATATTCTCCTTTTAAGGTTAAAATTAACCAAATGTAGTATGTTACATAAGGGATGCGGTGGCTCAGTGGGTTAGGACACCAAGCTTGTCGATCAGAAGGTCAGCAGTTTGGCGGGCCGAATCCCGAGTGCCGCGTAACAGAGTGAGCGCCTGTTACTCGTCCCAGCTTCTGCCAACCTAGCAGTTGGAAAGCACATAAAAATGCAAGTAGAAAAATAGGGACCACTACGGTGGGAAGGTAACAGTGTTCCATGCGCCTTTGGCGTCTAGTCATGCCGGCCACATGACCACGGAGACGTCCTCGGACAAGCGCTGGCTCTTCGGCTTTGAAACGGAGATAAGCACCGGCCCCTAGAGTCGGAAACGACTAGCACGCATGTGCGGGGAAACCTTTACCTTTAGTATGTTACATGGCTATAGCCACTCGGTTGTGAAGTAACTAGGTTTACTAAGCTGTGGATGACAAATTAAGGTTGCTTTGGTGTGGTGCATGGAACAAACCAGCTATCGTTGGTTTAGTTTACTTCACTGCAGTCCCAGGCCAGAACCCAAACATCTTCAGGAAAGCAGAACAATTTGTGGTGACAGACCGTGGTACAAAAAATTATGAAGCTAAAAAGTTTTAGGGTTTTTCCAGATAGGTTTATAGTAATGGGATATCTGAACTGCTCTTTTATTTATCCTTTCCTGTCTTTTTGCCATCCTCTTTAGCTGAGGGGGGGGGCAATTGAGCTGACAGCAGTGAGCTTTAGCACAACCAACAAAACAATCCAGCTTCCCCTTTTTTCTCCTGGCATTTCCCTAGAAGTAAAATTACCTGTATTGATTTATGGGTTAGCTTTTCATAACCCTTGATCAACAAAGAAAGATTTCCCCCCCTCTTTATTTAGGACCCCCCCCTCCCGCTCTATGGATACGAATAAAGCAAAAAGCAAAATAAAAAGATAACACAAACACCCCACCCCACCCCAAATGAAACCTAAATTGTATTAAGACTTTAAATGTGGACTTATCCTTGTGTCTCTAGGAAGATCAAAAATACTCCAGCCTGAACACCCTGCAGAGATACAGCTTATTTGGTTTGAGCCAATTCAGTTGTGCAAATCCAATCATTGCAGTTTAATGTGATGTGTGAATGTTATCAACAGTGACTTCTGCAAAAATCCTGATTAAGCAATTTACGGAGTAGGTATTCCAGCAAGTTCAGGAGATCAAGGTGGCTGAAACTCTTTTAAGAGGAATGGCCAAAATAATTACTCAAGTCTGTTTACTGTGCCAATGAAAAGAGTGAGGAGAGCTATTATGGTGGCATTTGGATATCGCAGGTGGTCACACAAGAGTGGACCATCTCAGCTGGCCCAGAGGAAGGACCAGGCTAGTAGGCTTAGGAGGAATCAACAGGAAATTCTTGGATCAATGCAGCTTAATAGGAAGAAATTCCTGATTATCCCAGCTAATGGCCAGTGGAACAGCCTGCCACACGAAGTGGTTGAAGTCTCCTTCACTGCTTATCCTGGGTGGATAATGATCTCTGAGCAGAAGATTGGACTAGATGACCCATAAGAAATCTCCATGGGTTTTTTTTTGTGTGTGTGATAAACTCGCCCCTTACAGATCCTTCTTACCCCATCCTTCGCAGTCCATTCAGCAAATTTAGCAAGGCTGTGCCCAGATGCCTTGGGGAACCCCGGTTAACTTGCACCAGGGTTTACCGATTTAACCAAGTTCTCACTGCACCAAGACCCCAAATGCGGACGGACTGCAGCTCACGTTTCCTTAACTCCAGGCTCCCCTTGCGGGCTGCAACCCCTCCTTCCACCCAGCCCAAATTGCGGCAGCTGATGCAGAGAGCAGGGGTTTCCGAAAGGAATAAAAAAAAGACAACCCCCCCCAATTTCCTGCTCAAATAAACCCCAGACTAAAATAAAACCACCCGGACAACAACAAACACACACACCGCCACAAACAAAAAAATATCAATTTACCCATTTAATACACAACCTTATCTTGCGACGTAAAGAAAGGGGTGTGTGTGTGCAAAACTTAAGATTGCATTATATTTTAAACTAAAAAAAAAAATAACCCAGAAACCCAGACAGGGATAGAACGAAAGAGAGAGAGAGAGAAGAAAGAAGGAAAGGAAATGGGAGAGGAAAGGGAGGGAGGGAGGAAGGAAGGAAGAAAGGGGGAGAGAAAGGAAAGGAGGAAGAAAGAGGAAAGAAGGGGGAAGGGAGGGAGAAGAAAGAAGGAAAGGAAATGGGAGAGGAAAGGGAGGGAGGGAGGAAGGAAGGAAGAAAGGGGGAGAGAAAGGAAAGGAGGAAGAAAGAGGAAAGAAGGGGGAAGGGAGGGAGAAGAAAGAAGGAAAGGAAATGGGAGAGGAAAGGGAGGGAGGGAGGAAGGAAGGAAGAAGGGGAGAGAAAGGAAAGGAGGAAGAAAGAGGAAAGAAGGGAGGGAGAAGAAAGAAGGAAAGGAAAGGAGAGGAAAAAGGGAGGGAGCAAGAAAGAGAGAAGGGAAAGAAGGAGGGAGAGAGAAGAAAGAAAGAAGGAAAGAAAAAAAAAAGAGATCTGGCTTGGGAAGAGAAAAGAAAAAAAAACCCGCAGCGCAAGCGGGCTGCAGAGCGCGCGTGAGAACGCAGCCAAGCGCGTGGGCTGCTTCCCCCCCTCCGACCCCCCATCCCCGCTTTCCGGGGCGGCCCTTCCAACAGCCGCGTCCCCCCCCCGCCTCCCGCTGCAGTTCCCCCCTCCTCCGGCGAGAGGCGGCGAGGCACTGCAGCGCCCGGCCGGGGAGGCGGAGCCGCCGAAGCCGGCCGACACGTGGGCAAACGGGGGCGGAGGCGGCTTCTTAGGCAGCGGCGGGCGCCGGTACTGGGCCTTGTTGGTCGCCGCCGCCGCCTCGCCCGCCGCCCGCTTCTCCGCCGCCGCCCCGAAGCGCTCGCCGCCGCCGCCGCCGGCCGGGAGGCGGGCAGGAGAGGAGGGGGCCATGCCGGGCGCGCTGCGGGAGGAGACGGCGCAGCTGCTGGGCGACTACCTGCAGCACCGGCTGGGGGCCGCGGCGTCGCCCCCGCCGAGCCGCACGGCCGAGACGCTGCGCCGGGTGGCGGACGAGCTGGAGAGCCGCGAGCGCCTTTTCTTCCGCAACGCCTGCAGCGCCGCCGCCCTGCCGGAGCCGGGCGAGGCGGCCGCCTTGCTGGGCCGGGTGGCGGCGCAGATGGAAGCCGAGGGCGGCCTGAACTGGGGCCGGGTGGTGGCGCTGGTCGTGTTCGCCGGCAACCTGGCGGCGGCGCTGGCCGAGCGGGGGGCTCCGGACCACAGCGGCGCGCTGGTCGAGGCGCTGGCCGCCTACCTGGCCGAGGAGCGGCGGGACTGGCTGGAGGCGCACGGCGGCTGGGTAAGCGCGGCCTCCGCACCGCCAACCGGCTCGGGCCGGGGGCTGCACCTCTGCAACCCACCCACCCACCCACCCACCCACCCAGGCAGGCGCCTGCCTGGCCGAGCGGCTTCCGCGGCTGCCCAGCCCCGCTCCCGGCTTGCTTGCTTGCTTGCTTGCCTGCCTGCGCCGGCGGTGGGCAGCCCCGGCTTCCGATGCCTTTCTCTGCCCCGCCGGAGCTGCGGCGGCCGCCCCCTCCTCCTCCTCCTCCGCCCGCCGCCCCCTCCCCGAGTCTGGCTGCAGCGGCGCGGCGCTTGCCGGATGACCTTGGCGCAGAGGCTCCGCCGGCTGCTTCGGAGGCGCGCTGGGTCGCCGGCCGCGGAGGCTCCCCGCCCGGCGCTGTGCTGAGCTGGCGCCCCCCCCTCCTCCTCCTCCTCCTCCTCCTCGCCACAGCCCCCTCCCTCCCTCCCCAGCCCCGATGCGGAGGAAGGGGGGGGGGTCAGAATTGCAGGGGAAGAAGCGGAGGGCGAGGAAGTGGGGGGGAGGGAGGGTTGACTGACGGCTGGTTGCAGCGCGGAGGCCCGGCTGGCTTTTTTTTCCCATATAAGGGAAGCAGCCGCGGACAAACCGTGAGAAGTTGCCTTAGAAAGCGCTTTTCTTGGAATCTGGGATCGGCCTCCCCTCCTTCGTCTCTCTCCGCTCTCCTTCCCTCCCTCCCTCCCTCCTCTGCCTCTTCTTCACCCCCCCCCCCATATAGCTCTCCCCGCGACGGGGCTGCTTTCTTTCCCCATTTTTGCTACAGGCGCCCGCTTTGAGCCGCATTATTTATGCGGCGCACACACTGCAAAAAGTGAGCTTTTTGCCTTCAGGTTGGAGGCTGGGCTGGGGGTTGCGGGGGGGGGGCTGCTTTCCGGGATTGAGCTGTGTCACACACACACACACACACCCGCAGGCTGGCAACTGATGGAGCATCGAGGCCCGCCGCCTGTCCTTGAAGCAGCCTTGCAAAAGGAAATCTGTGAAGGGGGCTTCAGAGGAAGGGGCCCTGGAAAAGCCTGCAGAGTTGCCCCCTCCCCCTTTTGCTCAGTTTACCCCCCCCCCAACCAATTTCTAAAGTCATTAAGTCAGAAGGCCACCCAGATCTGCCTAGAATGTGGAATTAGATCAAGGTTTCTTTGCCTTTTCTCTTGGGGGCGGGATGTCTTTCAGCTTAAGGAAGCCCCCTATCTCTCCCCCCCCCCCCGGCACACCCCACATTTTTGCGCAATTTTGCGCTATTCCGCTATGGCTTTCCCATATTGTGTAAGTCATGTGATTCGTTTGCATCTGGCTTCAGCGCATTCCAGCTGTTGTGGTCTAACTGTTTAGCTTGTGGTCTAATGTGCTGTTGGAAACCAGCCTGCTAAAACCTGGTTAGATCGGAGATAAGAAAACCTGGCTTAATGCAACGAGTGAACCTGGCCTCTGTTGCTTTTTATGGATCTTGTGAACCATCTCTCTGAAATTGGGACTAGCGTGAAGCAGGACAGTTCTCTAGGGCTGGCCAGGTAGAGGCCACACCTGGATATCCTCTCCCAAGTGTAGATTGCTTGCCAACAGACTTCTGCTTTGTCCAGCATTTCACAATATTTACTTTACCGAGGAATAGGTAGGTTTCCTGTGAATCTTAGTTCACAGCCATCTGTTTAGTTTTAGGCTAGTTCAGCCTGACGGGGAAAACAGATGGTATTCTTCAGACTAGGAACCTTGAGATTAGACTCGTGTATCTCATGAAGGAAGGTAGTGATTAACCATAGTTTACCCCCCCCCCCCCAAAAAAAAGCTTCACTGAGCTTGTGTAACATGTTAAACTGTGAAACAATGGTTTACAAGCCCCTGGCTGGATATGCAAATATATTATGGCAAAACTGTGCAAGTCACTTTATGGCTTAGCACACGGTGCATGAATTTGAGCCAGCGTAGAGTTCAATAGAAGGAAGGTGGGTATAATCCCAGAGTTTGGAAGCACGCACCATAGCAACTATGGGTGTGCATGCATTACTGCATCAGATGATTGTAGCTGTGGTGTCCTAGACCTGACCGTTGAACCCAAAGAGCTTTCTCCTCTGCTCGAGGAGGAGACAGGCTCGTATATAATCAACATCCTTGGAAAGAAGTCTGCTTGAAACTGGAGGCGGAATATGCAACTGTTATACCTGATGTAGAATTTGCAGGTCTCCATTTGATTGGCTTTTTTTAACCTAAACTAGATGGCATCTGGAACTCTTTGAGTTCTGTCTAGCAAATAGATTCTTTCTCTAATGGTACTGATGGAAATATAGTTGTTGTTGTTTTTTTTGCCCTGTACGTTGGAGGAATGAAAGCTCTGTTGTTCTGTTTGTTTACGCAGAAGAAAGCGCTCCCTAAGACGTCTACAGATTTTTCTCAGCCAAAATTTTGGGAACAGGGAAAACATTAATGAAGAGCTTCAGTCTGGGTAACAAGTCTGGTTCATCCTCTGGACCAGCTCAAGTTTTAGATACACTGCCAAGAGCTGATTCCTTACCAAAATGCAGTAAAAAATGGAGGACAAGGAAGGAGTAGTAGGAATGTTGCTACTTAGAAGAGGATGTTTGTTTATGTTTGTATCTATGAAGATCAAGATTTATCTTCCTGAATCAAGAAAGGGTATCTCCAAAGCCTTAGGACTGCAGTTGTGTTTCCAATATAGTCTGCTTTTTGAGTTTGGTTGTTTTCTTGCGGGCATTTCATTACCCAGTTAGGTAACATCATCAGCGCTAACCCTTCTAGCACTGATGATGTTACCTATTTGGGGAATCAAACGTCTGCAAGAAAACAACCAGGCTCAGAAAGCTCTCATTTCAACCCTTTATAGCTAATCTACTTTTTTCTCCAAGAGGCAGCCATAAAGGGATCTGTCCCCAGCTTCTGTTTTATTGTGAAACCATTCTCTGCAATAGACTGAGACTAGGCAGATAGAGACTGACCCAAAGTTTCCAAGATAACCACATGATGGTGCATGCCTTGGAGATGGAAAGAAGAAGTGGGGTACTTCCAAGTCAACATCTAGCGTCACTAAGCTCCACCTTCCATTAGCTAATGTCTGCTTGGCTGTCAGGTGCTAGGAATCCACCTCTGCAGAGAGTGATGGATTTTCCATTTCAGATATAGGATTGTGGTGCAATGGCCATTAACGTAGATGGCTTGGAAAGGGGTTGGCCAAGTGCCGGGGTAGGCAACCTTGGCTCTTTTATGACTGGTGGACTTCAACTCCCAGAATTCCTCAGCCAGCATGGCTCAGCTTGGAAACCTCTCACTTTTCCCTCAGCGTGGCTGGCTCAGGAATTCTGGGAGTTGAAGCCCACAAGTCATAAAGCAGCCTAGGACTAGGACTAGGCCAGGGGTAGGCAACCTTGGCTCTTTTATGACTGGTGGACTTCAACTCCCAGAATTCCTCAGCCAGCATAGCTCAGCTTGGAAACCTCTTACTTTTCCCTCAGCGTGGCTGGCTCAGGAATTCTGGGAGTTGAAGTCCACGAGTCCTAAAAGAGCCGAGGTTGCCTACCCCTGGCCAAGTGCACGGAGAAGGCTACTTGTTCCTACTATACTCCAGGCTCAGAGGAGAAAAGCTAATGAGAAACGGGAGGCTTCATACCAGTTCTGCTTCTGAGCTCTCTGAAGATCGTGATTGGCTACCATGGGAGGCCAGTTCCTCCAGTCTAATCCAGTAGAGTTGGACTCGAGTTTCGGCTGGGTTCTCGTGAACTTCCCATGAACCCTGCAGAGCCTGTCAAATCCAACCAAGGAGGTGTCTTCATGTCATCTGTAAGATTTAGAATATATTATTCATAGCAAACTGAGGCAAACGGGAATAGCAGGCAGTTCTGGTAGGTTTTTATGGCTTACCCAGTGAAACTTTTGCTTTGTTCTTTACGGGTGGTAAAGATTGGGTAGTTAGTTGTGTTGCTAAATCTCTCGGTCAAAACTGAGCCAAGAACTACAGTGTAGAAACTCTTCTGAACAACTTGGCTTTTCCCAGCCTAATCATGTCTTTCCATTGGTTACCAAGCCATGGTTTATTCACTTAAGCCACAATTCATCCTGAGCAAAGCTACAGAATCGCTGGCCAGCAGAGTCGGTCAGCTCACACGGTCCATAAGCCAAACTTAAGGTGGTTGTGGCTTAATTGCAGGCTTAGAAGCCAGTTGCTGAGATTCTGACACGGCTGATTCAACAGAAAGCCTCTTAGGAAGTCACAGGCAATTCCAGGAACCTCCTTGTTCTTGCAAACTTTAATTGGACTTTCCCATCCACCTACTTGAAATAGGCTGCGGCCAACAAAAGCCTTTGTTTTCGTCTCTGATATAATCAGAACAAGAGAGGATTTTTTGCATTCTTAAGCGCTTGGCACCTTTCCAGCCCTTGCCAGATAGCTTATGAAGTCTAGCCCATTTTTATATCCTTTCTTGATAAGAAGATTGTTGCAGTGTAGCTAGGAACCCCTTGAGATATTCAGTAACTTGGTTACTGGACAGCTGCCAACAAAATAGCCCTGGCCTTTATTTATTTATTTATTTATTTTTTGGAATGTATGGACTGGCCCATCCCAACCTGTTGGCTAGGCTGGCTCAGGAAGTTGCAGGTTGTCGTTACACACACCTGCAGTTACTGAGAAAGTTATTGCTCATAGCAGAAGAAATGTCCTTGGCTAATCTTTTAGGTCAGCAACAACAAAAGGGACAACTCCTTTTTTTCCCCCCCTTGCATCTGGCCCAGCTGAAGGTTATAGAAACTTCCCTATGTGTATATTACAAGCTTGTTCTCTCCCCCTTACTCTCCAGTGTAGGATTTCTTGCTGCTCTGCAAAATCTAACCCCAGCTATTGTTGAGTGGGTGCGGGTGTAAACCTTTGCCAGGAATGTGAATAATCAACTTCAAAGCAACTATTTCTCACACAGTACTAAGGGTAAAGAATACATAGAAACCTTCATTCAGTTCTCCGTTTTCAAACGGGGCAGGAGAGAGAAAGTAAGTCTATTCAAAACCACCTCTTTTGTGGGCAGTTCTTTCCACCTTCTCCCTCCCCTCCTCCAGACCTTGGCGATCATATTCTGCATTTAACTGGTGCCTACAGGCTTCATCAAAGGTTTAAACTGGACAAAAGTGCATTTTTCTAAATGGTGAAAGGTGAAATAAGATGCTATTCTCCAGGTAGGCCCAAGGATCGTCTTGTGAGGCTAGCCCAGGGGTAGGCAACCTTGGCTCTTTTATCACTGGCTCAGGAATTCTAGGAGGTGAAGTCCACGAGTCATAAAAGAGCCAAGGTTGCCTACCCCTGGGCTAGCCATAAGGCTGCTGGCTGTAAGATCTTTCCCACCTACGTGATTTGAGGATGAGAACATGTGTGTGAATCACATGTCTGGCTACAGATGTCTGGAAGCCCAGCATCATTATTTTTTTTTTAAGGCTGGGACATTTGCCTTGTGTGACTTTTGCATGGGATGGGGGTATGTGGTGCAGTTAAGGATTTTATTGCAAGGAAATCAATAATAATTTCCAGAGAGTTAACTTCTCCAGGGTATCTGAATTCTGCCAGCAACATTTACGGAGCTGCTTTTTCTAGGAGTTGATAACAGGAATCCAACTGTAGAACTCTGATGTCTCCGTTCCAAAAACGAAAACATTTTGGGGGTGGGAGAAGAAACAACAATTTGTGATACAGGGTCCTAGGGAAGATTGTGGGTTTCCTCTTTTGTCCCTTATATGAAGGTGGACATCTTTATCCAGGTTGAGAGACGGGAGTAACCTAGACGATCAGGAGCTTGGAAGGGAACAACTTGAAAGAAATGGCTGAAGGTGTGGGTGATGTTTAGCTTGGTGAAGAAAAACTTGCCAGGAGACAAGAGCAGGTTTCAAAGATGAGAAGGGACACCCTCTAGAAGATGTGGCAGACAATTCCAGAAGATAGATGGAAACAACATCAAGCCCAAAGAAAGTCTGGAATGTCTAGGACAGGGGTAGGCAACCTTGGCTCTTTTATGATTCGTGGACTACAACTCCCAGAATTCTGGGAGTTGAAGTCCACGAGTCATAAAAGAGCCAAGGTTGCCTACCCCTGGTAGGATCTCCTGTCACAGGCAAGGGTTGGACTTGAAAACTTCAAGAACCCTGTTTAAATTACAAGGAAGTTTTGATGGGACATAGGAGAACATCTGAACAGGGAAGAAGATTCATTAATGAACCAGGCTATCTTGGAGAATGGTGAATCTCCTTTGCTGCTGAAGGTTGAAGAGAGGGTGGATGACTATCTGCTGAGGTGGCTACGATAGTGGTTTTCTGCATTAGGGTTAGAAGATTTCCAAACATCTTCCTGTTTGTTATGATCTAATCCTCCCGTGAGTGTGTGGGCCACGAATTAAATAAGATGCTCCATCATTTTATGGAACATAATTACCAGTCATACAACTTTTCATCTCCTGGAACATGAAAAATAGCCATTTGGTGATACCCTTGGCAGGTCTGTGGAGGGCATTTTGCATCCTTGGCCTTCAGATCCAGCACCTTTGCCTTAGATCCACCTTCCCCATCTTAGCACCTGCCAAAAGGGTGGATACTGAGACTAGGAATTCTGGGGATTGTAATCCTTTGCAGCTTTGAACAGTGCTGGGTTGGAGAAAGCTGCCTTAAATAATTAGCGGTCTCCTTGGTGTTGAGGACTGGAAAGAGTAGATGGTCACAGAAGTCCAAATACAGATAGTCCTTGATTTACAGCAGTTCATTTAGTGACTGTTCGAAGCTACAACGGCAGTGAAAAAAAGCGACTTACGGTTGTTTTTCACACCTACGACTGTTGCAGCATCCCCAGGGTCATGTGATCAAAACTCAGATGCTTGGCATCTGGTTCATATTAATGTCGGTTGCAGTGTCCAGGGGTTACGCTTTGCAAAGCCAATGGGGAAGCCAGATTCATTTAACAACCTGGTGACTTACTTAACAACTGCAGTGATTCACATAACAGCTGTGGCAAGAAAGGCCGTGAAATGGTGCAAAACTCACTTAGCAACAGACATTTTGGACTCAGTTGTCATAAGTTGTGGACTATGTGTAGACAACAGACAGACAGACAGACACACACACACACACACACACACACACGAGAGCATGTCTCTGTCTACTTGCTCTTTTTCATCCAGAGCTTGACTCCCAAATGTTGGGGGGGGGGAAAGAAAAGCTCTGCAATCTTTTTTTGGCCTTAATGAATCCCTGCAAGATGGTCATTAAGTGAAACTGATGGAAATGGACGTTCTGTCTCCCTTAATTTCTTTTAGAGCCTCCATTTCCCTTCCCCGCTGCAACCTTCCTGACTGTGTTAACTGCTCTTCCATTAACGCTTCCCTCTTAGCAGAAACCTAAGTGACAGTAATGTAATGGCAAGGTGGGGCTTGGGGGCTTTTCCCCATTTTCGTTTTCAGAAAAGGAGAGAATACCTATTCTATTCTCCACCTTCTTAGTTTGGGGCATTGCCTATTTTTTTTATTATTATTTTTTGCTTCCGGAATTTCTCGGGCACCTTTGCCCCAGGAGTTCTGAATGGCGACTCGTGCCGTTTTGGTGCTCCTGCTCAAAAAATAAAGAGGGCAAGTTGGCAACGTCTGGAAACTCCACACCTGAATGCTAATGATCCCAGCGTCCTTCCTCCCACGGCTGGCCAAATGCATCAGCTGACATCCACCCTCCCGTGCCTCTCCCCTGTTTGCCCAAATTAAAGGGGTAAAGAACAAAGTTCCGAAGGAAATTCAGGGCAGGACCAATTTGCATAGACATCTGTCAGATAGGAGTTCAAACATGGCCATCTGGATTCACGTTCTTGTCCTTCTCGATTATTCTGAATAAAGAGGCAGCCATGCAGCTGCCGGTTCGTTTCTGGCACACAAAACAGGCTAGGAACTGAGCAAGCACACATGCACATCACAATGATGCTTGGTTTTGTGTGAATGGCATACCTTCTTCCTGAGTGGGGTTTGGGCAGCCACATTCTTAATGCGAGCACAATAGCGCGCAATCCTCGCTTGTTGCTTCCCCTCCCCCCTCCCTTGTAGCTGATGGTACAGCCATCCATCCCTCTTGGCAATCCCTCTGCCCCTCTCGTCTTAGTCAAAAAGATGAAAAAAATGCTTCTTCATATTCAGCTACTTTAATGGGTGTTCCCAATCTTGCGCTTGATCTGAGGGAGCAACGACCTGGTGTTTGAAGCATCTGTTACCATCAGCCGTGTTGGTTCCAGATCTACAGCTCTTTGCTTACTTGTCAGCTCAGTTTGGGGGGTGGGAAATATCCCAGACCCCGGCACCTCATAAATTCCCCTTCTAATTTAAGACTGCTTTCTACCTCTCTTGATGTCGTTTCCCACTGAAAGTCTCCTTTGCATCAATATGAGCAGTAGCCCACTTTGTCTCACCCGGGGTCTTCCTTGACCATTGGACCAACTCTCACCATACTTAGCTATCGTGGTGAGATGGGATTCTGGGTACTGAAGTCCAGGACATTGGATGGGTTGACAAATTGCGGGCATCTGCAAATATCTGGCTTACCAAGAAGGTCTTGAAGTGGACGGGGGTTGAGTATTGGATGTACCTGACTCACAACGTTGCTTGCTCTGTCTCCTTTTGTAGGATGGCTTCTACCACTTCTTCAATAAGCATGGCTCGGACGCAGCTGACCAGAACAGCACCATCAGCAATGCTATTATGGCGGCGGCAGGATTTGGCCTGGCTGGATTGGCTTTCCTTTTGGTGGTGCGATAGGAACCCACAACATCCGCGGTGACTTAAGACTGCAGGGAGATAGGACGGGTGGGCTCGTTCCTATGTTAAACTGCTAACATCCCAGCGAAACATCCATTCTATATTTCTACGACGGTCGAAGATAGAAGCCTATATATATAAATATATATTTTTAACTAGAATCGGGGCAAAAATTAGTTGAGCACACACACATCATCACTTCCCGGCACGACAAAATGGTTGGTGAATGCCTCTTTGCGCTCATCCTAAGACTGGGCACCTTCTGGATCTCGGCGTTAGGGCTGTCACCTCGTCACCATTTGTTCCGGGAACCGTGGGGAGTGCTGGGTGTTAACGCTACTTGTTCATGGTGGGCTTGTGATGGAATCAAGTGGAAGACGTGTTTGCCTTTCTTCTTTGTGTGCGTGTGTATGGTGCGGTGGGGAAGGGAGGGGTGGGGAAGGGAGGGGCAGGAGGGATCGTTGCCTTGTGAAATGTGAGCCAGTATTAATAAGAATGAAGAGCTTATTCCTCTTGGGGTGCAATGCAAATCATACGAGGCCACTCGATAACCTAAACTTGCAAGTTCCATGTTGCACAGAGCATTATAGCTTACGTGTTTTTGTTATAATGACATAACTCTTAAGTTACACTACAAGTAGATGTCGAGAATGTTGATACCAAAACAGTCGAGGCTGCAGAACCAGTTCTTAACTGAAGTTGTTTAACTATTAAAAGAAGAAAACCTTTTTAAAATTGGTATATTTGGAAGTCCATTGAAGGCTGGGATTTCTGTGGATTTCCTGTCAAATCCAGAAACTCCATATAACTTAATATATTTTTGAAGTATTTATCATTGTATAATACTGGTAGCTGGTTAACATCTATTTTTGTTAAATTCCATTTTTTTAAAAAAAGAAAAGCTCTCCAGTTGCTTTCTTGGCTGTATCTGTCTTATAACTTGTTTAACAGTTCTAGTTTTGGTAATTGATAGACTCTGTATTGTACAAAATAGTCTTTGAGAAGTGTCCTGTGTCCTTTCCTTTAGCTTGTACAGTTTTAATATGTGAATAAACATAACTGAATATTTTTATTTTAAACAAGTTTACGAGCAGACTTTATATGGAATTTTCTCTCTCTCTGTCTCTCTCTCAAAGGCCCAACACGCCAGGAGCATGGATGTGCCTCCAGGAAAAAGCTGTTCTTGTGCTTTGTTGGTTTTTAATGCTTTTTTTCTCTGCTCAAAGGGGAGATAAATGCTATCACTTCCACGTTTCGGCAATCAGGAGACTTGACGCCATCTTAGTGAATGCAAGACAAATTTCCTGCAAGCGTTTCACATGCTTCTGTCACAATGTGTTTTCTGTCTCACAATGTCATTTGGACATCTTTCCTTCCAGGCCATTGTACAGCGGTCTGGCTGCGGTACGGCAGATGAACACAACATCACAAACATTTGCAGAGGTGGAGAAACAGAAGTTCGGCCTATCTTTAGTGAATCAAGGGCAGATTTTGCAAGGGACATAATCTGATGTGTATAGTTAAATGACAGTGAATTGAAGATTGACACTCCGATGTCTTTTGGTATATATCTTAGTTTGGGAGAAAAGGTGAAAATGTGCAGACACCATTCTCTTTAAAGCTATTACATATTTCCATGGACTTTTGCATTAAATGAGGAGAGAGCTGCTTTAAAGAGTCAGCTCATTAAAGCAGATATAGCTTCTGGCCTGCACAGAAGCTCAAAAGAAGGTGCTGTGAATTCATTTCCAAAGCACTTCTCAGTCCTATTTCTGTTCGATCCACGTTTTAACTTTTTTGCTTTCACTTTTTAATTTGAGATGATGCCTGTCCTCAGGGACCATTATTGGGGATGACAAACTTAGTGAAGAAGTAATGTTTCACTCCTTGATCTCTCCAAGAAATCTTGAAAAGGTCTTCTATTTTGCCTGGAAAGTCTTCTCCGAACGGAGCTGAACTTAATTTAGGACACTGATTTCTGACTGAGCTTTCCTGAACCCTTTTCTACATTGACAAAAAAAAATTAAAAATGAGTCGGTTGGAAAAATAGCAGCTGTGATATTTTCCTTCCCTTGGACACCTGCGTGCATCTGCTTTGCAACTACTGATAGGTTAGGGGTTGATAACTGCCGTTTAATTTGCCACCTGTCTTTTTAAAGTTTAACCTAAAAAGTTGAAATCCAGGATTAACCTTTTCCGCAGGAAGGGATCTGGCCACGTGTCGCTTTTCTCATTTGTGCCAAAATAAAAAAAAAATCCATAGAATTTGTGCCAACCCAGGTTCTCTGCTGAAGGCCTGGTGGCTCAATCCATTGTTCAGAAATGGTTTTTGGAAAGGTGCAGGTTGAAGCCAAATATAATTTGCAGTCTCAGTCTTTGATCCCAGGATTTACTGATTGCCTGCATTTATTCAATGCTGATTTTCAGCCCTCTGAATGGACACAGGATGTTTTGTAGTTTAAACTCCAGAACAGGACAAAGCCAATAGAAAAACCCTTCAGTGCTATGGCCCTTTCTTAAGACCATCTTGCAGCAAACTAGTTCTGCATAAGGGTTAGCGCTTCAGTGGGCTGATAACCCTAAGAATTGGCCTTCCACCTTACCTGTACAGGTGGTGATGTTGACTTGTTAATCATAATCATAATAATAGAGTTGGAAGGGACCGTGGAGGTCATCTAGTCCAACCTGTTGCTCAAGCAGGAAACCCTATCCCATTTCAGACAAATGGCTGTCCAGTCTCTTCTTAAAAACTTCCAATGTTGGAGCATTCACCTCTTCTGGAGGCAGGTTGTTCCACTGGTTAATTGTTCTAACTGTCAGGAAGTTTCTCCTTCGTTCTAGGTTGCTTGGTAAATGGAGGCAGTCCTCCATTGAGGGCCACAAGCGAGCCCAAACTTTCTGTTGCTAAGTGAGGTAGCTGTCAAAGTGAATTTTGCCCCATTTTATAACCTTTCTTGCCATAATTCTTAAGTGAATCTCGTTTGTTAAGCGATTCTGGCTTCCCCATTGACTTGGTTTGTCAAGGTTGCAAAAGATCCCCAGACACTGCAATGGTCATAAATATGAGTCAGTTGCCAAGTGCCCAAATTTCAATCACATGAACCTGGGGATGCTGCAACAGTCGTAAGTCATTTTTTTCAGTGCAGTTGTAATTTTGAACGGTCAGTAAATGAACTCTTGTATGTCGAGACGAACTGCGTAGTACCAGGATGGGGGAAATGGTTCTAGACCAGGGGTAGGCAACCTTGGGTCTTTTATGATTCGTGGACTTCAACTCCCAGAATTCCTGAGCCAGCCATGCTGAAGGGAAAGAGAGGTTTCCAAGCTGAGCCATGCTGGCTCAGGAATTCTGGGAGTTGAAGTCCACGAGTCATAAAAGAGCCAAGGTTGCCTACCCCTGGTCTAGACTCTTTGCCATCCTGTAAATCATTTCTAGTCTGCTTCCATGTCGGTTTGATTAATCATCCAGGAAGATGGGGCATTAACTTGGTTTGTAGCCAACATATTTAAAAATCTAGACATGAACTACAAGCCCAATATATATTTAGGAAAGAAAGCTGTTTTTCAGCTCTAGAAATTGAAAAACATAAACAGCTGGCCTGGGGTTGTGCGTCTGCATTGGCTATACAGGTTCCACGCAACTGCGAAAGTCAAGGTGTACCTAATTTTGTGTTGACTTTCACTGTCCACAGATAGTACAATCAAAAGTGCATAAGGAAGCAATGAAAGGAGCCAAGAACTTTTTGAGCTCTTTCATTTTCTATTTTTATTCCTCTGTAAAGTCCCGGTTTTTTGTTACTGTTTATGGAGGAAGAAATGCAAAGCAAGAATTATCTGGCAACCTGAAGCAGTCGGTTGGCAGATGTGTGTGTGTGTGTGTGTGTGTGTGTGTTTTAATACTGCCTAACAGTTACACACTTTTGAAAAGCAAATGCCCCTTATAGAGTCCCATTTGTTTCCAGCGCAGCTGTGATAGGATAGACAGAGCCAGGATCTGCTGTGTGTAGATGTGATAGGAGGGGTTGTCTCTCCAAGGTGGAAGTCACCCTATGTTCAAGGAAAGTCTTTTTCTTTTGGGCCCTGTCTTTCAGGATTGTAGCCTGTATCAACACCCAGTTCAGGGAGTTCCTCTGTTTAATCTAGCATGACCTTGTGATTATTTCTGAACAGCCAACTCCCAGAGTAAACCTAGATAGAACAGGAATAAGGAACTCCACACCCTTCCCTCCCGGCACAATTTATCTTGTGTTATAACCATACAAATATGTTGGGATGTGCAGTAGCTTCACCGGTAGGACAGACAAGGAAAATTTGCAGTACAAGTCTCCGATGGGAGAGGGGAATTTTGGTAGGCCTGGCCAGTCCAGCTTTGTTGTAGCAAAAAGCAAAGTCGAACGTTTGAGTCCTGAACTGTAGAAGCTTCTTGGATGAGAAGCGAAACGTGTCTTCAAGGAGAAACAAAGTCCAGTTGCCTTATGAGAAAGCACCTTTGGCTTGGATGAATGAGACATTGAGTCCTCTACTAGCCTCATGAGTCTCCCAAAATAATACCAAATTATTTTGCTTTCTTGGCAGGCGTTTTCCCCCCCCCCTTTTAACTAGAGCCCTCGATTATAGATATTTTTGTTTTTAATTCCTTAGAAGGCCTGAAGAGTAAAAGGAGGAGCCTAAGGCCGTTTCTTGGAACATGGCTTGGCAGTAACCCAGTTTCTCGTTGGATTGATTTTTAGTTAGAAACATCCTTTAAAAGAAATTTGGAAATGAATTTTGGGTCATGTTGAGGATCAAATATTTGGAGGGCATCTGGGGTTCAAGAAATGGAGCCATTTCTCATCACCCTAGTCTTTATCCAGGAGACCCATGGTAAGATGCCCCCTGGGGCTCCATGTAAACATTTGGAGGTCTTCCTGCTCAATTTTTATTATTTTATTCCCAAGAGACTGGAACATGAGTTCTACATGGGATCAAGAATAGCGACCCTGTGGATTCTACCTCAACAGATATGGCCAATAGGAAGGTATGGCAAAAGGCATAATTCAACAAGTCATTTCCTTCCCATTTTTTAACTCTTTAGAACACTGTTGGCCTTGTCAAGCTTCCACCAAGAACTTAGGCAAAGTTTATATCTTATCAAACCCACTTAAGCCAGAAATAATTGCTTCCTTCATATGTCATGCTAAGCGATAATACAGGTTGTATGTTCCGGGCTGAGCATGTCATCTGAACGCGGCCTGTAAAGGGCTGCGATATATATCATGGTTTATAACATAGTTTGTTCTATGAATCTGACTTACTTGGGTTAATTCAAGAAATGGCAAGGGATGCTGTGTCAATACAGCTGAAGAATTTTCTCAGTTCCAACTGTTTTAGAGGCTTGAGAAATAATGGAAGTTCCTTGGGACTAGCTTGCTTTCATGCGGGGCTTGTGAACGCTTATTGTTCTAACGTGTTCCTCTTTTCCCATTAGTTAAAAGCGCAAACATTTCCTAGTTGTAAAACTTTCCGCTCCTCCTTTTCACCAATGGCTTGGGAAATCTAGTGGCTTCCCAACAGCTGAGTTCAAACCACTCTCTCAAACACAGAGTTAGCCTGAGTTGTGCACCAGGTTCAGCCCTAAAGCATGGTTTGCAAACCACTGTGTGTTCCCATAAGCTTCTAGGCTAAAATTAAGCCAACATCCAATGTGAGAGTTCTAGGATGCTGTGAGAAGACTTAAAACTTTGCTTCTCCGGGATTCTAGGCTGCATCCTCGACAATCCCCTTTCCGAAGCCTCTGGATGGCATTTGCCGGTGCATTTTTGTGGAAGGAATTGGTTAAACGGTGTGGTTTGGGTAGGTCAAAAGGCAACGTGAAACAAGAACCTCAGCAGGAGCACTCGACCATCTGCTGAGCATTTGATCTCGTGTCCTGTGTGGCATCCCATAATCACCAGTGCCCCATTGTTGCTTTGTGCACTGAGACCCTTTGAACTTGCACAGCCACAGTATTGCTGGGCTAGGCTTTCATTCCCTTTTGGAAACTGAAAGAGCCCTTCGCCAAACTTCACATCCCCCCCAAACCAGCAGCTGAGAGGGTGTCTCTCTCTGTCCTTCTGTTTCTCAGCTGTCAGTTAGTGAAATGTAATCATGGTTGAAAATCCATCCGAGCTTCAGAAAAAGGTAGAGACTTGATCATTATTTCGGCTTTCTAATGAACACAACAGCTGCCAAGGGCTGCCCTGAAGGATTCCAGCTGGTGTCTAGGACAAGGCTTTATTCTGCTGAGCCAGGCTTGCTGGAGGACTTTGGCATCTGATCTGACTTAGGGAACCTCTGTTGGTAGGACATCTCCTTGAATTGTGGGGACCTTGGTGCTCTCTGAGCTTGGTGCTCTGATTGATCTCCTCAAATCTCCTTAAGCGAAGAAGGATCCGTGCCATCATCTCTTCAACACACCAACTGGACTCCTAGGTCCTATTTATTGGGTGGTTGTTGTTTTTTAACATCCCAAACTTGGTGTGACTGCTAAGTCATGAACCCTGGTTGGCAAAATCATGGTGGTTGGGTTCACTCAACATATTAAGCCAATGCCGGAATTAAGACCTTGTGTGATGTAGTATCCAAACAGATGGGAAGAGAGGATGAGCAGTTTTGGGGAAAAGGCGAAGCAGGAGTGTGTGTGGGGGGGGAATTGAAAGGGAAACATCCTTGTTCTAGTTAGTCTTCCAGGAGAACTCTTTGAAGAGGGAACCTGCTCTGTGGAAAGGTAGCTTCAAAAGAGGAGAAAATCTGCAGGCTTCATGGCTACCGAAGGTGGCGCAGTGGTTAGAATGCAGTATTGCAGGCTACTTCTGCTGACTGCTGGCTGCCTGCAGTTCGATTCTCACCGGCTCAAGGCTGAGTCAGCCTTCCATCTTTCCGAGATTGGTAAAATGAAGACCCAGATTGTTGGGGGCAATAAGTGATATTGCTATTGTTATAAATGGTAGCACTGTGGTTAATATTGCAGGATGATTCTGCTCACTGCCAGGAGTTCGATCCTGACTGGCTCAAGGTTGACTCAGCCTTCCATCCTTCCGAGGCTGGACCCAGATTGTTGGGGGCAATTTGCTAATTCTGTAAACCACTTAGAGAGGGCTGTAGAGCACTGTGAAGTGGTATATAAGTCTAAGTGCTATTGCTGTTGCTACTGGTACTGTAGGGCAGGGCACAGCCACCACTTCAGACCACGGATGCTAGGGAGGCAGCAAGCAGCAATAATTTCCAGAATTGTTTTGTATGGATCTGTCCTCCTTGCCTAGCATCCTCCTTAGTTGGAAGCAGAATGGCACAATCAGAATCGCCACAGCCAACTGGCCACAGGACAATCCAACAAATGCAAAAGTTAAATTAATTTCAAAGGAACCATGGTCAATAATAATGAAATAAAATCAATCTAGAAATACAAGAGTTACAATAATTTCAACAAAAATGTAGTCACCAATAATAAAAGTAACTGAATGAAATGATTAATACGGCTTTGAGTTGTCACGCAGCACGTTGTCGTGTGGCAAATTGGCCTTGGCAAGTCAGCCACGGCAAGTTGTCCTAGACCAGGGGTAGGCAACCTTGGCTCTTTTATGACTCATGGACTTCAACTTCAGCTATGCTGGCTCAGGAATTCTGGGAGTTGAAGTCCACGAGTCATAAAAGAGCCAAGGTTGCCTACCCCTGTCCTAGATTGATTGGAAGTTAGCTTTCTGTGTAACATGGTCCTCTAAATTAGCCTGTTACCCTCACAAGTTGGCTGTCTGAGGAATTCTGGGAGTTGAAGTCCACAGGTCTTAAAGCTGCCAAGGTTAGGCACCCCTGATATGTACAATCTAAAGCAGGGGTGTCAAACTCAATTTCATTGAGGGCCGCATCAGCATTGCGGTTGCCCTCAGGGGGATGGGTGGGTGTGGCCTGGGTGGGCGTGGCCTACTGGGTGGGTGTGGCTAAAGTGCGTATGGCCTACTGGGTGGGCGTGGCCAGCTCTACATCGTTCGCATCAAGGGTGCCTATGGGGGCCTGGGCAGGAGTGGGACAGATCTGAGGGTCTCTGGCAGAAGGAGGGTCTCTGGGCCAGGGCCAAGGCAGTGGGGGCCATTCCCTCACTGTTTCCAGGATGAAACCACTTTGTGGGCCAGATCCGGCCCCCGGGCCTTGTGTTTGACATGTCTGATCTAAAGTGAAACCAGGGAACTAATATCTCAGGCTGGTCTGAAATGGCTTCATGGTTGAACACCTGCTTGTGGGAGAGGAAAAAGGGGTGGTTTAGCTACCTTCCTTTCTCTCGTTCCTATTACTTCAGGAATATTTTTTTGGATCGGGGAACATTTATAGTTGGGGAATGGTCTTAGTCTGCACAACGCTGTATGGTTTGGTTCTGCAAGCAACAGAAGCTGGGGGGTGGGGTTTACAGAAGCACCCATGGTTACCATTCCAAACCCCTTCACATCAAAGAGAGACCCATTCAATTCAGGAGGGCTTACTCCAGAGCAGACTGTCATAAAATTGCATCACTAGGGAACTTTAATCCAACACACAAGCTACTTTCTGACAGCTGGGTTTAGTTCAACTAGTAAGCTTGCTTTGAACCATCTGGCGCGTTGCATATGGAAAGTTCCCAGTTGCTTAATGCTCATTTGGAGGTTAAGCCATATTTACTCAGGAGGGTTCCTAATTATATTTTGGGCACTTGGGGGCTGGGAGCCGGGCTTGCCTGCAGCAGTACGTCTCACCGTCTGTTCCTTCCGCAGCATCCACACAACAGACATGGTTTATTTATTACGCAGGCAAGGGAAGTGTTTCCAACTCCTAGAAATGAGTTTGTCCATTTGTGGTCAAAGGACAGTAAAAGGTTGCATGCTACAGTTAACCATACATAAAATGCTGTTAAATGAGGAACTCAGTTGCTTAATGCCGTATCTAACACGATCTGCAGACTGCAATAAATTTGAGATAATGCCTATGTTAGATCTAAGTCTGCCTGAGAGCTTTTGCTTCTGCTGCTCACTCTTTCTCCTTCCTAATGGAAAGATCCATAGAGTGGGCAGTAACTCCTGCTTTGGTCTCCACCTTGAGAGTTTCCTAGAGGCATCAGTTGAGTAATTACCGGCAGTGCTTTTTTTGTAAAAGAAAAAAGGTGCCGGAACTCACACGTGTCATACAACCCGCCTTGCCTACCCTACAAGGTTCCATCCAAAAAAGGTGCCGGAACTCCGTTCTGAGCGTTCTATGAGAAAAAAAGCCCTGATTACCGGGTACGAGATGGACGTTGGGGGTGAATCACCAGAGCTTTCTATTTAATACAAAATAATAGAGAGTAATAGAGTTGGAAGGGATCTTAGAGGTCATCTAGTCCAATCCCCTGCTCAGGCAGGAAACCTTATACCATTTCAGATAAGTGGCTGTCCAGTCTCTTCTTAAAAATTTCCAGTGTTGGACCATTTGCAACTTCTGGAGGCAGGTAGTTCCACTGATTAATTGTTCTAACTGTCAGGAAATTTCTCCTTCGTTCTAGGTTGCTTGGTAAATGGAGGATTTGCCTACTATAGAAGAATGGACTTTAAAAGTTTCGAACCTGGCAGAAATGGCAAAAATTTCAGCATATTTGAAAGACCATTTGCAACAAAGATATATCTTGGAATGGAGAAGATGGATTGATTACATTCAGAATAAATATGGGACTAAAAAGTTTCATTTAGCATTTGAATAAGTATTAGATTTATAAGATGTATTATTATTTAGTTATTTTTAAGGAGAGTTAAAGTGCGATAGGATTTAAAGTGTTATTATAGTTAGTTAGCATATTATAGTTTAAGATTGTTAGGATCAATACCCTGTATTATGCTCTGGGAAGTCGGGGGGGGGGAGGGGGAGGGAGGGGAAATTGGGTGGGGGTGGGGGAGGGATGGGTTTTATGTTTAAAATGTATCTGTAAAACTTTTTAATAAAAAAACAAAAAAAACACAACTTCCAGTGTTGGAGCATTCACCGCTTCTGGAGGCAGGTTGTTCCACTGGTTAATATTTCTAATTGTCAGGAAATTTCTCCTTAATTCTAAGTTGATTCCTGTCTTGATTAGTTTCCACCGACTGCTTCTTGTCCTGCCCTCAGGTGCTTTGGAGAATAGGTTGCCCCCCCCCCACCCCGCTTTATTTGTGGCAGCCTCTAGGTTGCTTCTCTCCTTGGTTAGTTTCCATCTGCTGCTTCTGGTCCTGCCTTCAGGTTCTTTGATAAATAGGTTGACCCCCTCTTCTTTGTGGCAGCCCCTCAAATATGGGGATACTGCTACCATGTTACCTAGTCCTTCTTTTCTATAGACTAGCTATGCTTATTTCCTGGAATCGTTCCTTCATACGTTTTGGTCTCCAGGCCCTTAATCATCTTCGTTCTTCTTCTCTGCATTCACATTTATTTTGCTTTGGGCAGGTGTCATAGCCCCAGAGATGTTTCTAGCTTGCTTCCATATCTATTTCTGCTTTTGTGCATATCCATGTGTTGCCTTATCATTGATAAGGCCGCAGCTCTAGTTCAGAATATCCACTTATCATTTAGTTCCCAGCAGTTCTAAAAGCTTTCCGTTTGGTTTAGGATTTTTGCTGGGCCCACTCAGCCTGCAAGTTCACCCAGCTCCTAGTAATCATTGCTTGCTTGTGGCCGGTCGGGATGGAAGTTAATCAAAAACCGCTACATACTGTACATTCCAGTGGCGAATTCTTTGCCTGAGCACCAATAATGAGCTTCTCTCTCCTTGTCCCCACCCCACCCCACCCCATAAGCCATGAGGTTTACCCACATTTGCTTTCTGCCTTCAATTATCTTCTCCACATCGGTTGTCTGTCCACCACCACCACATTCTGCTCTGGAATGTGCCCTCGCTTCGGAGAATGTGCACAGACAAAACATTGCTCACTACCAGCCTGGGGGTTTTAGATGAGGTGGATGATCACAGGACCTGCATTTCTTTTCATGAACCTTGAAGGCCTTTAGGCCTTCTCTGGTCCCGGACAGGAGAAACTGAAGTCCAATCACTCATCTTGGACAAATAAAAAAAGCCGGAGGGAGGCCTGAAGCTAACTTAGGCAATGGCTCCAGATTCCCTTCCACCTCCGACCACAATTGCCAAAATTGGTAGTGATTTCCTCCCATTTTGAGACAAGAAACCATCCAGGAACGAGAGCATAATCCCTTAAAGAGACATAACACAATCCCCCTCATCCAAAAAATCTTGAATAATAGAAAAACCCTCATGATGATGTTATCCATTCAGTCACGTCCGACTCTTGGCGATTCTATGGGCCCAGTCTCTCCACGTCTTTTGATCTTGCACTGCTTCTTTGAGTTGTTCTGTTTTCTGGCTGGTGCCATACCTGAGCCACACCTGTACACATTCACTGACTTCTTGATGCTGTTGGTGATGCTGGTGGCGCTTGACCAAAGAGGTGTATGGCATTCCTTCGGTCGCCTTCCAGGGACATTGCAATCCTCTGAAAATTATAACAGTGGAGAAAATAGTCACATTTTAGCTTTTGCTATTAAACCTTTAATACAAGGTGCTTTCCTTTTCTTTTCTTTTTTTTTAAAAGTAGTTCTTCACAGAGTTGAGTGTAACAGACTTGACTCCTGCCTTTTCTGTACTGGCTGTGGTTGTCTTGTTCTTGTTGTTCCCTTTGCTCTTTGTTGTGTTCTCATGAAATGTCTGCAAGAAAACAGTCAAGTTCAGAAAGCACCAAGGACCCAACAGTCCTTCATCTCCTCCTCCTCCTCCTCCTCCTCCTCCTCCTCCTCCTCCTCCTCCTCTTCTCCTCTTTTCCTTCCTCTCTGCAAACCCTACTCCCTTGTACACCAATAATATCCCCCATTTGGGTCATGAAATGTCTGCAAGAAAACAGTCAAGTTCAGAAAGCACCAAGGACCCAACAGTCCTTCATCTCCTCCTCCTCCTCCTCCTCCTCCTCCTCCTCCTCCTCCTCCTCCTCCTCCTCCTCCTCCTCCTCCTCTCCTCTTTTCCTTCCTCTCTGCAAACCCTACTCCCTTGTACACCAATAATATCCCCCATTTGGGTCATGAAATGTCTGCAAGAAAACAGTCAAGTTCAGAAAGCACCAAGGACCCAACAGTCCTTCATCTCCTCCTCCTCCTCCTCCTCCTCCTCCTCCTCCTCCTCCTCTCCTCTTTTCCTTCCTCTCTGCAAACCCTACTCCCTTGTACACCAATAATATCCCCCATTTGGGTCATGAAATGTCTGCAAGAAAACAGTCAAGTTCAGAAAGCACCAAGGACCCAACAGTCCTTCATCTCCTCCTCCTCCTCCTCTTCCTCCTCCTCCTCCTCACACGTGATTGCCATCTGGGTCCTTCCCATTCAACTTCCACCAAGCAAAGTCAGTGTGATTCACTTAACTGCAGTGATGTTAATATGACTTGTGGCCAAAAAAAAAAAAGATCTTAAAATCAGCCGTGGCTGAGTTAACTGCTTTGCTTAGCAATGGAAATTCTGGCCCAAAGAGTGGATGTAAGTTGAAGACGACCTGTATGTACTTAAAGTTCAACACGGTCATTGTACAGAGATGAACTAGACCTGAGCAAGGCCAGGTTGAGCTATAAAAGTCAAAGGGCAAATGGGACCAGGGGCTTCGTCTTCTGCTTGTGCTGGTGCCCATCTTCAAGGAACTTCTCTCAACAGAGCGTGTGACCAACTCGGCTAGAGAGAAGCTCTCTGAGGATGGGATCCAGCATGGGTCTGAAAGCTCAGAAGACTAAACCTCTTCTCCTGGTGTCCAACCCAGATTGGATCCTGCAATATTATCCTGGGACACGCAGATTCGCCTTCATTCATGGAAGGGCAAAGCTCAGTTTCTCAACCTCCTCTGCAGGGTAAGGCTGTCTGTGAGGATCAGAAGGATGCTTGAAAGAGAAGAAAACCGCAGATGCCTCCACAAAGAAGGAAAGGCCGGGTTCGGGTCTTAAGAAAGGAAATAAGCGCATGCCAATTTCGCATGTCTGTTTCTCTTTACCGAGGCTGGCAATCGATTTAGCAATGGAATGCATTTTCTGAAAAGCCACGGGATTTTCTTACACGCACAACAAAAAAGGAATTCTACATTCTTCTAGATCTCCGTGTCGCCCGTGAACCTTATTTACATTTCGGGGAAAGCGGCACCAGACTTAAGTGAATAAAACGCTGCGTTGCAAAGTAGGCGAAGGAAATTCTGGGTCTTGCGTTAATTTTCTTTCGATTTGCACAGTGTGCCCTTAACAAAACGAGGAGGAAGTGACTGATGGGGTAATTATAGGTTATGAATGAAGAGCACTTCAAAAAAAAAAATCAGAAGACGTGCCCATCAATGCTGGGAAGAAGGAAAATGGCCTGGAACAAAATGCCAACTCCATCAAGATACCAGAAAAAGGCTAATGCCTCCCAGATTTCCAATTTCATTATCAGCAACCTTACAATGGGTCCAGGCTGCGATACTTATTTTTGTTTTTCTACCCCTTTAGAAAATGTTTGTTCGGATCCCTCACATTTGGCTTGTTTGCTTATTCGTGTCAGAAGCATCACAGTTAAAATAAGGGTTACTATAGGACATAAAAATTAAAATATAAATGACAAGGTTAAAATATGTACACATTAAACAGATTTTCGCACAGAAACTGGCAACATAAATTGCATTTTATCACGCTGCTAGGAGGTCCTCAAGTATATACTGGTCAGGGCAGGTATATATACAGTATATGTGTATACATATGAGCTGTGGTGGTGGAGTGGTTAGAATGCAATACTGCAGGCTACTTCTGCAGACTGCCGGCTGCCAGCAGTTCGACAGTTCGATTCTCACCAGCTCAAGGTTGACTCAACCTTTTATTCTTCTGAGGTTGGTAAATGAGGACCCAGGATTGTTTCAAAGCAAGGGGTGTAAAGTTTGGTTTGCCGAGCAGAAACTGAAGCCAAAAAGTGAAAACATGAAAAATGGGCAATATCAAGAAAGGTCATAAATTGTAACTGAAGAAAGAAAATGAGAGACAAACCTCAATGAATCCAGGATACAAGAGGCCTTTTTTAAATTTATTTTCCTTTTACCTGAAATAGTAGGCTAGGCTACAAGCTTAACATTCCACAGCTGCTTGGAAATGCACGGGTTGACCCCGGCCAAAATTCAACGTGGCTGTGAATAATAACAGGTGTCTATAAAGGAGGCAGAGAGGGAGCAGGTTAAAGGAAAGAATGCATTAGAACATGTCCTTACCTGTTTGGCTTGATCAACAAACAGTTTCTCTCCACCCGATTTCTCTAAATAACAAAACTCACTTTGTAGTCTTGCTTTAGCTTTCTCTTTATAAATGCACAATGGTAAAAGCCAAGCCCAAGACAGCAAAGTATTCAAAAATTCATTTTTTTAATCTTCAGACAGGGAGGTAATTAGGAAGCGTCTTGCTTCAATTCAGAGTGCAGAGAAGAGCAACAAAGATGGTTAAGGGCCTGGAGCCAAAAACATATGACAAATGGTGGCTGGAATTGGGTATGTTTAATTTAATGAAAAGAAAGACTAATGGTGACATGATAGCAGCCTTCCAATATTTGAGGGGCTACCACAGAGAAGAGGGGGTCAATGTATTCTCTAAAGCCCCTGAAGGCAGGACAAGAAGCAACGGATGGAAACTAATCAAGGAGAGAAGCAACCTAGAACTAAGGAGGAATTTCCTGGCAGTGAGAACAATTATCCAGTGGAACAGGTTCGTTTCAGAAGTTGTGGGTGCTCCATCACTGGAGGCTTTTAAGAAGAGACCGGACAGCCATTTGTCTGAAATGGTATAGGGTCTCTTGCTTGAGCAGGGAGTTGGACTAGAAGACCTCTAAGGTCCCTTCCAACTCTGTTTTTCTATTGTTCTGCCATCTGCAGTAGAGATCCAAATGTTCAAGAGGGTGGGCGAAGCCCAAGCGTTTTAGTACAACCCTCCAAAAATAATTCATATGTTGTTTTCAGTTGGATCTCCATGCGAGCATATGCTGTATGTAGAGATCCAGGCCAGTGCTAAGCCTGATGGTATTTCCATACAACTTTTGAGGGCATTTTGTGTGTTTAAGAGAGTCTAGCACACAGGTCTGCAACCCGCGGCTCCGGAGCTGCATGCGGCTCTTTCAGCCGTCTCCTGCGGCTCCCGGTCCTCTGCCATGTGCAGTCCAAAAAAAAAAAAAGTGGGACTAAAAAAGTTCAACCAATCAATTCAAATATGCAGGGTAGGTGCATGTCTCGCCTTGGCTCCACTCTTCAGTCAAACCCTGTTCTGCGCATGCGCGCATGTACACACATGCGCACACATTTTTTTGCGGCTCCCTGTTTTTCCTTTTGTAAGGGAACCGGTTCCGAGTGGCTCTTTCACTGTTTCAGTGGCTTCCCAGCATGTTGACTGGGTGTGATCTGCACCAAAATTTGGTGGGGAAGGAATAAAGGGTGGAGATGCATTTTAATTATTTTGTTTTATTTATTAAGATTGCAGTGGGTGTGCTTTTACCATGTATGTGTATGTGTATGTATGTGTGTGTGTATGTATATGTATATGCATATGCATATCAACACATATACAATAAAAATGCTGGTGATGTCAAATTATTTTTATTCTTACATATTTTTAGATGTTCTCCAACTCTATGGCACTATTCTCTGTTTCTCGGACGAGGGAGCCAGCGTTGTTTGAAGACACTTTCCGTGGTCCTGTGGCCAGCATGACTATATGCCAAAGATGCACGGAAACTGTTGCTTTCTCACCAAAGTGGCGTCTATTTTATCTACTCACATTTGCATGCTTTCAAACTGCTAGGCAGGCAGAGCTGGAGCAAGGAACGGGAGCTCATCCTGTCGCACGGCTCTCGGGTCTCGAACCCGGGCCGTCAGCTTTGCAGCGGACAAGCTCCGCGCCTTTAACCCCTGAGCCATCGCGTTCCCTTTCAGCCTTCTCCATGGCCAGTATGTTACGGGTCTGGGAGAAGACTGGGTCCATCTTGCCTGCATATTCTCCTTCTCTATTATTTGTACCCACCTTGTTTATTCTTCTCCTACATAGTCACCTAACTTCTTGTTTGAGAGAAAAATGGGGGTGGGGGGTGGAGGAGGAGGAGGAGATGTCTGTTGTCCTTTTCGAACAGCCTCCATACCGGGTTGGCTTTGAAACGGGGCCATTTGCCTACTGCATAAAAAGCCGTGAGAATGTAAAATGATTTTCCACCAAAGGCAACCCAATTCACTGTTGACACATAAACACAATCTCTGTGACTCTCCCACTGAGCAGGGAATTATTATGCTTGCCTTCCTCACTGCTGCAAAGTGGAAGCTGGATCTGTGCGGCTTTTTTCAGCCGCTGTAAAGCTGTTCTCGAATTGGCTTTCATTCTGTACCTTTTTTTCTGACCTGGACGAAGCTTCCAAAACCTCCGCTGTTGTTAGATCGGAACCAGAATCTCTCAAAGCGATCCAGGAGATTGAAATCCCACCCACCCCTTTTTTTAAAAAAATAAATAAATGCAATACTATTTAGTTTATTCAAAGAAAGTTAAAATACCAAACACCAACCTATGAAAAAGAAAAAAAAACACAACAAACATGACATGAAAAAGAAAAAGTGTCTTGGAAGAAAAAAGATTGACACATATATACACCTAACAGCCTTCCTAGTTGAATCCTGATGTCATACGATGATATTAATGTTCCACCCTTTACAAAACAGGCCAGAAGAATTTTAAACTACAGATAGTCCTTGACTTATGATCACAGCTGAGTTCAACCAGCTGCCAAGTGTCAGACTTCGGATCACGTGACCGTGGGCAATGCTGCAACGGCGGCTGGCCGTGTGAAAAACGGTCACAAGTCACTTTGTAAGATTGAATGGTTACTAAGTGAACTGTTGGAAGTTGTTGTAAGTCAAGGACTATCTGTGCCGAACTGGTTACGAGGAGATTGAACTCTAAGGGGATTTGAAAGAGTTAATTTTCCCTTTATAACCTCGGCTGAATAGAGTTATTGTGAATGGGGACTCAGTGTACACTGCGGGGTTTGGCTCAACCCCAAACATTTTATCAGATAAAAAGATGAAAAGTTTACAAATGTTTGGGATGTTTGCAGGGGCAGCCACTGCCCCCACCCCCACAATTTCTGGAAACTTAAAATACTCCCTTACAGATTTCTAGTCTGTTCTCCTGAACGATCCATGGATCTTTTGCTTCGTTGGAAAGAGGTCCCTTTGTCCCTTTTGGATGGCATTCCAGACGCAGGAGGGAATTATGGATGTTGTTCAAAACATAATGTGGAAAACAGTTTTTAACCTTCAGAGCTGAGCAACTGCTTTCCGTCTTCTTTTGGGTAGACTCTCCTGCATGAATAGGCTTTTAAAAATCTTCCCCGCCGTTCACCTTTTCAGGTGGGTCACATACAATGGAATATTGTTAGAAGAACGTAGGCATATCACAACAGTTGTGTGGAAAAGGTTTGACACACAAAAGGTTCTAGGCTTCTCTGAGACAAGTTGTTCTACAGGTGTTCCCTTTAGCCATAAGAGTTTATTTGGGGAGAAATTGCTTCTGAGAATACAGAAGTATGCAATTAATGTAGAAAGATATTGTATTTAAGGTAGAAAGACACTACAGGGGCTTGCAATCTTACAGAAGCTAGTAAGCTTCTAGTTCAAAGCTCTATTCCCCCCCCCCCCAAAATGGAAGCACAGGGTAGTGTTTTACAGATACGATGGACTTCAACACCCCAGATTCCCAGTAGCTTCATTTAATATGCTATTTGTATAGTTGGTTAATGACTGATATGCCATGTCTATATTTGATTAATGACTAGGAATAAAGTAGCTTGAACTGGACAAGTAGGAAAATAGGACTGGCTTGGGAATAAACTTATTTTGTCTTTGAAAGCTTTAAAAGCTTTTCACACAATGCTTGCAGATGTGCAGTTGCCTTTGATTAGGACTATATTTCTGGACTGTGAAAATATAGATGACCATCAGATGGCAGTAAAGACAGGCAAGTGAAGGAAATACTGGTTTCTGCTGCCATCTTGTGGTTTTCTCATGTTCTGCAATCCTAACTGGTAGCCTTGATCTTGATAATATGATTCCCAACGAAGGATTTCTCATTGAAGGCACACAGTAGACCCCTAAAAGTGGAGTACAGCGACTGGGGTTCACATAGGACACTAAGCTGTAGTTACGTTAATTATGGCTTAGCAAATAAACCTAAGTTGGCTGTATTTGTATGTTATATGATTAAACATCGTTTTACATCATTTACAGGTTCAGATAGTCAGAAATAAGCACAACGTATTCTAGGTTTACATGCCACTTTACAATTATGCAACCATCATTTTGATTTAAGCTGACTTTTGGTGGGGAGAAAGTACAAAAGATTTAAAAAAATATGGTTTCTCAGGGTAACAGCCCCATCTTGAGAAAACCAGGAAATTCAGGAGAGGTTGCTATCCCCGTGAGATCCTTTTAAGGGAGAGAGGGAAAAAAAGCCTTTAACCCAGGGCAAAGTGATAGCTTTTTAATTTCCTGGCTTGGTTGTTTTACATGATACACCAGCCTCCCACAGCAGCTTAAAAATCAACTTTCCTCCCCATGAAAAAGCTTGTAGATGTAATTAAATGAAGACTTCACAGCTGTTTGCAGCTGGAGACATTTGCTCGGTTAGGTCATGAGTGAAATCTAAACTTTGTAGGGGCCGAAGCTTTCTTTAGTGAGAGAGTCGGGTTGAAACCTTATGCTCTTTTTAATAATGCCTTTACTGGCTGTGGTAGGTAGTATTTCCCGTGGGGATTTTCTAGGATACTTCTTCCCACATTTGCACCTTCAGATCCGGGCTCATTTTCCCAGACACAAGATGGGTGGCATCAAGTGACTAAGGTCACCAGCCCTTTAATATTCACAAGGATAGTGGTAGAATTTGGAGATAAGTGTCAGGGTTCCGACAGATGAAACTCTTCAAAAGAACTTTGATGCTGCTAATATGGGATGTTTTTGCATTGACATTAAGGTTAGCACTTTGTATGTGCTACAATTTGCTGATCTCTGAATTTAACCTCTTGGAATGACCCCAAAGTGCTTTTTTCAAGAGGCAGCTGGGCTTCATTCGTTTTTCCTTGAAGACGTTTCACTTCTCATCCGAGAAGCTTCTTCAGTTCTGACTCAGAAGCTTCTTGGATGAGAAGCGAAATGTCTTCAAGGAGAAACCAAGAAAGTCCAGTTGCCTCTTGAAAAAGCACCTTGGGGACAACTGTGACCTGGAGGACTGAGTATCTCCATAGACACTCCTTGAGTGACAGTTACCATGTGCTTTCCCATGAAACTTAGTGTGACTGCCTTATTTTTTCCAGATCTGGCTCTTTAACCTGAAGGCACATCAACTTGCTCCCACAACTTTGGTATGAGGATGTCTCCTTAATCGTGATGAAGTTTTCCTCTCATCCCCAGCTGGTAAGTGGAGCTAGATAACTTTGGACTCTGAACTGAACTGATGTGGAGATAATATTTTCCATCTTCGCCTCACATGAGCCTTACTGTAGGGACGGTTTACATTCGTTTGCATCCATGATAAGGATATGGTAGGAATTGAGACCTTCCCAGCTCCTGTTGACTGTGGACACATTTTCTCCTCTCCATCTTCTCTCATGACCATCTTGGTTTGTGGCACTGGACTGAAATGTCACCCTGTGAGAGGACCATTATGAAGACATTCTGGGTCACTCTGAGGGAGACTTTTGGTTTTCTACTAAGTCATTGTCCAGGAGTCTTGGTCTACCCTTTCCTTTCCAGAGCTTGATGCTGCTCTAGCAAATAGCGGATAAACCTTAACTTGTCCTGAGGTAAATTGCTAGGACAGTAGTATTTATAGCAGAGAATATTTGTAGCTCAGGGTTGAAAGGAGGGGTCCGTAGTGCACTCTGAGCTGTTTTCTTGCAGGCATTCATTACCCAAACTGGGTAACCTCATCAATGCATCATCAGTACACTGATGATGTTATCTAGTTTGGGTAATAAAACATCTGCAAGAAAACAACAAAGCTTAGAGAGCACCAAGGGCTCCTCATAGCAGTGTTTGCTTACCTCATTGCCAAAGCTGAGTAGACACCATCTATATAAATAGAGCAAATTATCCCAGCATACTGCGGGCTGGCAGTTTGACACCCCTGTTCTAAAATCATATTTCTTACCCCCCCTAAAAAGAAGTCTCTTGAAAGATGACCAGGTAAATCCCAGGTATTGTAGGGGGGTAAGAAATATGATTTTAGAACAGGGGTGTCAAACTGCCGGCCTGCAGGCTGGAAGCATCATGGTGAAACCATGTGTGCCCCATTGCCGACAATGGGAAAAAAGTCGTGATACGTCACGACACGTCACGTGACATTGCGAGTTTGACACCCCTGATTTAAAAGGTCGGTTGAGTGAAACTGTTCTTTTTGTCCTGCCAAGCGTGCGTGTGTCTGTCTGTCTGTGTGTGTGTGTGTGTGTGTGTGTTTCTGGATGTCATTGAGGCCCACCTTGATATGACCACTTTGAGAACAGGATAGATTTGATTTGTTGCTAAGGTTGCCCAGGATGCTGAACCACAGCTGGCCTCAGCACTGAATGTGTACACTGATTTAAATACTCCAGGGTGATAAAATGGTATTTTGCAACATGGACTCCCACTGCGTTTCTTGGCATTGTGCATGTGCCCATCTGTCTTTCCTGAATGCATAGGAAAATGCAAGGACAATAGACATTTACCACCAGACCTGGCTGCCATCAGCAGAAAGATTTTGCCATTTGAGTTCCAGATTAGCTCCCTAACTTTTTATGTAGCTGTTGACATTTTCTGTTCCCGTGACATCTTCTGAGGATGCAAAGAAACTCAAGCTTTGCCCAGAACAGTGGAATCAACAGCAAAATGGACAGTTTGGCTCCAAGCCCAATTCAATGGGTTGGTTTTGACCTTCACTGGATGGGGCCGAGTTATCTGAGAGACCTCTTCTTCCCCCATTACATCTGCCTGTCCCATCAAGAAGAGGAATATTGAGGGTCCAGGCTTCTAGAAAGTTATATCAATAAAGGAGAATATTTGTAGCTCAGGGTTGAAACCAAGGCTCCTTGGTACGTTCTGAGTTTGGTTGCTTTCTTGCAGATGTTTCATTATCCAAACTACAGTAGGTAATATAATCAGTGCTAGTGCTGATGTTATACAACAGGGGCCTTCAAACCTGGCAACTTTAAGACTTGTGGACTTCAACTCCCAGAATTCTTTAGATATAAAGAGTTATGTCTGCCAGAACCCAAAGAGATGAGCCTTTTCTGCTGTGGCAACTGCCTTGTGGAACATCATTTTCATCCTATTAACGTTTTGCAAGTCCCTCAAGACTTGGCTAAATCACCAGGCTGGAGGACCCAAGGCAGGGTAGGCAACCTTGGCTCTTTTATGACTCGTGGACTTCAACTCCCAGAATTCCTGAGCCAGCATGGCTCAGCTGGGAAACCTCTCCCTTTCCCCTCAGCATGGCTGGCTCAGGAATTCTGGGAATTGAAGTCCACGAGTCATAAAAGAGCCAAGGTTTGCCTACCCCTGACCCAAGGGAATGTTGAGTTGTTGAGTTGGCTCCATTGTTGATAATTCAGGTTGTCCTCAACCCTATGACGACAACTGAGTCTCAACTTTTGTTGTGAGTTGTACCCCCATTTTACAGCCTTTCTTGCTAAGTTAAGTGAATCGGTGTCATTGGTAAGTCAGTAACCCAATTGTTAAGTGAATCTTACTTCCCCGTTGATTTTGCTTGTCAGAAGGCCGTAAAGGGTGATCATGTGACCTTGGGACACAGCAACGGTCATAAGCATGAGCCAGTTGCCAAGCATCTGAATTTTGATCACATGACCACGGGGATGCTGCAAAGGTTGTAACTGTCTCTGTCCTAGGTCACATTTTTCAGTGCCGTTATAACTTTGGAGGGACACGAAACGTACTGTTGTAAGTCACTCTCTCCTTGCTTTTTTAAATAGTTGACTGTTTTTAGATTATGCTTTTTAAGTTTGTTTTTTTGATTGTGCACTGTCCAGAGTTACATTTTGTGAGACGGGTGACTATATAAATATGAATGAGTGAGTAAGTGACCAAGTGAGTAAATGAATGAATATAAGATACAGTCATAGTATGGAAGTGGAACAGCTAAGTCTCCACTTTCAAAGACTAGCGTGGCTGGGCAACAGGTGGCTCCTTTGATGTGGCAGAACTACAAGTTCCTGGCATTTCTCACTAATCACTGGGCTTCCCGGGGAATTCTAGTTTAACTGAAGCAGGAGAGCCAGTTTGAGACAGTGGTTAAACCATTAAGCTAGAAACGGGAAGAATACGTGTTCTAGTCCTGCCTTAGGAATGAAGCCAGTTGGGTGACTTTCGACTCTCTCAGCCTGTTGGAGATCATTCCAAAGAGTGTCAAACAAAAGTAGCAAGTTGTGTGAATCCAGACAGTAAGGAGCTGTGGTGGCACAGTGACTAGAATGCAGCATTGCAGGCTAACTCTGCCGACTGTAAGGAGTTCAATCCTGACCAGGCTCAAGGTTGACTCAGCCTTCCATCCTTCTGAGGTGGGTAAAATGAGGACCCAGATTGTTGGGGAAAAGAGGCTGACTCTGTAAAACTGCTTAGAGAGGGCTATAAAGCACTGTGAAGCAGTATTTAAGTCTAAGTGCTATTGCTATTGCCCTTCCTTCCTTCCTTCCTTCCTTCCTTCCTTCCTTCCTTCCTTCCTTCCTTCCTTCCTTCCTTCCTTCCTTCCTTCCTTCCTTCCTTCCTTCCTTCCTTCCTTCCTTCCCTCTGCCAACTGCCAGCAGTTCAATCCTTAGCAGCTCAAGGTTGACTCAGCCTTCCATCCTTCCGAGGTAGGTAAAATGAAGACCGAGATTGTTGGGGGTAATAGGCTGACTCTATAAACTGATTAGAGAGGGCTGTAAAAGCACTGTGAAGTGGTATATAAGTCTACATGCTATTGCTATCTTCTTACCCTATGTTAGATTGCAGGTTCTCTTTGTAGTAGAGGCAACGAAGCATTGGCCCTCTTGTCTGGTTCCTACAGTGAGGGAAAGTCTCCAAACGTCTTCACTGTTTCCAAGTGGTAGCATTTCAAGGTCTTGAGGATGGAAGTCAAAGACCCACATAGCAAATTAAGGCCCACCCCAACAGAAATAGCACATCTTCCCATCTCAGTAGCTTTCCTGCGAGACCGTGAAGTCCATACTGGTGCTCTCTGAAGGCCATTCAATCCAGAAATCAAAGTGAGCTGCTAGAAGTCCTGTTTTGAGTGATATTTCCAGCACAAACCCACCATTACGTTGCTTTATGGGATAGATAGCATGATCTAAGTGTAATTTGAAAACGCACCTTTCCTCTCCCACTCATCTAGATCAGGAGAAGAGGTTGATATCCTTCAGCCTGGAAAAACAACCCAACCACTCAATGTCTCCAGACCTGAACAGCTGACAATCTGATCTCTTTGTCATGCTGTGGAATGGGTGACCAGGGGGCATTCTTCTTGGCACAACACTGGGTAGCTGTGCAGTTGATTTTCCTATTGCATTGTGTTAACTGTAGTATTTTCCATTCCATTATTGTGGAGTTGGCAGCTCTTGAGATGATGATTATGGCTGAGATTATTTTTAAAATCATGGTTTCCTGTCTGCCTTGCCTAGAAGGATCTTTTTGAAAAGTCTGCTCTCTTGAAAAAGAGGAATATGGCACAGAATGAATTATATCCCAAATTACAGTCACAAAAAGAGAAGCATATTAATTGGATCCCCCCCTTTCTCTGCTATATGCAGATCTTTCTTGAAATGTGTAGGAGATTGTTAGGTGAGGTCTTCATTCGCTCTGCATGTCATTGTTTGTTTATAAAGGTAAAGGTAAAGGTTCCCCCGCACATGCGTGCTAGTCGTTTCCGACTCTAGGGGCCGGTGCTCATCTCCATTTCAAAGCCGAAGAGCCAGCGCTTGTCCGAGGATGTCTCCGTGGTCATGTGGCCAGCATGACTAGACGCCAAAGGCGCACGGAACGCTGTTACCTTCCCACCGGAGTGGTCCCTGTTTTTCTACTTGCATTTTTACGTGCTTTCGAACTGCTAGGTTGGCAGAAGCTGGGATGAGTAACAGGCGCTCACTCTGTTACGCGGCACTTGGGATTCGACCCGCCAAACTGCCGACCTTCTGATCGACAAGCTCAGCATCCTAACCCACTGAGCCACCGCATCCCTTGTTTATATCCCACCTTTATTATTTTTAATAAATAACTCAAGGCAGTAAACACAAACAAACACAGTACTCCTTCCTCGTCCTATTTTCCCCACAATAACAGCCCTGTGAGGGGAGTTGGGGTAAGAGAGAGGGACTGGCCCAAAATCACCCAGCTGCCTTTCATGCCTAAGGCAGGACTAGAACTCATTGTCTCCTGGTGATTGTCTCAAAGGCACCCAGCTGCCTTTCATGCCTAAGGCAGGACTAGAACTCACTATCTCCTGGTGATTGTTCCAAAGGCACCCAGTTGCCTTTCATGCCTAAGGCAGGACTAGAATTCATTGTCTTCTGGTGATTGTCTCAAAGGCACCCAACTGCCTTTCATGCCTAAAGCAGACTAGAACTCACTGTCTCCTGGTGATTGTCTCAAAGGCACCCAGCTGCCTTTCATGCCTAAGGCAGGACTAGAACTCATTGTCTCCTGGTGATTGTCTCAAAAGCACCCAGCTGCCTTTCATGCCTAAAGCAGGACTAGAATTCATTGTCTCCTGGTGATTGTCTGAAAGGCACCCAACTGCCTTTCATGCCTAAAGCAGGACTAGGACTCACTGTCTCTTAGTGATTGTCCAAAAGGCACATAACCAGATTTCATGACTAAGGCAGGACTAGAACTCACCGTCCCTTAGCGATTGGCTCATTGAGTCATATTGTCTGAATGCCTATAGAGGCTATTCAGAAGTAACACCGGTTAATGGTAGAATCTATACATGCTTATAAATAAATCTCATTATATTTAATAATGCTTGCTTCCAGGTTGGCACACACCAGATTGCTATTTTATCCACAAATAAAATAAAAAGCTTAAATAATCACGTATCTTTGACTATAAGGAATGTTGCCATTAACTGATGTAGAATTCTGGAACTTCAAAGCAAAACCTACTACTGGCTGTCTTCAATTTACAACACTTCATTTAGTGACCAGTCACAATTACAACGGCACTGAAGAAAGCGACTTACGACCGTGTTTTTTTTGCACTTAGAACCATCGCAGCATCCCCATGGTCACATGATCAGAATCCTGAGGCTTGGCAACTGATTCCTATTTACGACGGGTGCTGCGTCCAGTTTTGGTCGTAAGTTGAGGACTACCTGCATAGCAAGTTTTTCTACCTCCGAATATAACAACATCATAACCTGGTTACGTTTTTTTTCCCCTTTTTTTTTTCTCTCTCTGCCAAAGCTAAAATGCCCTGAAACGTGTTCATTAGCCTCTAATCAATTGTGGAATGAGGGAGATTTCCTGTCCACTTTCCGATTAGCATCAGCGGTGCAAAAAGACGTAGGCTATTTTAAACTCAGGAATCTGTTTAGGATTTCACTTTTATTTTTGAACGTGCTAACCTTTCCCAACACAATGAGTGTTGTGGACAAAGCGTTGAGGCGCAGTGTGTTCTTTCTGGAACGCTATTCAACCCTGAAGCCGGCATGGAAAAAATGAAGAGGGCTTTAAAAATATCAGACGCGATTGTTAAAGGAACTCGGTTGCTGGGACAATTAAGATCTCACTCTTGCATGCAGAACAATTGTGTAATGTACACAATGAGGCATGCATTCTTTCACCAAGGAAATTTTCTTTGGAGAAACAAAAGGTTGTACAAAAATGACGTTTTGTTTCTGGTTATTTTTCCCCCCCTCGTAGAACTTTTAACTTAGCTGATACGCAGGCTGGTAACCCTCATGGAGAATTCAACAGTGGTCTGAACTTGTGAAAGATGACACTGAATCTAAGTGTGCAAATAAGCCAGGCAGTTGTGACCTCAGCATTTTCAAAAAGATACCACAAATAGACAGAAATGCAGATGCTGGCTGAAAGGGGTTTTTTTTAGCAGCCGTAATAAGTTTGTGATTTCATTCAATGGTAGGAGTCTAAATTGTTTTCCTGCCTGTGTTAGAAATGTAGATTTTGATGGGGTTTCTTTGCATGAACTTTAAAAAAAAAACCTGTTCTCCTGTACCTGCTGGTTATCTGGACCTTTCCCTGACATGCAATTTTTGCCTTAACATGTTTTTCCACATTGGTATCCCTGAAGTAAGCTTTAAAAAGAAAAAGAAAAAGCAAAAACCCTAATATAAGCATTTCGAGGCATTGTTGTTGTTGTTGTTAGCTGCGAAGTCGTGTCCGACCCATCGCGACCCTATGGACAACATTCCTCCAGGCCTTCCTGTCTTCTACCATCTTCTGGAGTCCATTTAAGCTCATTCGAGGCATAAATAATATTATATTTTTAAATGAAAATTTTATTTGCTTTCTACCTCTGTTAAGCAAACTTGGTTTACCTCTTTTCTTCTATTTTTCTGCCAGCAAACTAATCTCTCTCTCTCTCTCTGTGTGTGTGTGTTTGTTTGTGTGTGTGTGTGTGTGTGTGTCCCTCTTTCTCTGTGTCTCCCTCTCTCTGTCTTTCTCTCTCTGTCTTTCTGTCTCTCTATCTCTCTGTCTCTCTTTCTCTCTGTTCCTCTCTCTCTCTCTCTCTCTGTGTGTGTGTTTGTGTGTGTGTGTGTGTCCCTCTTTCTCTGTGTCTCCCTCTCTCTGTCTTTCTCTCTCTGTCTTTCTGTCCCTCTCTCTCTGTGTGTGTGTGTGTGTATGAAGGTAAGTGAAGGACAACCGATCTGAATGTGAAATGGAAAGGGTAATCTTAAAGAAAATTATCAGAAAAAATTATTCTGTCTATATAACAAGAGCGTGTTCTCCTTCCATCTCCAACCCATAAAGTGAAATCATTGACCTCTACATGAAATGTCACACACCCCTTCATTCATTATATGAAAACAAATTACTACTTTATTACTACTATTACTATTGATGTTGTTGTTGTTGTTGTTAGTTGCGAAGTCGTGTCCGACCCATTGAGAGCCCATGGACAACGTTCCTCCAGGCCTTCCTGTCCTCTACCATCTTCTGGAGTCCATCTAGGCTCACGCCTGCTGCTTCAGTGACTCCATCCAGCCACCTCGTTCTCTGTCATCCCCTGCTTCTCTTGCCCTCAATCTTTCCCAGCATTGGGCTCTTTTACTATTCATAGTACTACTTTAATAGTACTATGAATAAAGATAATAATAAAAGCCAGGATAGTGGATGTGGCAGTACCTGAAGATAGCAGAAAGAAGAGGGGGGGGGGGAACTGGAGAAAACCACAACATATATAAAGACCTGCAAATAGAAATAGGACAACTGTGGCGAAAGGAAACAAAGGTAGTATCAATAATAACAGGGGCCTTGGGTGCAATCCCAAAACATCTGGAGGACCACTTGAACACCCTCGGCCTTGACAGAATCACCACCAGTCAATTGCAAAAGGCAGTTTTACTTAGAACAGCTTGCATCCTGTGATGAATGCTTTCACATTAGTACACAACCACATCTGCTTATCCCCAGAAGGACTTGATAGGTGGACAAAAATGCCAAATCCAGTCTGAACATCTTGGGGGTTAATTTCCACCACTTTGAAGAACTCCACCTTCAGGCATCCTTAGTTGTTCCATGTTAAAAGATGCTTTTTCCCCCTTTATGCCAACGACATTCGTGGTCAACCTTAAAAATCTAGCAATCTATATAGTGGGCAGCTTAAAAACTTTCAAGAAGAAGCAAGGCCAGTCTTGGAAGGACCTCAAAATGGGAAATGTTAGAAATTAAATCACACAAGGTCAAGGTATATTTAAGGGTAGATAGTTTTTGGCCAACAAAGAGGAGAAGGCGATCTTTACCCCCAGTCCTATTTAAAATAATTAAATTGAAGTTGTGAGCTATTTGAGCAAGGGAACAGGCTGCATATTTAATTTTTAAGTCCCTAGAGTTTCAGGATGGAGGAAGAGACGAAGAGGTGGCTGACTTTAGACAGACAGTGGCTAAAAGGTGCGGAGTGCAGGAAATGGGATAATGTTGTGGTTCGCCTTGGACAAAGAAGTGGCTTTATGAAATAGGGAGCAGCTAAAAATACCTCTCTTACATTCATCTGGAAAAATACAGCTTTCACCGGGAGTGTAAACAAGCTTGGCTTTATGACTGGCCAAGGAGACAGCGCTAGAACAGAGTCTTCTTGATTGACAAAGGTCATCGTTCTCTCCCTTTTTTTAATCAACCGATGGCCAACTGTCAGAAAGATTAATACATTATCCCAATGAATTGTGGTGATGATCTAACGCCTCATTGCTATGTCCTGATTCTGCACAATGATAAGTAAAGAGGCTTACTTTTACAAAAGCCTGCATAAAATTGTGGTCTCAAAGGGAATAATTGAATGTATTACAATAAGTCGGTTTTGCTTCCTTTTCACCAGACCACAGAAAATGCCTTGCTGGGTTCTATCACGATGGTTTAGAATATGAGTCAAGCATGTCTGATGAGAGAGTTAATATACTATTAATATATCCGATCCTTCCTCTGTGCTGCTGTTTCTTCTGTCTTTTCTGCTTCCATATCTCTTGTCTGGTCGTTGTTTCACCTGTGTCAATGTCACAGCAGGCCTGGATTTGTAGAGTCTAGCGTGCTTGACAATGTAGTTCAGGGATCTTCAAACGTGGCCCTTTGATGACTTGTGGACTTCAACTCCCAGAATTCCTCAGCCAGGCATGAATAGAATAGAATAGAATAGAATAGAATAGAATAGAATAGAATAGAATAGAATAGAATAGAATAGAATAGAATAGAATAGAATAGAATAGAATAGAATAGAATAGAATAGAATAGAGCAGAGCTGGAAGGGACCTTGGAGGTCTTCTAGTCCAGTCCCCTGCTCAAGCAGGAGAACCTATACCTATCACGGCAAACCTTTCAGAGACCGAGTGCCCAAACTGCGACTAAAATACCCACTAATGTATCACCTGGTGCCAAGTGGGCATGGCCCACTGGAGGAAAATTCCCCACTGGAAGAAAATTCCACTTAGGGTTAGGTCACCATGAACTCATACAGCAAAATGGACTTCGCTGACAAACTCGGAGTGCTTGGGTATGGTTAGGAGGGCACTGATTTTTCTAGGCTGCCCTATCTATGTTTCCTGGTAAAATACATGGGAAAATCCCATTGGAGGAAAAGTCCACTTAGGGTTAGAGTTAAGTCACCATGAACTCATAGAGCAAAATGGACATCGTCATTTATTTATTTTTTGCACACAGTGGCGGAGGCCTAAAGCGAAAAGGTTTTATAAAACTCAGCTGAAGGCCTAGGATTGGGGTGATGTGCGTGCCAACAGAGAGGGCTCTGCGTGCCATAGGTTCACCACCACGGAGCTATACCATCTCGGACAGGTGATTGTCCAGTCTCTTTTTAAAAACTTCCAGCGATGGAGCGCCCACAATTTCTGGGCGTAATCTGTTCCACTGGTTGATTGTCCTCACTGTCCTCACTTGATTAGCTTTTGACCATGGTTTCCTGCTCAGCCTTCAAGTGCTTTGGAGAATAGATTGACACCCCCGCCTCTTCTTTATAGCAGATGTTGGAACACTGCTATCACGCCACCTCTAGTCCTTCTTTTCATTTTTGTTAAGTAGAACAAGTGCTTTAAGTACAGCAACTGCTTAGCATGCAGATTTGATGTTATTACATTTTTAAGACTTCTTATTACATTTCCAAAGTATCAAATTTGGGGAAGGGGTGGGGGGAAGGAAAACTTTCAGGTTGCTGACCCCTGCACGAGAAATGCTGCATTCTGAATTAAAAGTGGAATACGGCAAACGGCTCTGCTGTCCCAACGCTGGATCTTTGCTTGTAACTGACATGCTCGCCATTCGTGTGTGTGTGTGTGGTGGGGGGGGGAGCCTGCTGTTTGCAAAAACCTCGGTCTGGTGTAGCCTGTGACTCAAGAGTTTTGGCTGCCTCATTTCGGAAGCTTCCAGATCATCATTTCTAGAATAAATAAACACGTTTGCAAATCTGGGCCTGGGAGACATCTGAGGGGACCTGTGGTTCATTAATCTGAGGGGAAATCACTCAATGTAATATAACAGAATTGGGAGGCAGGGGTAAAATCCCTGCAGCCCTGCTTCATCTGTTGTATGTCTCCACGGACGGGCCCCTCTTTGTGGAACAAGTCCTGAAATCTTGGTTAACTTCCTCCCCCGATTTTTCAGTGGTTTGGCAATTCCGATCCCTAGAATTGACATGATAGGAAATGTCAGTTTGCACATCATTTCCCACAGCCATAGGGACCCTCCAGGTATGTTAGGACTATAGCTCCCTGTCTTCCTATGACATCCTTGGGTCAAGCTGACTATGGATCCCAAGAGAAAAAAAAGAGATAGTAGGAGTGACATGATAACTGTGTTCTACGAAGAGGCTGCCACAAAGAAGGAGGGGTGGGAGGTCAACCTATTCTCCAAAGCACCTGAAGGCAGGACAAGAAGCAAAGGATGGAAACTAATCAAGGCAGGAATCAACCTAGAATTAAGGAGAAATTTCCTGACAGGTAGAACAATTAACCAGTGGAACAACTTGCCTCCAGAAGCTGCGAATGCTCCAACACTGGAGGTTTTTAAGAAGAGACCAGACATCCATTTGTCTGGAATGGTATAGGTTCTCCTGCTTGAGTAGGGGGCTGGACTAGAAGACCTCCAAGGTCCCTCCCAGCTCTATTCTGACTACGCCTTGCCGAGATATCTTCTCAGCCTATATTACAGACTCATAGCAGAGATAAAAAGAGGAGACAGGACAGTGTTCAGATTGAGACAGGGTAGATGACTAATTCCATCATCGTATAATTAATCTGCCTCGCCAGTACACATGGCTGCCTTATTTCCACTGAAATGACAATAATAAAAGCCTGGAAGCAGCGTGCGAGTGATAGCAACCTCATTGTGGGTTTGTCCTTGAGATAAAATTAGCCAGACTGATATCGATTTTGTAGCGTTGAAAGAGCAGGCCAATTTGGTCATCCCATTTCTGCAAATCAATGCTTTTGTCCCAGGGAAGCTAACCCCCTCCTTCCAAAACCGGACTTCAATGACAATCCAATAAAACCTCTTTTAACCAGAATTTCCATTAGTTGTCAGTCCGTCCTTGCCTGAACAAGCCCGTCTGCACATCAGACAGAATTAAAAATCCCCCTGTTTAACTTTCATGTTCTTCCTAAACAACTACCTGGGAAATTTTTTTGTTGTTGTTGTCCCTCCTGGTTTCTCTTTTGTTTTGTTTTCTTTTTGTGCAAAACATCTCTTGGGTCAGGTTTCTCCTCACCCCCCCCCCGCCCCCCAGGAAAGTAAGCCTGTCAGACGCCCAAACTTCATAATTCAAAACTGAATCGGTTCTTTGAGGAAAGAACAGACAAACAGGTTCGGGGAGAAATGTTTTAAATGCTTCAGTGCAAAGCATTTTTACCAAGTAGGTTTGTTGGTTTGGGCTGTGATGTTCAAGCCACCAATTATGTGCCTTTCTGTGAAATCACCAGCGTTGTTTCTTTCCCTTTCCATTATTCTTTGTATTATTTTAAGGAATGAACTGAGGTGAACCGGACCTGGCCATCCGGTCCTGTAGAAGACGGATGACTTGTCAGCGATGAATAAATTTAACTTTATCCCTTTACCTTTGGGTTATTGTTTTATCCAACAGAACCCTCAGAGGAACTTGGGCGGAGGTGTGTTTTTTTTCTTCTTCTTCTTTTCCCCCAATCTGCATCAAGAATTGGAAGACAATTTTGTGATAAAAGAGAGCAGGAGTTTATCGTTCTGGTTATACATCTGTGTCCATCTGTCTATCCATCTATCTATAATGGCATCACACGGGGGCAGGCATTTTCTATGAAAACAAAATGAGGTCCTTTGCTTTAAGAAAAGAATGATGTTGAGTTGTATCGTTCTACTTTTTTTTTCCCCCTTTGGAAAGTGGGTGGTGGATAACTCAGCCCTACATCCTGCTGCTGTTTACTTTCAGAAGGAGACACCTCTGGGGAATTATATCTATGGAAATTCTCCATCCTCCAGGACATGGTTGTCCCAAAGGTGCTTTTTCCAAAAGGCAACTAGACTTGAGGTTTTTCTTCTTCTTCTTTGAAAACGTTTCACTTCTCATCCGCGAAGCTTCTTCCGTTCTCTGCCTCAAAACCGAAGAAGCTTCTTGGATAAGAAGCAAAATGTTTTCCAAGGCAAAAAGGAAGAAAGTTCAGTTGCCTTTTGGAAAAAGCACCCTTGGGACACATCTCTGTTGACTTTGGGGGAAACCAAAAATAAATAGGGGACGTCATAGCATCTATTGGTGGAGGGGGGGAAGAGGTCAAAAGAAGCAAGGTTTCAGTTGTGACAGCACAATCAAAACCCCATCCCTGGGTCCATGCCCATGAAGTCAACCCATATAGAAAAGGGTTCTGATCACCATCTTCCCCACTTTGACACCTATATGGGTACCATTTTCAGGTGTTGCTCAAGTACAGATCCTTACATTCATGATCACCCGCCATGTAGCCTAGGACTGTAGTTCAAAATCCCTATTATTGTCCCTAAAACACAAGGTATTAGGCAAAGAGCCACGGTGGCACAGTGGTTAGAATGCAGTATCGCAGGCTAACTCTGCCCACTGTCAGGAGTTCAATCCTAGCCAGCTGAAGATTGACTCAGCTTTCCATCCTTCTGAGGTCAGCAAAATAAGGATCCAGATTGTTGGGGGCAAATATGCTGACTGTGTAAACCCCTTAGAGGGGGCTGCAAAGCACTGCGAAGCGGTATATACATCTAAGTACTATTACTAGTGTTATTGCTAAAGACAAAAAACCCATCCTGCAGGTGTTCCTTGCTTGGCTGTGATTCTCCGTCCCATCTGTCTGGGTGGAAAAATAAATATTTTTTTCTGATATTCAATTAAACAACAACCCTTCCTTTATTGAGCTTGGTACACTGTCGTGGTCCCAGTGCCCAGAATGGAGCTGCGTCAAAACCTGGAGGATGTTTGCAAAGACTGATAATTATAGGGTGTGCTGTGTGGCCTTATTCTTACTCATATCCTTCGCCTTAGTAAGAGAAAAACATTTATTTTAACCCAGCACTTGGTGTTTAATTCAGGCTGCAACCTGAAGGGGTGGTGCTGGACTCCAATTTATTTTTATTTCTTAATTACACGGCTTTTATAGCACCTGCAGGAGAGCCGCTAGAGGATCAAGTGGCGCTCTGCGGCCAGTCACAGTGACGATAGCTTTCCAGCTTTGTGCGCGGTCATAGACGCACGTAACACCAACCACTTGGGCAGGAAAATGGATGTTCAGGTGACTGCATACTAAGGAAAGATCAACTCGATGGCAAGCAACGTCACTGGATTATTCCCATCTCAACTGGTTTATATAAAGAAAACTATACACATTTAGCTAGACATTTGGCTCCCTGCCTTGAGTTCATACTACACACTTAATCCGGCGTCCTGGGGCGAATCTGGCACATTTGCACAAGACACTGAACTCACAAGTCCTTTTGACTCACAACCACAACCCAGCCCAAAATTTATGTTGCTAAGCGAGAAAGGTTTTCAGTCAGGTTTGCCCAATTTTGGGATGCTTTTTTGCCACCGTTGTTAAGGGAATCACTGAGGCTGATTTAAGTTAGCAACACAGTTGTTAAGTGAATTTGGCTTCCCCATTGGCTTTGTGGGTCAGTAGGTCGCAAAAGTTGATCACGTGACCCCAGGGCAGAGGTAGGCAACCTTAGCTCTTTTATGACTCGTGGACTTCAAGTCCCAGAATTCCTGAGCCAGCTGGCTCAGGAAGTCTGGGACTTGAAGTCCACGAGTCATAAAAGAGCCAAGGTTGCCAACCCCTGCCCCAGGGCAACGCGACCGTCGTAAATAGGAATCAGTTGCCAAATGTCCAAATTTTGATCACAGGATCGTGGGGATGCTGCGACAGCCGTTAAGTGTGGAAAATGGTCCCCAGATGCTTTTTTCAGGGTTACTGTCACTTTGAACCATCACTAAATGCATTGTTGAATGTTGAGGACTACCTGTATTTTTTTTAAAAAAAAATGAAGTTTGTCAGGAAATTGAACGGAATGCTATATAAAGCAGATTGAAAATGTTGGTAGCACTTTGCCCACGATGTCACGTGCAAAGAAGGATTTGGTCCTCTTCCCAACATTGTCAGCTGTGATTGAATAAATCCCTTGTGCATAAAATCAGGGACAGGTGAAATTGACATTTACAGCCCGCATCCAAATGTTTTAGTCCAACTTTGTGCTCTGCAACAAGGCTAGCAGAATAGCAGAGTAACAGAACTGGAAGGGACCTTGGAGGTCTTCTAGTCCAACTGCCTGCTCAGGCAGGAAACCCTATATACCATTTCAGACAAATGGCTGTCCAGTCTCTTCTTAAAAACTTCCATTTTGGAGCATTCACAACTTCTGGAGGCAGGTTGTTCCATTGGTTAATTGTTCTCACTGTCAGGAAGTTTCTCCTTAGTTCTGGGTTGCTTCTCTCTTTGGTTAGTTTCCATCCGTTGCTTCTTGTCCTGCCTTCAGGCGCTTTGGAGAATAGCTTGACCCCCTCTTCTTTGGGGCAGCCCCTGAGATACTGGAATACTGATATCATGTCACCCCTAGTTCTTCTTTTCATTATTTCAGTATTCCAGGGGTTTATACAACTCTTTCCAAACTTAAGGCTGAACTTGGCTAGAAACAACAAGCCTGTAAATTGAATGGGGCTGGGAGAAAAACAAAATGTAATTTCCATCACTAATTATCACCTGCAATTACTACTAAACAGTTTGGGGATAATTCTCCCATACCCCGTTAAATATTGCCACTTGTGATTAGCTTTTGGAGATCTCTTGGGGCTGTTTTGAAGTTTGAGAGGGGGATCTGGATTTGACCTTGGGATATCCAGCGATGTTTCTCAGATCTTAGACAGCTAAATTTCTGTCCATTTCTTCCAATCATATTGACACACTTAGGGAAAACTACACTTACTCAATAGACATGTTCTTTCAATAAACGTGTTTCTAAGAGAGCTACAAAGAGCAAGAAAATCATTAATACTGATATTAATCTGTGCAATTTCCTGACTTTTAGCTCTCTCGTGGAAAGCACCGGGAAGTGAGCAAAAGCAGAAGAAATCTTTCTCCTAGGAAGAGGTGTACAAATTAGGTCTGAAAGGAAATGTAAGCAAAATGTAACAAGAACAAGGAAGATGTCTAGACTTTTTCTTGTACAGAAACCCTTCCAAACCACAAAATCAGCATAGGCTTAAAAATGACACACACACACCCGCCCTTGTGAAGGCAACAGGTGCTAGCTAACAGGTAGGCCAGAACTAGAGAAATAGAAAGGTTGCTCCTGGATCAGGTTGGTTTCCTAGAAATAATACATAGAGCATCATTCCTTTCTACATGCAAAAATAGCAGTTTGTCCTCTGGATAATAAGATGTAATAATAATAATAATAAAAAAGAACTGTATGCAAAGAACTGGCTTTTCGGTGTCACTTCTAATCATTGATTTCTTGCATTGAAGATGATGCAAGCATTGGGTGCCCCATCATTACAACAGGGTTGTGTAAGCACCTTAAAGGCCCTAACTTGGTTTGATTGCTGATGCATGGTGGGTTGCCATAGTTCTCCCAGTGTGAAGAAGCTGGGAAAGATTATTTTTAGAAGCACGGGTGTGAGACGCATAAAACAACACTAGTGATGTCACCTCGCAAGATATGGCACTTCGAAAGGGGTGTCACCTTCCTGTCACCATTTGTCACTGAGCCGTCTAAGATCATAGACCAGTTGTTTCCAGAAAAAAAAGAGAGACTTAACCTGGTTGTTAGGAAGCCAACCTACATTGCATTCTCTTCCTCCTATCTCCCCTTCCCCACGGCAGGGTAGGGATTTTGCTTGGCAGCTGTTCGCACCTCTGAGCAGGAGAGAGATAGATTTCAGTCTGGGAGGAAAGCAGCCCCCAGTATTTCTTCTCCATCCTGCAGGCACATTGTTGAGAGGTTGAGTTATTTTAGGGCTGCAGGGGTTCCGCTCTGGGAAATCCGGGAAAAAGGATATGAAGAGGTAGAGAAAGAATCCTTATGGAGAAAACTGAAGAGTTGTCAGTTCGATTCATGTAAAACTATGGTTGGGCTGTCTTACTCAAGTGTTACTTGTTTGTTTGTTAACTTTGCACGCCCCTGGCTTCTTGCAACTCTAGGTGGCCTGCAACCAGTGGTGGGATTCAGTCAGTTTGCACTTTGGCATAACCGGTAGCATCCAAATAGAGAAAGGGTTATTCATATTGCCTACAACATGTAGAAAAACAGTTTATTTTATTATTCTTTTTGCATCCCTTTAACCCCTTGTTTTGAGGTGGAGTCAGAGCAACTGTGTGGAGATGAGCATTTACTGGCCAGATGCCCTTCCTGACACCTAGGCAGAGTTCACAGCAGATATTTTCCCTTTGTGCCCTGATAGAGGAACGTCTGCTGCTAGCAAGGATTGAACTCTCAAACTTCTGAGTGGGAGACAAGTGTTTTCATTTCTAGGCCACTGCGCTGCTCTAGAAAACCGCTCCCACCATAAATAAATAAATAAAATTAAATACCCTCCTTAAGTATTTAATCTTCTTAATGTCCTCTGAAAGGGGACTATCTTAAAAAATTTTTAAGGATTGTAACAAGAGGGACCTTTGGGCCATGATGTTCCAGAGGGTGATGGCTGCTCTTGAGAACATGGACCTCTGAATCCCACCATTTCTTTTGGGGCAGACACCCAAAGGATCCCCTTCCATATAGAATAGAATAGAATAGAATAGAATAGAATAGAATAGAATAGAATAGAATAGAATAGAATAGAATAGAATAGAATAGAATAGAATAGAATAGAATAGAATAGAGCAGAGCTGAAAGGGACCTTGGAGGTCTTCTAGTCCAGCCCCCTGCTTAAGCAGGAGAACCTACACCGTCTCAGACACGTGACTGTCTAGTCTCTTCTTAAAAATCTCCAGCTGTGGAGCACCTACAATTTCTGGAAGCCAGCTGTTCCAGTGGTTAATTGTCCTCACTGTCAGGAAGTTTCTCCTTAATTCTAGGTTGCTTCTCTCTTTGATCAGTTTCCAACCATTGTTTCTCATCCTTCCCTCTAGTACTTTGGTGACAGTAGATTTTACAAGAGATGGTTCCAAAGCCATGGTTTAATGAGTAAGCTGTAGTGACTGGCATCACACAATTTACAGAACACGGTTTATAATCTATGGAAATGGGTTTCCATATTACATTCTAAGCCAGTCCCAAATAAGGGGTTAGTCTGGCTTAGATCAGCCGTCCCAGAGGTATCTGGACCATAGCTCTTAACGGAATAATAGAGTTGGAAGGGACCTTGGAGGTCTTCTAGTCCACCCTTCTGCTCAAGCAGGAAAACCCAATATCATTTTAGACAAATGGCTGTCCAGTCTCTTCTTAAAAACCTCCAGTGATGGAGCACCCACAGCTTTTAAGGGCAAGTTGTCACACTGATGAGTTGTTCTAATGGTCTCTAACTGAATCGAGCAAATAATTTTTGACCCCTCTTACCGTAATAGAAATTGGTTCAGTTTAAATAGAGGGGAAGTTTTAATTTCTCCGTTCTTTTTGTCCTCTGTGATGCAAAGTTTGATTCATGTATCAAACAGGCAGGTGTCACATCCAAGCGAGTTAGGTGATTTATGCCAAAT